>NW_025999880.1:4836984-4844380 GCF_001458135.2 Marmota marmota marmota | reverse complement strand
CCTGGGAATGCGAGTATGGCTTTGATGGGGAAGTAGCGAGGAGATCCCCGGGTCGCCCCCACCCCTCATCTGCGCACACCCACACACCTGCCCTTGCGCCGGCTCTCACCTCTCCCGGAGCCCCCGGGGCTGGCGCCCCTGCTCTAGCCGGGACAGTGGAGCCCGGGGGCCGGGGTGGCGGGGGCGGCTCCTGCTGGTTGCGCAGGGCGATCTGCCTCTGCAGCCGCAGCACCTCCCGCTGGGACTCGCGCAGCAACCGGTCGAAGTCCCGCACGTGGAGCCACTGGGGACCCTCCTGGAGTGGAGGACCAGGAGGGGAGTCAAACCTAATTAACCCCTACCTGCCCCCACACCATTCCGGGCAGAACCAGACCTCCACCTTGATAGAGGGGCTCAGATGTACTGCAACCTGCGCACCCTCCTGTGCATGCATGCCCCGTCATATGTGCTTGCGTACACAGCCACATGTTTCCACCAGCCGTTGTACAGACATTCCCAGCAACTCATTTACTGGGTGCGCGCAGTGTGCCCTCCACTAAATGTGCTAAATGCCTGGTGAACATTCCTTCACAAGTTTGTGTGTATTCATACCTCCAGACCCTACAGACCCACTGGCACACAGCCTTAAACCTGAAGCACAGACGGTCCTGGTCTGGGACTCTTGGCTCCACCCCCTTCAATTCAGGCTCCTTCTCCCCTCTCCCACCTGGGCCGTTGCCAGGGGAACCTACTCCCCAGCAGCCTCCACCTTCCCGTTTCATTTGCATCTCATTAACATCTTGTCCACATCCCACAACCAGGCAGACTGCTCTGCTGAGTAGGGCTGAGGAAGGGGGGACCCGGGCCTCCTCGCACCTTTCCCACCAGAGTGAGCCTGGCCTGCAGCTCCCTGCACTCCCGCTGCAAGGCAGCAATCTGCTTGTCCTTGGCCAGCAGTGCACTGGCTGTGTCACTGAGATCCCGGGCTCGCTGGCGGGCTAGGGCCTTCCGGCAAAACTCCAAGCTGGCCCCTGGTCCAGGCACCGGAGCACTTACCTAGCCAGAGGAGGGGTAAGGCCAGTGGTCACCTGGGGGCTAGGGCATTTCTCCCATTCCTCAGCTTCTCCCAAAGGAGAATTTAAATGAAACCTGGCTTCCGGCTTCCACCCAGTCTGGGGTAGCAGAAATCAGGCAGCCTCACTCCATCCCATCCCAACAGTCCCCAACCAGGACTAAAAGGGTTTAACTTCACATCTTAGTTTAGACCCAAAGGAGGCTGTTAATTTGGCTATCACTATGATGGATCTTGTCCCTGCCCCCACTCCAGCTCTATACCTCCTGTGATTAGCTCAGCAGCCAGCACAGGCAAAGGGTAATCCAGAATTCTCCCTGTCTGCTCAGGAACCTCCCACCCAGCCCTTCTCTCCCTCCTGTAGCCCCCTCACCAGGCCAACATTTGTCCTTCCTACCCTCAGCCCTTGGATTCATGCTTTTCTAGGTGCTAAGAGTTTATGACTCCCAAGTCCCAGCCCTTGAGGCCCAGCCCCCGCTTCCCCTCTTCCCTGGTCACCCAGCCTCAGCCCAGAAGTCTCCTGTCCTCACCACCCTCAGGTTTGTTTCCTGGAGCTTCCGGGCCCTCTCCTCCAGGCGCTTGGCAATGACCGCCAGTTCTGCGTTCTTCCGCTTCAGCCTCCGCACCTTCTCCTCTGTCTCAGGGAAGCTGCTCTTTCTCTGACAAGGGGTCAGTCAGAATTGTAGCACGTAGGGAGCACCCCACAGACCCATTCCTACTCTCAGGCTTGGACTAGAACCCAGGACCACAGTGGGATCCCTAGCAACTCTGGGCAAGGGTTCACCCTCTCTGGGTCTTGGGACTGTGACATCTCTTGGAGAGATGTTCAAGGGGTAAGGGAAGACACTGAGACAGAGGGCCTGGCTCCAGCCAGGAATCAAGACCCCATTCACCGAGTCTCACCAGCATCTGGTTTTCCTCCTTAAGGATGGCACAGCGCTGCTGCAGCTCACCCAGGGCCCTCAGCAGCTCCAGATTGGGTCTGTCACCAAAGCCCATGTTCAGCTTGGCCTGGCATGGGAAAGGACCAGGTACAGAGCCTCAGGGACCCATCCCATCCAATAAGAGCTCTCCATGTGAAAGCATCTCCCCTCCACAGTCTAAGGAGACATGGAGATGAGAAGGTTCTCTCCTATGTCCCAGGCCTTCAGAGAGGGGCACAGGGATCTAGGAGAAGGGACCATCCCACCCTCCCTGCTCCCGGTGGCACACAACTGTCCCCTGACCCCTCCGGGCCAGTGCCAGCTCAAACTTCTACCCCCATTTCTCCAGACTGCTCTTGGTTGGTGAGTCTCCTGTCCTCTCCCGAAGTCCTGATCCCTCCATCTTCTACAGGAGCCTGCTCGCATTCACCCAGACCTTGTCCTCTGTGGCTCGGCCCCACACTGAGCCTTCTCCCTGAATCTTTCCTTGTACTCTGATTCTACCATACACGTTCACACCCCCAAAATCCCCCAGTCCCCTGAGAACAGAGACTCATGGAGGAGGAGGTACAGACAGACAGACTGTCAGACAGAGACACAGAGGGGCAGGGCCAGATATAGACAGACAGGTAGAGAGGACAAATAGTTAAAAAAAAAAAAATGGAGCCACTGAGATTCATATCTAATGAAGAGAGGACAGATAGTCACAGAGACAGAACCTCAGACAAACAGACGGAGAAAAGAGGTGGGCAGCAGGGTTGCATATTTTGCTTTGCCTCCTGGCCAGCTAAAGGACATGGGGGAGGCACAGCTTGCAGACCCCCCAGCCCTCCCCAGCCCCCTTACCTTAGTCAAAGCCTCCACATCCTCATCCTTCAGCCTCAGACAACCACGACCAGAGATCACTGCTTGCTGCCCCAGGCTGGGCAGCCCAGCCTCTGCTCCTCCAGGGTCAATGCCCCCCATGGGCCTGGGGCTCTGGGCTCCCTCAGGCTCGCAGCTCTCCTCGGGCCTCAGTTCTCCAACCTGCAAAGCTGTCGGAGTGTCAGCAATGCTTGGGGCTCTGTCTCCAGGTTCGCCCCCCTGGCCCGGAGTCCAGCTCTGCCAGGCGGGCAGTGCCCAGGGTTCCATGGCTCCTGGGTCCGCAGGCTGAGGGAGGGTTGTCAGTTGCTCCATGGTACTGCCAAGGAACCCCAGAACCTAGGCCAGGGAACATCACCCAGCCAGGTGAGGGGACTTTCAATGGTCATGCCAAGCTAGACCCTTCCCCTCTGAGCTCTTGGCTTCACCGAAGCTCCATCCAAGGTTGGCTGAGCCCTTCCCCACCCGCAAAGGAGGCTGCAGAAGGCGTCAGGGCTGCCAGAGCTGGAGCTGGGGGTATGTTGGCTGGTGGTTGTGTGTGAGTGCTCGTGTATATGGGGAGGGGAGGGTGTCCCTGTGGGGGTGGGGAGGATGTGCCGAGGCCACCACCAGCAGTGCCTGGGTGAGGGTATGCCTGTGTGTCTCCAGGTCTGTCCCCTGCAGGTCAATGCTATCGTGTGTGTGTTTGGAGGATGGGTGCCCCCACTTGTGTGTGTTGAAGAGTGTGGTGCTGTATGTCACTGTCTGTGCCTGTTACAGAGTTGCCAGTTGTTTCTGCGTGTGGGGGTGTCTGTATTGCAGGGCTGTGGCAATGTGTGATGCTGTCACTGGTTGTATCTGAGTGTGTCAGTTTTGTGCAGCTGCGTGCATCGATATCGGTGTGTGTCTGTCAGCATCTGTGAGTCTGGTCATCCATCATGACCCCTCAGCCTGGCTAGGGTCCTCAGGAGCTGTTGGGGGTGATCCCCAGTGGTTCCTTGTGGTCTTTTATCTCCGCTCCTCTCTGGGCTGCTGCTCACTCGCTTGCTGGGTGGCCGGGCTGGTCCTAAGGAGGCCTGGGTCGATGGGCTGCTTGCCTCATAGTCTCTGTCCCTGCTAGCCTCAGCTCGGGGGACTGCAGGGGTCCCTTACAGTCCCGGAGCCCGGAGATGGTGGGCGCGGAGGAAGGCTGAGCCTCAGAATGAGGGGGAGCGGGGGAGAGCCTGCCCACCCCTCCCCCTCCTCCTCCCCTCCCGCCCACCAATAGGAAGTCAGCTGCTGGTTTCCATGGCGATGGCGCTGGACTGGTGGGCTGGATCGGCTGGCAGGGTCGGGATAGAGGGAAGAGCAGGTTCCTCACGGGATGTCAGCTCAGCGCCCTCCACTTGTGGCCTCCCCACCCCTTGTCCCCATGTGCCCTCACACCTTCCTGGGTCCAGAGGCAAGCAGGCTGGAGACTGCTGAGACTGGTGGAGACGGAGACAGGAAGGATGTAACAGATCCAACCATGGAGAAGAGCAGGACCAGGAAACCCGGGATTTGAAGAAAACAAAGAGAAATAAAAGGATAAAAACGGGAAGATAGAAGCAGAGAGGTAGAAATCAGCTGAGAAAATTGCTTCAGCTTCCTTCTGGCAGACCACATTTGGAGACCAACCTACCTGTCCCAGGCCAGCAGGGGGAGACCTCATGACCTGTTGGGCTGCTTTTGCCCTGAATTGTCAGGAAGTTCTTCTTCTTCCCTCCCCTGCCCCCCCACCAGCCTTAGGCTCTTTTGCTATAAGAAAATGGCTTTTGAGAACAAGGATCTGGGAAACCCCCTGACCCAGGAGTCAGCCCATGGGATATGGGACTAGATAGAGTTCCTAGAAACAAAGATACTTGAAGAGGCCTTGGAGAGGCAGCCCCTCTCTCCTCTGAACCTGGGTCTTAGCAGACAAGCTAGTCTCAGCCAAGGTTGGGGGCCCTCGTGTGGCACCCCTGTGGAATAGCAGCAGTAGCACTAAACCACAGAGCCCCTGACAGTGGGCTCCACCCAGGCCAGAGCTAATGGAACTAAGGGGAGGGAGTACATGGAGAGGAGGTGACATCTTTACTTCCCTAAAGCAGTGTGTAGAACAGTATGCATGCCACTACAAGATGAGTGTTGCCGCTGTTTAGGACAGTGAATGTACACATGCACATAGTGATTGTGTCCATGCACATATAACATAAACATACATTTATTTATCTGCACTTGAGGGACATTGTACCATTGAATATGAATCTCATTGGTGTGTACTTATGTCTATTTGCGTCTATCTATTTGCCAGTGTCTGTGCATATCCTATTATGTGTGTGTGAGGACATCCTCGTGTGAGTTTATAAATTGCAACACCTGAATCAGGATATATGTATATGGATGTCATTATATGGCATTAACAACATATAATGACACACATATAGACATGTAAATATGCATAATGACATACAACGACATGTGTATTTGATGATATGGTTATACATATAATCATCCCTCTGTATCTAGTGGGGATTGGTTCCAAGACCCACCTCCCAGGATACCATAATTCAGACACTCAAGTCTCTTATATAAAATGGTGTACATGTCTCTTCTATAAAATGGTGTAGTGCTTGTACATAAACTACACTCATATTACCATATACTTTTTTTTTCCTTTTTTGTTTTGTTTTGTTTTGTGGCGTTGGGGATCTAACTCAGGACCTTGTGCATGCTAGGAAATTACCACTAAGCTACATTCCTAGCCCCTCTTGTAAACTTTAAATCATCTCTAAGTTACTAATAATACATAATATAATGTAAATGTGAGGTAAATAGCTGTTATACTATATTACTAAGAGAATACTGACAAGAAAAAGTCATGGTCATTACAGACACAATTTTTAAAAAAATATTTTCAATCCAATACTGATTGAATCCTTGGATATGAAACCCACACAGGGCCAATTGCATATATGTATATAGGTATATATCTGTAATATATATACATACATGTGTAATATATGTATACATATACACATACTTGCAGTTGGAGGTCTATAAGAAGCTGCACATGTGTTTTGTTGGCATATATACATGGGACCTCTATGTAATTGCAAATGCACATGTGTATGTATGCTTTGTGTATTAGTATCTGCGCCCTTGTCTATCTATAAGATGCTGTGCGCAGTGTGCCATAGTATATCTATATATTTCTATATATCACCATGTATGAAAAATGTCATTATGTGTATGTGAATGTTACTATATGTGTATTTTCATGTTTTATATGTGTTACTGAATATGTGTGTGTCCTGGCTGAATGTATATCTATGTGTCATTGTGTGATATGCCAGCTATGTCACATGTGTCTATATATAATTGCCTATGTGTTTTGTTGGCATATATGCATGGCACCTCTATGTCAATGCACATGCACGTGTATGTATGCTTTGCATATTAGTCTCTGTGCCCTTGTCTATCTATTAGATGCTGTGCACACATCATCTTATAGATGTGTGCCATAGTGTTTTTGTCTAACTCTTATACTACCAAGGACCTCTAGATTTGGATTAAAACCAGAAGCAAGCAGCCTTCTGTTTGGGGTATAGTGAGCAAGGTGGGGGCAGGGCTAGAGCTAGGATCAAAGATGGAAGAACCCCTCATAGCTCTGCCCCTTCATGTGGTGCCCATCTTCAGATTGTCAGGATGTCCTTGCTCAGTGGCCCAGGCCTCCCCAACCCACCCCCACTGTAGCCTGGCCAGGCCTGGAATCCTCTCTTGATCTTGTGGTCAGGGACAAACCTTCTTTCTCTCTCTCAGGCAAGTGAGAGGGACTCCCTTCCCAGCCTTCTGTGCACCCACATTGTCCATGTGCCTGCTACTCCACTCAGCACCCCACCACCCCTTTGCCCAGCAACAGAGTCTCAGACAAAAGAAAAGCAGAGTCCATTCTTTATTAGCATCAGGGCCCCTGGCACCCCACACATTTCCCTCCATCTTGCGGCTGCTGCACCAGGGCCCACATGTCCAGCCTTCCCCACACCCTCCAGGACTTCAGCATAGCAGAGGACCTGACGTATTATGTTTCCAGTTGTCCAGGACCAGGAAGGGCAGCACTTGTGGGGGCGAAGTGGAGGCCTTCCAGAAGTCTGGGCAGGGTGGGGGAGGATAATGAGGTGCTCACCTGTCTCAGGGTCCTGAAGTAGAGGAAGACGGTGGCGGGTGGCGGCCGCGTGGCGTGGTCTCCGAAGCCCACAGTACACTCATCCATAAAGTAGGAAACACTACACCCTCCAGTGCTGTTAGTAGTGCTTTCTACTTTATGGGTGACTGCACTGTCTGTCTGTTCGTCTGCGTGTGATCTTCAGGCCACCCGCTTCTCCTTCTGATTCCTGCTTCAAGATCCCCCAGCCCTCCCAGGAGCTTCCTAAGACCCCTCCACCCGCCCATGGCCCCCAAAGGGCGGGCCCAGGCCGTGTGGGCCGTGACTCAGCATGGCGCCATACTTGCCTCCTCTACCTCCCTCCCCCCACTTCCTCTTTGGTTCCCTCTTCCCTTCTCCCTAGGGCTCCACCCCACCCCC
>NW_025999880.1:4827607-4835763 GCF_001458135.2 Marmota marmota marmota | reverse complement strand
CTCCCTAGGGCTCCACCCCACCCCCACCCCCACTCTCAGGGGCATTCAGGTAGAGACCCTGGCTACTTCAGGGGTCTCACACTTATCTCCAATTATGCAACCCCCTGGCTGGCCCCTCCCAGCCACACTACCCACTGTCCAGAGTTCAATTGAGGCACCCCCAGCCTCCTCCCCTCCAAGGCCTCTGGCCCCAGCCTCCCCACTAGCCCAAGGCCCTGACTCCCTCACTGCCAGCTGCTCCCCAGGCAGGAGCCTAAGAGTATATCAACAGAAATGGTGGCCAAGTCGGGTGGAGGAAGGGGCTTAGCGCCTGTTGCTGGCACTGGTCCTGCTTTTGGGCCTTTGCCCACACTCTGCCATCCCCACCCTACTCTTCAGCCCTCTTTCCTCAGAGCCTTGGGTACCTCTTTCATCTGGGGACGAGGAGCCATTTTACATTCTTCCCCCCTAGTACCAGGGATTGAATCCACGAGCCCTTAACCACTGAGACACATCCCCAGCCCTTTTTATTTTTTATTGTGAGGCAGGATTTTGTTAAATTGCTTAAGACCTTGATAAAATTCTGAGGCTGGCTTTGAACTAGGGATCCTCCTGTCTCAGCCTCCTGAGCCTCTGGGATTACAGGCATGCGTCACTGCACCCACCCCATTTTACCCTTTAATCCTACTTCTAGTAGAGGTTTAAAAGGATGTTAAGGAACTGTCCCCTCATGAAGCCAGGTGAGTTGGACAGTTATTGCACCTCTTTGCCTAGAGCTTTGCCAGGAAGCCTTGGCACTCAAGTTCCTGACCTCCCCACCCTGAGCATCTCTACCCAGAGCTTGCATCTCAAGCCCCCCCATGGCCCCCTGAGGCCCAGAGTGAAGGAGCCCTGCTTGAGGCTAAAGTGAAGGTTCAAGTCCTTACCTGGTGCTGCAGTGCTGAGGGGAGCAAGCCCTGTGCTCCAGGCTCCGAAGTGGGGTTCCCTTCAGGGCGGGCAGGGCTTATAAACGCAAGGCCACGTGGGTCAGATCTCAGGGCGCCCAACGGTCTTGGAGCCCGCCCCCACACCGCAGTGGAGATTAGCCACCCCTCCCCTCCCTGGGGAGGACAGACTGACAGGAAACCAGAGACAAAGCTGGGTATTGGCGGGAGGGGGCCTGAAGCGACCATCTTACATGCCCTGGGCAGGTGGCTTCTGGGATCCCAGGCCTGCCCTTCCCCCATGGCACCAGCTCCAAGGGATGTTCAAGAGTCTAGGACTGACTCAGGGCATAGGAGGTGACCCTAGAAGACAAGTTCTCCCTGACAGAGCCTTCCGTGAGTGCCCAAAACAAGTACTGAATTCTAGCACAAGAAAAGGACATTCTGTCTGAGCCCCACCCCCACTGACTTCAGTCCAGAAAACTCTCTTCTCTGTCAGAATTCAGACCACGCCATGGCTCCTCTCTATGTGCTCCCCAGTGAGGCTATGGAGTTACAGATGCATGTCACAGAGCTAGAGGCCCAGGCCAGAACACCCCAAAACCCTCCTTGGAGTCAATTGTCCTCAGCATCCTCCAGAACTATACCCATTCCCTAGTTCCTGTCTGCAGACTAGGCCTGTCCCCTCAGCACAACATGGGGGTCACATTCAGGCTAGATGGGCCTGTTGGCACTGGGTTGTGTGTTCCTATGTCCCTCAGGGCAGGGCAGAACATTGGTGAGGACCAGGGCCCTTGGGTAGGGCATAGGGGCCGTAGGGACAGGAGAAAAAGGGGGATTGGAGGAAAGGAGAGAAAAAAGGCTCCAAGGAGAGGTTTTGGAGGCCACCGGATGTGGGCATGGTGGCCCGCCCACCTGCATGTCACCCCCGCTTTCCCCATGGGGAAGACAGGAAGCTGCCCAGCCCAGGGCCCCTGGCTGGGGGAAGGTAACAGGGTGTGAGTTTGGGGGGAGGAAAACTGGGGTAGTTGAGTTGGGGCCATATGTTTTCCCCAGAGTTGTCAAAACCCCTCAGTGGGCTTGGTTCTGGAATCAAGAGGAATGCATATGAAGGAAAGTAGAAAAGATAGGAGTGTGTACCAACCATCACTGACTCCTTCCCAGAAGGCCATGGGCCTCTTCTCTAGCTCCACCATCCAGGAACAGGCCCACATAGACTTCAGGGCCCAGAATAATGTTGGTCTAGGGCTTCAGGGAGAGGGAAATTGCCCCACATCCTTCCTTGCAGTACGGGGGACCTTTGAACTGGAAAATTGCTATCCATTTCCAGCCTCCCACAATGGAACAGAGAAAGGTGAAATAGGGCCCTTCTGCGAGGGTCTAAAGAAAAAGTGATGAGGAGGCCTTGTGGGGTCACTGGCCAGAAATAGACACTGCTCCTTTAAGAGACCACCGTTGCCTCAGACCTGGGTGGAGGGGAAGTGACTGCCCCAGGCGATAAGAGGATAAGAATATCAAAGTCCTGCAGCAACCTGGGTTCTTGGACCTCAATTCTTCAAGCCCTCCTCCTGAAGCATCTTGTTCCCATCCCTGCTTAAAGCACCCCCATAGCCATAACTTCAAAGGCATCCTGTCTTGGAAAAGGAGCTATATAGAATGGGAGGCAGGGGGCCTGTCTTCTGGGCCCAGCTGGGCGCTGGACCCCCTCAGTGTTCCAAGGGACACACTCATTACTCTAACAGTATCCAAACCAGCTCCTCCCCTGCCCTGAGCAGGGTGTGGGTGTCCCTGATGGCTGCTCCCTTGTAACAAGAAGCTACTTTTCCTTGGTATTTTGTATTTGTTTTAAGGGGAGAGGCCAGAGCCCAGCCTCTCTGTCCACAGAGCTTCTGGGGTCAGGAGGTTTCTGGAGAGGCTGGGGTTTGCCCTGGTTCCTATCCTGAGTTGGGGCTGATGAAGGATGAAATTGAGGAGGGGCTCAGGCTTCCTGCACCCTGGTTTTCTCCATCCTGAAGTGACTGCTAGATCTACTGGGCCTCAAACCAGAAGAAATGGGACAGGACCAGAATCAAAATCAAGGACAGGGGAAGGGGCAGAGTCTGAGATAAGGACACAAGAGACACTAAGAAGTGTTGGAAGAGTGAGTGTACAATGTGTGAAGTGGTCCAGGATACTGGCCTGGAAGCTCTGCTCTCAGCTGACCCAACCCAGCCCCAACATGTGTAGCCTGTGTGACTGACCAGCAGGTGCCTGTGTGGTCACACACACCCACAAACACATTGCCTGAAAAGCCCCAAAGATTCAGTCTTCTTTTCAGAGACACAGCAGGCCCACAGCCACAGAAACCCTGTCGACACGGCCAGCTCAGGCCTACAGACACACCTAGAGAGAGGCCAACTGCACACTCCTGAACACACTGGCCTCTTCCCAGAAAGACACAAGAAGCCTTTCTTGGGACTCCGGGACCAGTGCTTTGTAGGGTGACTGGAAAGAGTTGGGGTGGGTTGAGAAGATAGGTCCTCTGTGGGAGAGGCCTAACTCCCCTTCCCACCCCCTAAAGACACCTGTTGCCTGAGTCACATAGGATGAGAGAAACTAAACCCTTGATGGTGGCCTGTGGCTGAAAGAGGAGGTCTTGATGTCTGACTTGGTAGAGGGGAGAGTTCAAGTTGATACTCCAAACTCCACCCCCTTGGCAGTAGGTCTGGGCTGGGCCACACATTTACTGGGCAATTTCCGCTCCCTTGGATTCTGTTATAAAAATGTCCACCAGGGTTTTTTCTGATTCCGACATTCTTATTCCAGGGATCAGATTCCTGCTTAGAGGAATTGGGTTGGGGGAATAGCCCTTTCTCAGCTGAGAGGGATGAGGCCACTGGAATATGATCTTGGGATCCTGAAGGGCTGTGAGGTCATAATCCTTCATTCCCATCCCCTCCACACTGACTCTGGGGGCAACCATCTTTGTGTGCCAAGCTGAGACTATGGCAGGTAAAGCTGAGTCTGAGGAGAAAAAGACGCAGGACCTGTCATCAAGTGTTCCCAGTTTGATAGACCACATAGGGGAGTTTTGAGTGTTGGTGTGAACAGTTTGTGCCCAGAGCAGGGATTGAGCATTGGGTCTGACGGAGACACTTGGCTCCTAAATGTAGTGAACTCTTGAATCTTAGGTGGTGAAGTAGAACACACATATATACCTCTACACACACCTACTTCTTTATTGAAAATATTTTATTTTATTCTTTTATATATGACAGTAGAGTGTATTTTGACATATACTCATGGAATATAACTTATTCTAATTAGAATCCATTCTTGTGGCTGTACATGATGTGGAGTTTCACAGGTTGTTTATTCGTATATGAACATTACACACACCTACTTTTTACATTATAGCAAGTACAGTAGTCCAGCAAGGGGTTCACACGGCCCAGGGAGTTGGGCAGTTTGAATATTGCAGTGGCAAACTCAGAGTCACAGGGGGCCCATCAGAAAAGGAACTGAGTATAGGTGGAAGAGGGTTTACAAGCAGAGACTGGGCAAAGAGGAAACATGGAGAAAAATGGTCTTTTTAAAGAATAATCCTATAATAAGAGCAGGCCCAGAAAGAGAAATAAGAAGAAAGCCAAGACTTCCTCTCCAGCTGCATGGGCCTGGGGCCCTCACTTAGCAGGCAGGAGATGGCAGCCCAGATAACCTGACTTGTGAAGAGACAACAAGAGAGAAGCCACAGGACCTAACCACTCACAAACAGGAAGTCAAGAAGCAGAGAGGCCCGCCCTTCAGTCAGCTAAGGTTGGAGGCAGGCCTGGTTTCAAAGAAGGGAAACTGAGCCGCCAGCATTGCAAAATGGAGCTGGAACTAATTGCAGTCAAAAGTCCTAAATGTTGGGACCCTTCCCCACCTCCCTGGAGGGGCAGCCAAAGGGTAACAGGTATCAAATGAGAGGGAAGTACCTCAAGAACCTAAGAAAGGCATGTCCCTAGCAGAGGACATCTCAGCACTTAGGAAGATCCCCTGTTTCATCTCAGAACCTTGGGAACACCCAGAGTGCTGAGAGGCCTCCAGGCAAGGGCAGTGAGCAGCTGTTTCCCCTCGAGCCCTGCCTACTCTGCCCAGGGGTCCTCTAGGGTTAACTTCATGCTCTCCTGCTCTATTTCATCTGACAAGGGACAGCTCCAGTGCACAGCAGCCCTCCCCAGGCAACAACTTTGCTCTGGGACCAGGTTCTGGCTCAGTTCTCTTCAGATCATAAGATCCAAGACTTTTAAGTAGCAAACTCAGGCAACTGGCCCTGAGTCAGGGAACCATGTTGCAAGCCCAGAGAGAGACAGAAAGCAGCCTGAGGTCACAAAGCAAGTTAGAACCAAGTTCAGGGTTCTTTCCACAGCATCTGGGAAAAGGCAAAGGGGCAGGGTAGGAAGGGAGGTGTGAGTGGGAGGAAGAAGGCCACTCTGACCACTGCCATGGGCGTGGTCATAAAACCAGAAGTATTCTGTGGGATCTCCTAGGGACACAAGCAGGGAAATGAAAGCTCCCTCTTTTCAGGGGTGACTAGCTTATCTTGCATAGCTGCATCTGCCCTAGTTTTAACTGTTTTGAATAAACACTGGTGTGTGTGCGTGAGAGAGCGAGAGAGAAAAGAGAGAGAATTGGTTCTCCTTGCCTGAAACCCACTATGATGTCTCATCAGCCCAACTCCCTACCTCATTATCAGGGCCACTAAGAGGACAAAATTGGAAGACAACAGACTTGGGGCCTGGTCCCTAGCTTGTGGCTATTTACAGTATAACTTTGGGCCTTAATCTGCCCCTCAACTCCCTCCCCCAGCCTGTCTCTTCATCTATAAAATTGCAAAGGCAGGGTGCGGGGAATTAAGCAAAGGAGTCAAGAACAATAGGGCTGGGACCTTGGAGAGGAAGAAGTGGCAGCATCTGTGTTCTAAAACCCTATTCATAGGGCAGCCATGGATATTCCCAGCTGCCTCAAGGGCTACAGGCCTCCTGAAGACCAGCCAAGGCAGGCTGGCTAGCAAGGACTCTAGAATTCTCCCCTTATCTGGTGGAAAACAAGGGGCAAAGGGTTACCTATTCCTTCCTGACAACCTACTGTCCCCTACAGGATTCCTTGCATCCCAGGCACATCTGGAAAAGTAGAAGGGGAGAAGTGGGAAGAAGAGACTGAGCTATGCTGAAGCTCTTGGATCAGGACGCTCATGTCCCTAGACGCGGAGCTGGGGAAAGGCAGGGGACTCCTAAACACATTCAGTCTGAATTTCATATGATCATCATGCTGAGGTAAATGATAGTATCCCCAATTCAGAAATGAGGAACCGGAAGCTCAGCAAACTTGTTTCACCTTCCTGAAAATGGGCCAACAGCCTGCAGCCCATGTTTCTGTTCTCCCAAGGGAGCACATTGGAAAGTGCCCCCAAAAAGAACAGGTCTTTTGAGAGAACTGTCTCTGCTCACAAACCCAACCTGAGAAGGGAGCTGGGAAAGGACCCCCCAGGAGAGAGGTCTAAGTGGGCAACCAAGTGGTCTGCAGAATCTCTCCAAAGTCCAGTTGTCCCCCAGCCCCTTCCTCTACAACCTCTTAAGCACAGAGGAGGATAGGTTGGCCACCAAGGCTGGGGGGCCCCCTGTAGCAGCAGCAACAGGAGCAGCAGCAGTTCACAGCACTGGAGCCGTTAAAAAGTGACTCAACCAGAAAGTGCGTTTGAAGCGGCGCCCGCTGGGCCCCAAAGCCAAACCTCAAAAAGATGAAGTGAGAGAGACAGGCCTGCGGGGGCTGGGCTGGGGGTGGAGGCCCTGCTTAGGCCTAGAGCAGGCCTGGCCAAATAAGGGCAAATGCTCTTAGGCGGGCCAATGGGGTGCCAGTGGCTTCGTCATGGAGCTGTGGCTCAGTGAAGGGGAGGGGAGAGTCTGAAGCCTAATGGGGGCAGGAGAGGGACAGGCAGAACTCTCCCCAACACTGCTGCCCCTCTTCAAGGGGGAGGCATTGAGTCCCTCACTCCGAAATAGACCTTGGTGCTGAGGTCGGTGGACCTGCACCCCCAGGATCCCCACATATAGATTGGGGCTCAAGGAGGCAAAAGGAAAAGAAGAACCCCCAAACCTTTGCTCTAGTTATGGGACCTCAATCCCCATCTGCCATGGCAGAACTGAGGAGAAGCCTTAAGGACAGCAGTGCTATGCAAGGAGGAAAGGGCTGGGCTGAAACACCAGTGCTGCCTGGCGGGGACTGGCCCCCAACCTCACCTCAGGCAAATGATCTAACGGAAACTCAGTCTTCTCATCTGTGAAAGGGGAATAATAATGCCTCACAGGATGTCACTGAGGATCAAATGCAATAATGGAGGTGGCCAAACCTGGAAATTGCCATACTGATACATGTATTGTACAAATACAAGCCCATGGTCTGCTTCCCCTTCATATTCTTGCTTCCAATTCTGTAAGAGATCCCTTTGCAAGACACCACGTGGTTCAATTCTGGCTCTAAGAGTGGAGGAGGTAAGGGGCCGGAGGGGGTCCTCCATATCAAAGCTTAGTCCTGTCTGCTATAGACACAGAGTAGATACCTTCTCTCCCTGCAACCCATTCCCCAGAGCCATGTCTACCTCCATTGCCTCCTCTTCCCAGGCCTGGCTCTGAAAGACTCCAGACCATGCCCCACCTCTCTGCCTGAGGCCCCGCCCTCCATCTCCTCTGCTTCTGCAGGGTGCAGGGCTGAGGAAGTGAGTCTACTCAGCTGCTCAGAGAAAGTGTTGCCTCTCCCTGCATAGGGTGGGGCAGCTGCTAACTTGTTCCAGGGCTTTTGATCACTCCCTTCTATAGGCCTCCCCAGTCCCAGCTGGGACCACAGGCCCTGAAGGAATGCCAGGGGGGCAAGGCTGCTACCCTCTTCCTCTCAAAGAAGTTCTCCCTCCCAAGTATGGATTTGCATTTCCCCCTCTGTCTTCTGCTACCCAAGCCCCAAGGGAAGAGGTGACAGTTAAACCCCCACTTCCGGCTAATGGCCCCAGAGGGCTCACTTCCTTCCAGGTATTTTCCGGGATGGGGGAGGAGTTGGAAGGGTGGCAGGTGCTGGGTTTGGAGAACTGGTAAAAGAATGGCTTTTGGAAGCTGGGGTCCTCCACTCTGGTGTCCTAAGCTGCTCCTTACTTTCCCTCAAGCTCTCCCAAGTAGTACAAAGGCTCAGGCAGGAAGCAGCACGTAGTGCTCTTAAATGGGTCTGCCAACACCCCCCCCCCCC
>NW_025999880.1:4763934-4827582 GCF_001458135.2 Marmota marmota marmota | reverse complement strand
CCCCCCCCCCCCCCCATCATAGAGGCCCAGGTCTCTATCTGCCTTGGGATGGACCCCTAAGGAAAGCTCCTCAGGCTCTAAGTCCTCACATACCAGATTGCCTGCCCTCTGCCCTGAAGGGAAATGTTGAGAAGGGAGAGTGCCAAAACCTAGAAGGGAGATGTTGTCCATCATAATTCTCAGAGTATCTGGCATCTTGGTGCCAGCAGCATAAGGCAGTTTTCTCTGCACTCAATTCCTAATTCCTGAACTCTTCACACACAAGAGAAATGCAGTCTCTTTAGGCAAAAAGCACTGAGCCAGGCAGTGCAGGACATACAAAGTGACAGTGATCCCTCTCAAGGTTGGTCTGACACTGTGTGTGGGACTCAGTGCTCTCACTCATAAAATGTGGGGCTGGACAATTCATGACTCCCCAGTCCTGATGTTCTATGGTCTGCCTTCACTTCCTGCAGTCTCAGCACTTTGGATCTTGCCCTCCCACAGGTGAAGGTCTGTATACTACCCCAAGGCCCAGGCAGGCAGCCATATGCTTTCCTCAATCTAAATTTACTGGCTCAGCCAAAAGCATAGATAGCCCCAAGTAGGGATATCTATTCTCTGGCTCAAATAAACTGGAATAGAGACAGCAACACAGGAGAAACAGAAGCTAGAGCAGACAGGTTATGAATCCAAGAGGTAGAAAAGTAATCATTTCTGGGATCAAGTAGGTTAAACCACATTCAGAATCCTGTATTTAAACAGCAAAGTAGCCAATACATTAAAAAAAAAAAAAAATGGAGCCGGGCATGGTGGCACATGCCTGTAATCTCAGCAGGCTGAGGCAGGAGGAGGAAGGCAAGTTTGAAGCCAGCCTCAGCAATTTAGTGAGACCCTGTCTTAAAATAAAAGATACGGGGTATAACTCAGTGGTAGAGTACTCACCTAAGGTACCCAAGGACGAGGCATGAGGCCATGAATTCAATCCCCAATTCCAAATTTAAAAAATAATATTTTTTCCTAAATTGGACTGGGGATATACCTCAATGGTAGAGTGCTTGCTTGGCATGCATGAAGCCCTAGCTTAAATCCCCAGCACTATGAAAAAAAAAAAATCTTACAAAAAAAAAAAAAAAACTAGAACAGAAAGATTAAAACAAAAAGCAGTTTTGGTCCCTGAACAAATATTTATGTATGATAGATGTATTGGAACAAATGTTGCCCAACAATGCTAAAGGGATAAAATTCTAGCCACGTTTACCTACAATACAGAGGTAGGTGACTACCCTTTCATACACTTAGTAGTTCATAGCTCTCAAATTGCTTACTTGAAAGCAATTTTAAGTATTTGAATCTTACAGCGACCCTAAGACAGGGACCACCAACTACATCTATAAGCAAACCTTATTTGAAGTATAACATACAAACAGAAAAGCGAACAAATCACAAGTATTTAACATCAAGTTTTCAGAAAGTGAACTGACCCATGCAATTAGCATCCACATCAAGATAGAATATAGCCAGCACCGTAGGTACCCTTCATGCCCTCTTCCATCCACACCTGTCACAGGAACCACTATCTTGCCACCTTACATTATAGCTCTGTCAACTGCATTTTGTCGAGAAGAAATTTTGTTTAGAGAAGGGGTTGGGCTGGAGTCATGGCTTAGCAGTAGAGCACTCATCTAGACATACGAGGCCCTAGGTTCAATCCCCAGCACAACATAAAAACAAAAAAATGAAGGTATTGGGTCCAACTACAACTAAAAAAATAGAAAAAAAATCACAGGGGTAGTGGCAGGTGGAGGTAGTGGGGTTAGAAAGCAAGGACTCTGCCTTTAGCTGGATACACATTTTCATCACACAAGTCTGTGTTCCAGTGGGTGTGATGGTGCCATTATCAGGCTGCAGATGGAGGTAGGTGGGGAGGACGAAAATGCAGAAGAGAGGTTGGGCAATGTAGGGCACAGGTCAGCAAGTGTCCAATAAGGTTGGAATGGAGAAGATGCAGCCAGGAAAATGAAGGCCTGGACCCTTGAGTAGTCCTAAGGATCTCCTCCCTGGGCCATTACCCCCACTGCCTCTCCTTCTTTGGATAGAAAGGGAAATAGAGGTATTAAGAGTAGGGTGGTTGGTGGGGATTCAGTGTGTAAGGACAATGTTTTAACCTCACTGAACAGAAAACTAATGCCTCACACTGGTTCTGTGAAACACTCGCAAAGTGTTGTGTTTGGGGATAATTATGGGGAACCAGCAGCTCTCAACTGGGTGTGGGCATTCTATTTCTTGAGGTAACACTCCACTAGTTAATCATGGCTAAGCCAATCAACTCTCTGAACTTGTTTCCTCATCACTAAATAAGGCTATTAACTGTTTCAGGGGTTTTGTGAGGATCAAATGAGACAAAGAATGTGAAAGCCCTTTGTCAACTGCAAAATGCTATTTACACAAAAGGTTTTACTGATACTAAACATGAACCAGATTTCCGGACAACATATTTTTAGTCTGTTCTTACCATTACATATCTGCCTCTTTTTTAATGCAGAGATCAGACATCAGGGAAGGGACATGAAGATTAAGCAGCAGATTGTGGACAGGCTGGAAGAAACAGGCCACACCAAGTGCAAGGGTTCAGTCCCCAAACCTGATGAGCCCAGCCTGAGCTTAGATTCTCATCAGCCCCTCTCTTCCAAGACCAGAATGTTCTGATCCTTGATCTATCAGCTATCAGTTCCTCCTTGGGCTGGTGGCTGTAGTCCCCAGTGCACTGCCATTCTTTTCTGAGGAGGCCCTAACTGAACAGCACTTGGTAGGTAAATGAGGAATAGGCAGGCAAGGGGAAAGTAACCTGCCTACTATTTCTAGTCTCTGATATGATTTGTCTCTCTTGAATTGAGGAGTCTTGCCCTTCTGAAGGAGATCAAAGTACTAAAAGCAAGAGCCTAAGAGATCTTAATATTCTGGGCAGACTCAGAACCCCAGATTACGGAGTGGAGCCAAAACAGACACAATGGGCAGGATGGAGCCTTCATGGCTGTGGAATTCAGGGCAGCAATACCAGCACCACTCACCCTGAGAGAGCCTGGAACCAAGTCCATCTTAGTTTCTTTGGGCTCCCGCTACAGGATGGGACTCCTACATCTTAATCTGCACTATTCAAGTACCAGAGAAGGCAAGAAAGTGATTCAGAAGCAACTCCCAGGCAGAGCTGAAACAAGCCCCTTCCCCCACAACCATTAGTGCCTGTCTTTCGCTTCCTGCAAGATTAGCAGCACCCAGTTCAGTGTGGGACTGAGGTAGCCACGTGTGGTTATTTGTGCACACAGCTCCTCCTGCCTTCTCTCCCCACAACTGTTTCCATTCTCACTAAGCAGCCACGTCCGGGTCAGACACCTAGGACAGCAGCTGGGACTTTCCAAGGGACTTTTTGAGAAAGCCAGTGAAAGTTTGGGGGTTGGCTGCACAGCCTAGGCACTCTTGCCAAATCCCACTTCTTCACTTCAGGAAGCTTACACTTCATGTAAGCTGTGTCCTGGCAGGGTTGCTGACCAAAGCTCCTTTCAGATTGAACTCCAACTGAGAGAAATATATACCCATAGAGCCGAATTTGGAAAATGAGGTTAATAGACCATTCCCTCAGAACTTGATGGCACTAGTGAAATGGTTCCAGTTTGAGGAGAACCTGGGAGTGGATGAGTGGCCTGATGAGTCCCAGCCATCATCCCACAAGCCTAAGAGGGGGCAAACATAGTGTGGAGGAAGACAGACACTAGAGTCAGCATTTCTCTTCTTTCTCAGGCAGGGTCATAGGTAAACCCAAAACTGACTCACTAGCAACACCAGGTGGCTAAGGGACACAAAGTCTAGTGCAGGCAGCTCTGCTAGTGAGTCAGAGGTCACCCTGCAGTTGTGGTTCTAGGCATCACTTCATACATCCCCGCCCACAACTATTTTGATTATGTGCACATATTGCATCCACTAAAAAAAAAAAAAAAATGAATAATAAGCAAAGAACACAGGAATTTTGCTTTTTGTAAGATTTATATTCTAGAATTTTTACACTGTTTCATCTTTTTTTTGGGGTTCCAGAGGTTGAACCGAAGTGTGCCTAACCATTGGGCCACATGCCTAGCCTTTTATTTTTCATTGAGACAGGGTCTCACTAGGTAGCTTACAACCTAAGTTGCTGAGGCTGACTTTGAACCTGTGATCCTCCTGCCTCATTATAACATGCGCCACCATGCCTAGCACATCGCTTCATTTCTGATCACAAGAATCTTGAAGTAAACAGAGTATAATCACTTAAGTCACTTTATGGATGAACTTAAATCAAAATGGGGATACTAATAGGATTTCTGTGGAAACTTAAATAAATGAGTTTATGGTAATTTTTTTATTTTAAAACAGGTAATTCACCTTGGCCCTTGTAGTTACCCAAAGCACCCTTACCAGGTTAGAGAAGGAAAGGCCAACTTCCCACAGAGGCACAAACTCCCAGACAAGACCCAGCAGCCACCTGAGGCTGGAAGGTCTCCAGAGAGGGGAATGTAAAATGACGATGAGACTAGCCAAAGGTATAGGTAGATCGGTAAATATAAAGAGACAAAGAAGGAAAAGAAGCAGTATTAAACAAAGTCAAGGAGCAAAGAACATTAAGCCTCAAGATTTCAAGAGACTGATTTGACAGGTCTAGAGGGCAAGACATAAGCACTAGACAGTGGGACTACACTGAGGGGTTATTGTGCCACAGAACAGCAGACCTTCCAATGAAACTCAAGCAAGTATGCTGGGAAGGCTGCACTTCTGGAGGCCCAGAAACAGTGACAAGAGCAGAAGAGCCTTTATTGTGCTGGATGGTGCTTACCAGGCAAGTGAGCCCTTACTGTGCTTAGCTGAAAGAAAGGGAGAGGGAGGCAAGCCATGTGTCATAGTTTTAAGAATTTTCCAGTGGTTCATGTTAATTGGAATTTAACTCAAAGTACTGCCCATGGGCAAAAGCACAGCCCAGGGCGTGAGCAGGAATACCAGCATCCTTTCCCCTCAATTCAGTCTCTGTGAACCCTCCAGCCCCAACCCCTCCACCTCCACCACTAGTCCCAAGGTGAAATGGTGGAGACAGGATGTGCTACTCTCTCAATTGTCTATTCATTCTCAGAGTTGGAGGGCAAGTAGTATTTGAAGTTCTGCCTGTTTAGTTCCACACCAAAAAATAAGCAGAGGAAGGAGGTGGACAGAAAAGATGCTGGCAGCCTGAATCTTGCTAGGTCTTTATAGCCGTGTCTCTGGATTTGTAGGCCACTCCTCGACTTTTCAGCTCCCGCACAATTCCTGTGGCAAGAAAAGAAACAGCTCTGTGAGGGAAGATACAGTAGGCGAAGAAAGGTCCTTATCTGACACCTGAGAGGGGAGCTATAAGCAAACTGGAGTTCCTAGACTGCTCATCGATCAGTCCTGCTTTGTTGGATTCTTACCAATGAAGATCCAGGCAAGTCCTGGCAAACACTGACCAGGTAAGAAAAAGAGGGACTCATGTAGTCAATCAAAAACAAATGCCTGATACTCTGGTTTCTCTTAAGATTGCATAAATCTTTCAATTACTAAAGATTTCCATGGAGGGAGCTGGGGATGTGGCTCAAGTGGTAGTGTGCTTGCCTGGCATGCATGAGGCACTGGATTTGATCCTCAGCACCACATTAAAATAAATTAAAGATATTGTGTCCACATAAAACTAAAAAAATAAATATTAAAAAGAAAAAATTTCCATGGAGAACAACAACTCTGAGTCTTAAACTAATTTTTTGAGGCCTTGTTTCAGTAAGAAAAAAAAAAAAAAAACCCAAAAAACAAATGCCTGTAACCAGAATTCTTGGGTGAAACTAGGCAAGTTATTTATCTCTCTGTGCTTCAGTTCATCTGTAAAATGTAGAGCTCCTTAAGAGTTAAGAAGATTGTTGTTAATTCACCTAAAAGACTGACTTCCCAGATGGGTATGGTACTACACACCTGTAGTACCAGTTACTCAAGATCACTTCAGCCCTCAAGTATGAGACTAGCCAGGGCAACAAAGCAAGACCCCAACTCAAAAAAAAAAAAAAAAAAAACTTGACTTCTGCAGCAGTTGGTACAATAAATGAACACTAGCTATCATTATGATTGTTATTACCTTGGGGCAGACGACCAGTGACAGACACTGCATATACACCTGGCTTGAAGTTACCTGAAAGAGAAGAAAGGAAGTTGCAGTGGGAGTGAGTTAAGACTAAATGAAGGCTTGAGTCAAACACAAGAGAAGTGTTACCACTCAAGAGATAAGCCATCACTTCTTTTGGCTACAGGTATATGTCCTGTATTATGGCTTCCTGGTCTTTCCTACACTATCTTTCCCACCTTGGGGCCGCAGACCTTGCTACTTAAGTATCTTGCTGGCCCTGATGCACAGTACCAATACCACATAAGCCAGGATAGGGAGAATGGGAGACACTTACTGACTCGCTGCCACTTGGAGACCCAGCTGTCCTCTGGACTCATCATTGCAATGATTCTAGGGAGAGAAAAGAAACAGTGTCATTCTGAGCCTCCCTTGCTAGAGAGGAGGAAGACCAAGTGAGCTGCTCAGCCATCAAAATAGTCCTGGAAAAGCAATACTAGGAGAAGCCAGGTGTTGAGTTTCTGTTGGAAAGCAGGGGAAACTGAATTCTAATGCTGGGAAGGGGTGATACAGAACTAGTATCAACAGAGATTCTTTGTTTTTATATCCCTGGCTTGCCAGTAAGAAGTCAGTTACTATTCCCAAAAGATAATTTCACCAGGCTCAAAAATATCCTTAGGGGCTGGGGATGCAGCTCAATGGTAGGGCACTTGCCCAGCATGTAAAAGGCCCTGAGTTCAATCCCAGTCAATACTGCACCCAGAGAAAAAAAAAGGAAAATAATCTTTAGCTTACAAATTCCCAGGAGATGGGACAGTTTTAGCAGTGGATGGCCAGTATTACAGATTACAACCAACACAACCACTAGGGGGCTAGGCCAAGTACAAAGGGGAGAATGAATCAAAACAATGGATCCTCCTACCAGAAATGAGCTATACTTGGCCAAGCCCCTCCTCCAATGAGCTGAGCAGCTAGAGTGAAGACGTCTCACAGAATCTCATCAGTAAGATGAGACTCAAAGATTGAGATAATTTCATGGAAAACATATATTACATAAACTATCACAGAACAGGTGCTAAATAAGCATTAGCTCTTATTATCCTAGAAGGCCTTCCCAGGTAACTCCAATTCCAGAGCATGGCTAACAAAAAGACTATTCAAGGGCTAGAAGTCCACTATTTGGGCAAGAAAAATCAGAATCAGCGGCTACCAGAAGCTATTGAGGTAACTGTTGTTATCCAGGCATTCAATCAAATGACTGCCTATCATGTCAGGTCTGTTCTAGGCGCTTATGTTTGTGGATTGCCTCCGCCATATGCATTTCCTGTTCTCTTGGTAACAATCTTGGATTTTACTTTAGGGGAGACTCCCTTCCCATCCAAATCCTACATTTTCACCTGTGCTTTGAGTAGAACTGACCTCACTTCCAGGGTTGACAAGCAGAAGAACAGCTAACTGGCTCTGCAGACTGATCTGGGATGGGCATGTATGAAGGCCATCCTCCCACAAGTATATTTTCCTTTGTCTTTCACAAATCTATCCTTATCCTATTACCCAACAAATTTTACCTATACAGAATTCTCACTTTTCCAAACATCCCTGACTTTTCCTACCTCATGCCTTTGTTCCAGTCACTCCTTGTATATGAAGTGTTCTTTCTAACCCTCCACTTCAAATTTCTCAAAAATCCTATGCTTCTTGTCTTTAAAAGGAAAGAGTGGGGGCTGGGGATGTGGCTCAAGCGGTAGCGCTCTCGCCTGGCATGCGTGTGGCCCGGGTTCAGTCCTCAGCACCACATACAAACAAAGATGTTGTGTCCACCAAATAAATAAATAAATAAATATTTAAAAAAAAAAAAAAAAAGGAAAGAGTGCTATTTCCTTTACTCATCCAAACTTCCTCTGATTTTTATTAGCCTTTGATTTGCCTACTCTTTTAAAAACCAATATGCTCTTGAACATATAATTCCTACAACTCAACAAAAACAAAAATCAACCAGATTCCAAAAGGACAGCAAGCTGAGGGTATAGCTCAGTGACAGAGCCATTGCCTATCATGTAAGAGTCCCTAGGTTCAATCCCCATTGTTTAAAAAAGAGGCAAAGGATCTAAACAGACAAGCATATAAGGGGTTCCACAACAATAATCATTAAGGACATGCAAATCAAAACCACCAGATACCAATTCATATCCACTAGGATAGCTATTATTAAAAAAAAAAAAAAAAACTCTCAGAAAGGCTAGTATAAAAACAAACAAACAAACAAAACATGACAAGGACTGGCAAGGATATGGAACACTTCGGCACTGTTTTTTGATTCCTTAAAAAAAAATTAAACAATGAATTATCATATAATCTAGCAATTCCATTTCTGGATATAAACCCCCAAAGAACTGAAAGCAGGGACCTAAACATGTATTTGTGCATTGATGCTTATAGAAGTATTATTTACAAAGGCCAAAATGTAAAAGCAACCCAAGAGACCACATAAAGATGCATGGATAAACAAATTTGCATACGCATGCAATGAAATATTATTCAGCTTTAAAAAGGAAGGAAAATTTGACACATGCTATGACATGGATGAACCCTGAAGACATGCTACATGTTGAATAAACCAGCCACAAAAGACATGATATAATTCAAGTTACATGAGATACCTAAAGTAGTCAAACTCATAGAAAGAATGGTCTAGAGACCATTCATTCTGGGGACAGAGAATGGGAAGTTAGTGTTTAATTGGTACAGATGAAAAAACTCCTAGAGATGAACAATACTGACGGTTATACAACAATGTGAACGCACTAATGGCACTGAGTTGTATACTTAAAATGGTTAAATTGGTAAAACTTCACATTGTGTCTCTCTTACTAGTAACTTGTGACATCTCTCACAGCAGCTAACATGGCACGTTACACAAAGATGTGAGTCCCTTACTTTGTCAGCACTGAATGGTATAGTGCTAACAAACGAGTAAGGATGCCAGAGTAAACAAAGTTTTTAAGAATTATTTAAGGAACAAGAATAAAACAATATCATGCTTAAAGGAAAAAAAAAAGGATGCTAGAGTATCTTGAGTGTCATATGTATGCATAGAAGTAAAGATTCTATGCTGACATCTTTTTTTGACCAATTCTTATTCTCCACTAAAGGAAATCAAAGAAGAAATGGAGCTGGCCCACCTTAAAAGAACTTCAGCAAGTACTTAATAGTACCTCCTTAGCCCCCAGAGAAAATGATCTTCTGGCTATTATTTTGAGGAAGAAGATCTAGCCACTTATTATGCTTCTCTCCCTTCCATTTCTCCCCAATGGACAATTTTGCCAAAGGAAAACTCTTCTTCTAGGACTTCTTTAAGGTAATCAGCTTTGGGGCAATAATCTACCATTATTTTCCCTTCCTTTTGTTTTACTGTCAAAAAGAATCTTTATGTATTCAATGGGGTATTTTTTTTTGGGGGGGGGGTGTTGATGCTGGTGACTAAACCCAGGGCCTCATGCATGCTAAGCACGCACTTTACCTCTGAGCTATACCTCAAGGTGCTCAACATACAATAAACATCTACCACCTTCTGGGCCTTGTGCCATGTAATATTGCACAAGATAAATTCAGTCCCCACTATGAATGATCTGACCATCTAGTAAAGCAGTGTTCAATGGAAATACAATAAAGACACATCATTCTATATTTTCCAGTAGTCACATCTTAAGAGTGAATACTAAAAGATGAAATTTCAATATTTCCTTTAACCCCAATACATCTAGAGCTATCATTTAAGCACTGTAATTAATTTTTAAAATTAAGATTATTTACATTCTTTCTTCTATGCTAAGTTCTTGAAATCTGGTGTATATTTTACACTTAAATCATATGTTTACTTGGATGAGCCACATTTCAAATGCCAGCAGGCCCATGAAGTTGGTGGATGTATGGGACTAGTGTACCTCAAAATAATGGTTGAAACCAACTAGGGATTATTACCTTAAAAGCCTGCCCTATGAACTCTGGATGCGGTGGGGGTGGGGCAAGATGACACAGAAAGAAGTGAATTAAGGAATCTGAAGGAGCTTACCCATCAAAGGAAGAGCTGGTGCAGTCATATACCATCTCTCGATTACCCTTCATTTGTAGGTATGCATCACAATTATCACAGCCGTCATATTCAAACTGGTCTATTGTCTAAACAGTGGAAAATAATAATTTTTAAAAAGGACAAAAAAAGAAAAAGTAGTTTTCTCAATACTTTCCACCCGGTTCAACTTCTTAGCTCTCTAAGTTGTCTCAACAGGTTCCCCACCCAAGGGAACCAAGGCGCCATTTCTAAATTCCACTCTCACACTCCTCCCTCTCTTGTTCCCAATTCCGGCTGATCTTTCCTTTCTCTAGTCTCCTCTGGGCCAGGCACCCTCAGCTGCAGATCCCCAGTCTTCTGACTCCTAGTGTCTTTCGGATCCAACCTAAATTCACAGCACGTTTGTAGAGCCACGCCTGAGGCATTTTAGACCGCCCGTACCCTTAGGGGCAAGACCGGCTCGCGTTCTCAGGACGTAAACAATGGCGTCCTTCGAATTCCCACTCCCCTGGCCACCTCCCGGGGTCCTGGACATTTCTTTCCCCTGTCACCAGTCTCATCCCACTTTCCCCTTCTTCCCCCACGTCGCCCCTACATTCAGGACCCCGACAGATACCTTGACCAGCGAACACAGCAGACAAGCACGCAGATGCCGTAGGTCCTTGGGCACAGTCTCCAAAGCCATCCTCTAGGATACGAAGAACAGCAGAGTACACGGCCACAGCCTCCACACCGCAGGAAGTAAACAGCTCACTACCCAGAATGCCCGTCACTTCTGGGGCCCGACTTCCTCTTCCGGTGTAGGAGGGCGCCGGCCCCGCCCCTCTCCCCCCGCGCCTGAGGAGATGGTTTCTCCCGCCGGAGATCGGAGGTGGGGCGGTCAGCAGCCACCTGGGCCGGCGCGCGCCTCGCCACCTGGCCGCGCGGGGACCTTCGGAGGCGGCCGTTGGGCCCGTCGGCTGGCCCCGAGGGGCGGGGTTGGCGCCTGCGCGGAAGCTGGCCAAGCCCGAGCGTGAGCGCTGCTGCGCGGGCCATTTAATGTAGGCCGCTGGAACCCCGCCATGGTTCTCTTAGAAGGCTCCCCGATGATAGCCCAGATTCTTTTTTTGTCTTCGGGTTTTAAAAGCGAAGGAGCAGGACAGAGGGTGTAGCTCAGTGGTAGAGGATTGCCTAGCATGCTGGAAGCCCTGGGTTCATTCTCAGCATCACAAACAATAAAAATAAAGAAAAATCCATGTCTCTGGATTATCTCTGCAGAGAACGAAAATAAATGCACAGGCTGCCCCACCCTCCTCCCTAACTGTGAGAGAGCACTATAGGGTTTCCATTTGCCGTCCACAGGAATGCTGGCCTGTGAGCTGAAAGCCGGGAAATGCTTAAAGACTACGTTAGCGCGTCCCAGCTGATAATTTATATTTGTACAGCTCTTAGTAAAATTTAGACAATTTCTTTACTTGGGAACATCTATAGATTAGGTGTCTTTCTTTCCCCATCGCACCCTAAAGGAAGTTAAATGTCTTTTTCTCTCTTTCTAAACTAGGCAACCAGCACCTCTACCAAATCTTCTGGGAGAAGCAAAAGAATTGTGCAGTGTGAGGAAGAGAGCCAAAGCTCCTCCTGACCCTGGGGAATTCTTCATACAAAGCACCAGCTCTCTGGTGTGTAGGCAGAGCACAGGCATTTGTGTTTATCTGAATTGGAGCTTCAGGATATAAATAGTTTCAGGCCCTTCTGTTCTATCCTTGCAGCTGCCCTCCTTATTGAAACAGCTTCTTCAAGGCAGACCTGCTTCTTGTTGCCTGCTTCTGTCCCATGCTGTGTCCAGATGGGATCTGTGACTGGGGTCTGGTTGTTTTCTGTTTCTGAATGTTCCCTGAACACATTTTTACTCTGCTGTCTTGTGTACACCCTATATTGACTATGAAGTATGCTCTTTCTAATTTTTTTTTTTTTAGTTGTAGCTGGACACAATACTTTTATTTTATTTATTTTTATGTGGTGCTGAGGATTGAACCCAGGGCCTTGCACGTGCAAGGCGAGCACTCTACCGCTGAGCCACAACCCCAGCCCAAGTATGCCCATTTTATGAAAAAAAATGAAGCTCTGAATATTTGCCTAAAGTCACAAAGTAAGTCATTGAAGCATCCTAAATTAAAGTGTGAAGTGAACCATAATATAGATAATTAGTGACTGAATCACAATGAGAATCCATGCATGCCCTCTTCTTCCCTGATGCCATGCTTTTAAGGGGCTTAAAAAATCTGTTATTGGGGCTGGGGTTGTGGCTCAGTGGTAGAGCGCTCGCATAGCATGTTCGAGGCCCTGGATTCGATCCTCAGCACCACATATAAATAGAGGTATTGTGTGCAACTACAACTAAAAAATAATTTTAAAAAATCTGTTATTGACAAGCCTATCACTCTACACTAGCCTTTTGTAAATCAGAGACTAGCCTCTGATATCAGAAATAATTTATTCCTCTCCATGTAGAAAGATGAAATTGTTACTCTGAGTGAGTCAGGACAAAATAAAACCCAAGACCAGACCACATTTATGGATAAATATATTAGCAAATAAATACATTTCTCAACATAGTGCCTGATTCAAGCGTCTTTCTGTCTGGTTCAGATATAAATACCCATGTGGGTGCCTAGGTGCTAGTCTCCCCGCTGACATTGAGGGAAGAACATTACCAAGTAGAATCCCGTGCCCATTTTGCCCCCACATTCACATTCCAGGCAAGGATAAAGCCTGAGGGACTAGAAATGGTCAGAATGTCCTGAAGTGAATGTCACCCTCAGGAGGTCCCCCAGCCCTCGCTCATTCAGTACAAGCTGCCCAGGCCAACTTTCTACTCCAGCTCTACTTGGGTGCACACCTTCTGGTTGGTCCCTGGCCTACATGGCTTATACTGAGGAGCTGGGCCTCTGGGCCCTCCAAACCTAAGGGGTCATACTTTGCTCTTCCTTTGTTTTCCCCTGTTCCCCATCCCTGTTCTGAGACAAAACTTCTCTCAGAGAAGAACTCTTGGTTATCTTTTCTCAGCTGTAATTTTGTATTTTCCACCTTCATTCCATCCTCCTCCTTCCCAAAGTCAATCAGAAATTCTCTCCTTTTTGCCTGTTTTGGGTCTTTGAAACAGAAGATCTTCAAGGAAGAGTCATTCCTCTCCCTTTCCTCCATCCCCTGAGGAACTGGGCTGATAGAGGGAGTTGGAAGATCAAAAGCTTCATTCCACATTCTTCAAGGAGCTGCTCCCACCTCAGGATAGAACTCTATGCCCTGGGTTCCCAGAGCATCTCTCTGACTTAATATTGTGGATCTGCCATTTTAAGAACAATTCAAGGACAAGAAGGGGAAAATATTCTTCCTTATGCACTGCCTGGAAAAGCTGCAGAGACCTCCCTTTTTAGGGGTTAGGGCTTACCTATGCTCCTGGTCCTTTTGTAAAGAAGGAAAATAAGAAAACTGGGGTTGCCCCTGATGCTGTGGCCTTCCAGAGAAGAGCCAAAGCTCATGTGCAGAGCTCACTCAAGGCAGGAGGTGAGCAGGGTCATGCATTCAGCTGAATGCATTGGCTGGTATGAACATGAGGCCTGGGGAGGGAGAATGAGCAGGGCTCGGGGAAGGAGCAGCACCTTTGTGACACCTAGCTACCCACCCCAGCTTCCTTCCCTCAACAGCTCAGCACTGGATCCAGCCCACAAATGCACACCGGTAAAAGCTGGCTGCCTGGCTGGACACAGGCTCTCTGCACTGCAGACAACACCTAGAGCCAGGATCTGGAAACAGTACCCCCCACCCCCCCATCACCATTCCTCTCCTAGTGGTTACAGGAAGTATGGCAAAAAGAGGGGTGTTTGCTGAGGTCCTTTCTTCTCCCAGAAGTAGACTTCGTGCCAGGTAGGAGTCTAAATGACTGAAGCATACTCTTGGTTGGAGCTTGGCCTGACCATCTCACACAGTCTGTTCACACAGCTCCTCAAGCTCCTCCTCTGATCCTATATGTGGAGAGAAGGGAGGAAGAGGTCATTATGGTTAGGATGGGATCCTGCTTCTCCCACCTGTGGAGAGAAGTGTGGCTGGGAAGGAACTGCACAAAAAGGAAGATCAGGGAATAGCTCTGGAAAGGTGATTAGACTGAAAGCTGAGAGGGCTCTGTTGGGAAACTAGGAGAGAAAAAAACAAATCTAGAGAAACACATACAGCAACCAGTGTGTTACCAATACTTACTATTCATTCATTCACCCAATAAATATTTATTAAGCATTCATTGTGAATTTGGCCTGCTACCATTTGTCAAATAGAAGACCCAAAACAATAAGCAGGGACCTGACACCCTTACAGGAGAGAAGGCATGCATGCAAATGGCTATTATGCCAGTAGGACAGGACTGGGGTTATAAGAGATGCATTGAGAAAAGGGAGAGACCATGTCCAAGTGCAGCAATCAGAAAGGCTTCCTGGAAATAAGGATACATGAGTTGGTTTTACAGGAATAGATGAGAATTAAACTTATAGGAAAAGGAAAGGCAGCAGGATATTCTGGGGTGCAAGAACTATAAGAAGTGATTTTCCAGTTTGACTAAAGTATAGTTGGCAAGAGAAGGGAAGGGAAAGAGTGGAAAATTAGGTTGGGAAGGAAGATGGGCTAATTGGTGTTGGATTCATGAAGGCCAAACCAGGTTGTTGCAGTTTTCCTTACTGTAGACAGAACATTTGAAGATTTCTAGTTCTGTGTAAGGCAGATGACCCTGGCAACAGTATAGAAAACAGAGGAGCAGGGGAGCTGTGTTGCACAACACTGGATATGCGGCCGCAGCCTTCGTGACCCTGGGGAGGGCTTCTGCATTGATCTTCAGGCTGGACCTAAGACATGGGCAGGGGCCATCAGTATGGAATCACCACACACATGGCTCTATGGAAGTGATTTATCCTATACACTATAACTATTTGTATGCCTGTCTCCCCACAGACCTGGATTCCCTGGCTGGCAAGTCCCATGTCCTCAGGGGCTGGCACATAGTAAGCATGAAATCAGAAGGAAAAAAGGAGAGAGGAAGTGAATGAATGAATGACAGCAGCTCTCAGGTTCTGCCTACAGGATTCCTAGACTATGAGGCTTTACATTTTAGGATATTTAGGTCCTCTTTTGAGGTGAAAGAATTCCAGAGATGACTATAGACAAAGAGCTATATCATACACACAATGGGAGAAGGTGGGGAAGTATGGGAGGTGGAGGGCCTGAAAGGGGAAGAGGAGTATTCAGGCAAATAAATATCCACAGTTTAAAGCTGAGGATTTACATTGTCACCACTGGTTATAACATAGGGATTCACTGACTCCACAAGAAAATGAGTTTGGTCTTATTTAAAAGGTACTTGATAGGGAAGCTGTAACATTCTTTTACCAAAACCTGAGGATTCCCAGGGTGGCTGGGAACCACCTATATGATTTCTACCTTTTTTTCCCCCATCATTCATGTAGCTATATGGCCTAGTGTTATGGTTATCTGTAAGTATTTTTTCTATAAGATCATGGTCTCCCCAAGGCCTTCTTCATATGTAGAGCTAATGTTGAGCTGTGGCTTTGGTAGAGCTGTACCAATTATCAGATTATTAAACACTTAGGTTTGAGTTGCTGCCCTAAACCATCCCAACTGCCTTTCTCATGTCTCAGCACAGTAGTACCTCCTCTGGGACTTCCCTATGATCTGGCAACTAAAGGGATAGCACTTGGCAGAGTCAGGGTACTCTAACCACATCATATGCTATGCCAATTGTTCCATATTTTGAATGTCACCTCTGTTGTAGACTTCTCAGCTTCCATAAACCCTTGTTGACTGACTTCACCTGTCCTGGAATCCCAGCTTTAGTCCCTTCTCCCCACCACATCTACTTCCCCTGAAAACTCACCTGGCTGGGCTGGCGACACCTGGCAGTGTGGGTGAGGGCATGGCCTGCCCTCTGGGGTGTCAGAACTCCATTCAGAAGGCCCCTCCCCAGGTGGGTGAGGACCCAAGGGCTGGCGTGAAGTCAAACACAACCACACTGGCTGTGAACTTGAGTAACAGGGGCCTGGAACTTCTGGTAGCAATCTTCTATCCAGGCCTGGAGGTCTAAAGACCAACGGGTGGGCCTCTGGGGGCCAAAGGTATGCCAGGCTGGGGCTGTAATGAGGGAACATCTGGCAAGCCGGGTGCACAGTCAAATCCTGAGGCCGAGAGGCTGGAGTAGGATCTGAGGGACCACCCCGCCGTTTTCTCTGTGGATGTCGAACAGTGAGGCTGGATTTCTGCAAGTTTAAAAGACTAGGGGAACTGGGGCTGGAACTGGCAGCTTCAGGTGGGTCAGGAGCTGGCTCTGTGAGGACCCTGGGCCGTTGTGGATTGGAGGGCTGCCCCGAAAGAGCTGCTGGGTTGGATTTGGTGACTTGCTGATCAGGAAAAGGTGGCTCTGGCTGAGGCTGTGTCCGAGAAACAGCAGGCCTGGACTGGGAGACTCCAGTTTCTGGGCCAGACTTCCTGCCATGCCACTGGAACCGCTTTTTGTAGTGGTGGTGTCGGTGCCGGTGATAATGGACATGACTAGAAACTTGGGTTTCCCCAGTGGGCACTACTGAGTCCAAGGAACGGGGCCGAGAGGTCACACTGGATTGCATCTCTTCCCCCTGTAGGTCCCCTTGAGGGCTACAGTACACCAAGGGGTCAAAGTCACTGCTCAGGGAGCTGCGGAAGGTAGAGCTGCTGCCATGGATACCTTGCAGGCTGATGTCTGTACAGTTGACCACTGAGTCACTGGAAGAGCCATGACAGGGCCCCGAACTGGAATCACTGGCTGGCCCATCTGCCAGGTAGCCACTGCGTTCTGTACAGTAGCTTTCTCCAGATCCGCTGCTGTCATGAGGCCTAGCCCGGCGCAGAGGCACTGGGCAAGATGTGGGGTGCTGAGATGTGCATCGGAGGTGGCTCAGCCCCCATCCCTGAGCATAGGGGTGCTGAGCCACTGCCAGGCGCTGTTGTTCACCTGCAGCCCGGAGATGTGCAGCTCTGGGGACGCGTTGGTGCCGAGGCTCCTGGGATGGTAAAAAGGGTCTAGGTCGAGGGGGCCGAGTGCCTGAATTCCGAGAAGGGCCCAACAGGTAGGCAGCAGGGAGGTGATAGTGGGCATGGCCAGGATGCTGGCGAATGAGGTGGAGTCTCCTGCCTGGTTCCTGATAAGATCGAGAGGGTCCAAGGGGCTGGGAAAATGAATCTCCCTCTGGAAAAAAGAACCAAAAGCACAGGTGTTTGATACCATAAACATATGAAGGTTGAAATGAGAAAGATGTGGCTGTAGCAAATCTATTTGAGCTTGCATAGCCTGTGAGCTCAGAATTTGGGGGACCAAGGATGTCCCTACGTTGCCTGGCTCCTTTGCTACTTCCAGTCAGGCAGATTGCCTTGGGAGTCCTACTATGTAGTCAATCCCTGCTCTTCCCACTAGTAATTTGGGACTCTTTCCCCCAGGGCCACTGATATCCCATATTGTACCTTTGGGTGGATTAGCAAAAGGTTCTCTTTCCTTAAGATATTTATTTCACTTTCATCTTTTAGAATATTGTCATATATACTGGATTTTTTTTTTTAGAATAGGGTACATTATTGACAGAAAATTGGAACAGTAAATATGCAAATCACCCAGATTTAGAATCAAAAAAGTTATTATAAATTTCAAACAATTTTTAAGATAATAAAGATGTCTACTATCTGAATGTACTCCCCCCGCCCATGAGGTGCTCTTAAGCAGTGAACAACTGAAATGACTACCATGACAGTTCTTCCTCTTCAGCTTCATGGCAGAAACCCTTTCCCAGAGTGAAGCCATGTTCTAGACCTGTTTGCCTGCACATGGGAGTCCTTGGCCCAGCTCCTACCTACGATGTTGAACATGCAGAGGGGACAAGTCCGATGCTGATGTAGCCAGGGGTCCACACAGGAGCGATGGAACTCATGGAGGCAGGAAATGACCCGAAGCTCCTGGAGAAAACAAAAGTGTCCAAACCATAGGCGGGGCCAGGACCAGGAGATCCCATCAGTTCCCATTGGCCTTTCTTTCCTGCATTCACCTCATCACAAAAGACCTCACAGGAGAATGAAAGGGTGTGGTCTTTGGTTTCATATGGATTTGGGTTTTGCCACTTAGCTGCATGACTTTGGGCAAGTCTCTTAACAGTTTTCTGCTACAAAATGAGGATAAAAGACAAATCTACCTAATTTTCACTGTCATGAGGCTGAAATGAGATAACCCATCTAAAGTACCACTGTGGTCTGGTGCATGGTTCTCTTTCCACAAACAATGGTGCTCTTCTCCAGGAAAGTGACCAAATCTCAGAGAAGTCCCTTGCTTCTGTCTCATGCAGGATACACAAGACACAGACATAGCCAGAGCACCGATGCCAGTTCTAGGCCTGTCTGCTCCCACCCTAGCTCCCACTCTAGCTTCAATCTGCCTCCCTACCTGGTCATGGAGGTGAGCCACAGGCCCGCCTTACCTGGCCCTCAGAGAACTCCTCCAGGCAGATGGCACACATAGGGGCTGAGCTACAGCTGCTACCTGAGTCTGGCCGCTCAGCCCGCGCCCTCCTGCAGCTGGCCCGGTACCTTCTGGTGGCCAACTGGCTGATGGCCCAGGCTGTTCGCTGCTGAAGGGGGTCCTGGGAAGAGTAGTGGGACTCAGAATGGGGCAAAGTATTCTATTACCTCACCCACTGCATGGGCACTAGCTTGGACTTAGTTCCTAGTCATCCAGTTAGATTATATGGTCAATTGGCCACCCTTGGGAGTTTATCCCTTCAGAGCTCCTGCCTACCTCCTTTCATTAAATTTTTCTTCCTCTGATGACCCATGATAGATACTTTCTTAACTAACTGCTGCTTGACATTGTAACTTGGATATCTAATAGACATGTCAAATTTAATATGTCCCAAAATGAAGTCCTAATTAACCACTCCTAACCTCACATCTGTCCTCCCTCAATCTTTTCCATCTTATAAATGGCAATCCCATTCTTTTAATTGCTCAGGCCAAAAATCTTGGTGCCATCTTTGACTTCTCTCTCTCTCTCTCTCTCTCTCTCTCTCTCTCTCACACACACACACACACACATACACACACACACACACACACACACACCAATAACTCACATTAAGCCATTAGTAAACCTGTTGGATTTGCCTTCAAAATATATCAAAATATACCCAGAATAACTATTTCTTACCACTTTCACTGCTACCTCCCTAATCTAAGCCACTATTACTATCACCTGGATTCCTGTAATAGCCTCCCATTTGGTTTCTCTTTTTTCAGTCTTGCCTATCACAGAGGCAAGAGCGGTGGCTCACGTCTGGAATTCCAGCTACTCAGGAGACTGAGGCAAGAGGAACACAAGTTCATAGCCAGCCTTAGCAACCTAGTGAGACCCTGCTTCAAAATAAAAAATAAAAAGAACTGGGGGTACTGGGGTTGTGGCTCAGTGGTAGAGCACTTGCCTAGCATGTGTGAGGCACTGGGTTCAATTCTCAGCACCACATACAATTAAATGAATAAAATAAAGGTCCATCAACAATTGAAAAAAAAAAAAAGAACTGGGGATGCAGCTCAATGGTGGAGCACCACTGGGTTCAATCCCTAGAACTGCAAATAAATAAATATGTAAATAATTAAAAATAAAAACAACCTTGTCCATTTTGTATTCTCTTTCCCTTTGGTTATTTTATTTTCTCTATCATCTAAAATATTATGTATTTATTTATTTTATGTATTTAGTCTATTGTCTGTCTCTTCCCACTAGAATAAAAACTCTTTGAGGGTCTAGTTTTTGTGGTTTTTCTCACTGTGCCCTTCCCAATGACTGGGATAGTGTCTGACATAATAGCTGCTAAATATATTTGGGGAACAAATGGATGAGCAATCTGGGGAGAAGCTGCCAGAAATTCAACAGAGCAGATGCCAGGGTACTTAGATGTCAGTGGATGGTTTCATGAACATCAAGGTGCCTGTCTTCCTCACTTTCTCCTTTCAGTCCCCCTCCCTCCCTCCTATTCCCATGCCCACCTCCACCAGGGAGCCCACACTGCTCACCGGCCTGCTGTGGCGGGGGCGGCACCGGATGCGCAGCACAGAAGCCAGGATGACCACAAAGATGGTACCCACCACTGTCAGGAGGATCCATACATCATAATCTGGCTGGGGGGCAAACAGAGAGGGAAAAGATAACACTTCACAAGAAAATGGATCAATTTGGGAGGAAATGGTACAGTGCAGAAGACACGCAGAGAGCGGGGGTTGCCTCGAGTCTCTCATCTGAGGGATAAGGAAGGCATGAACCAGAAGTGGGATTAGGCAGTCCCCTTCTGCCCAGGGCACTCATGGGAAAGGGTTTTCCAGGTGCAGCTATGAGAAATGCTATGTGGAAACCCACGTGTTTGAGGGAAAAGGAGGAAAGAGACCCCTCTACAAGGTGGATCATCTGGGTGAGATTCCTGGCCAGTGGAAAAGCACCCACCAGGAGTCATGGGTCAGAGCGCTAAGTCTGCAAGCTCTGCTGCTTCACACCATGAAACCAAAGAGTTGAAAGCAACTTCAGAACTCTTTGGACCTAACCTGTTCATTCAGTAGATGAGGCCCAGAGAGGGAGAGAAACTTGCCCAAAGGCATGCAGATGAGGGATGAACTTGGACCCAGAGGGTTTCTAGAGTTTCTTTCAGCTCCAGGAGTCTTAGGGGTTAGGGTAGAAGTTGCCACAGGACAAAACAGAGGTAAGAACATGTGCCATGGCAAAGATGGAGGTTCTGTGTGCTTACCCATGCAGGGGGCTCCTTCAGCTCAATCCTCACATGGGCTTTCCGGTTCTTGTATACAAACTCCATGAGCTTCTCTGCATCATTACCCCAGATGAGCACCACTGGCCAAGTCAGTCCTAGGGGCTGCTGCAGCTATGGAAACAGTGTCCATAAGGGCTGTTGTGACTTCTCCTCCCCCTGGGAACTTTGTCCAGCTCCCTTCTTGAACACCCCAGTGTCCCTGGGTACCTGTTCAGCGGCAGCTCGATCCTCTGTGATGTCAAATAGAACTGCACTGGCTCCTCGCTCACCGGCCATCCGGGCCTGCAGAGACACACAGCAGAGGTTTGGCTGGAGTCAGAGAGGGACACAAACTGTCTAAGGCCAAGCCTGAGACCTCACATCTATCCCTTCCAAGGATTTTGGATGCAACGCACCTCTGCATACTCACATGTCCACATGCAAGGAGTCAGAGTCAGGGAGCCTAGTACCCCCTGCCCTGAGCTCACCCAGGTCCCACCTTCAAAAGGTAACATTCAGTCTTTCCCTTCATACTGGAATAAACATAAGGGTTTACTGGGTACCCAGTGATGGCTCTGGGTACTCAGAATGGGTGAAGGATAAATTAAGGACAGCCTCTGCCCTCGGGGCACAAGTGGTGTGAGAACAAGAAGTAATGAGTGATTGGAACCCCTGGGAGGAGGACACACAGGAAGAGGAAGAAAACAGAGAAGTTTGGAACAGGGCTGGACTCTCCAGGACCCAGCTCTTCCTGACAGAGGAGCCTGTGGGGAATCCCCTGCTCAGGCAGAGTGCCGGAGAGCCTGGGACACTGTTCCCACAGGACTCCCCTCTGTGGAAAGCCCCGCCTCAACCCATCTCATAGGCTCTGTCCCCAGCACTCTCAGCTTGCCAACTCTCTCTGGCTGCAATTCCAGGACCTAGAGAAGTCCTTGTCCAGTGCTTTATTGCTTCATCCTCTCCTTTAGGGTGATTCAAGTAGGGAGGGACTTGAGGAGCTGCTCCCACCAGGACACAACGGTGTCCACATGCAGATGCATGGTCACCAAGGACTCCAAGAGCAGGCGAGGAAGCAGAACCTAGCCACCAGGCAGAGCAGATATCAGAGCCAGGAAGAGAACAAGAAGCAGGGGTCTAGGGCTGTGGAGGGGTCAGGAGAGGGAGATAAGAGCTAAGGGTGGGGTGGAGGTGCAACAGCAAACCAACAACCAACTACAGGCACAGGCACCACCAGGGAGCTGCTCTTGACCTGGTGTTGGGTCTCCTTGCTGGGCACAGCCCCCTCCAGCCTTCCTCCCTAGAGCAAAGGCTCATTTTAATGGTGTCAGATTGTAACCTCCCATCCCAGGCCCCTGCTGAGTCTCTGAACCCTTCAGCATGCATTGAAAGAGTTAACCCTACTGCAAGTGGTAGTGGCAGCAAGAGGAGCCAGTGCTGGGACTTACTCATCTCTCAGGGCTTTGATCTCTGCTTGCCTTCCCAGGGAGAGCCTGTTGGGGCAGGTCTCTTGCCAGGCAGGCTGGGAGCAGCTCCTTGCTCCTGCTCCCTACTCCTCAAGCAGTGACGGAGACCAGGGGCCCCTCAGAACCAGCTGCCTGCAGGCAGGGGAGTGGGAGAGGGTGGTGGAGACACTCAAATGGGGCTCCATTTTGCTTAGGAAGATAAAACTCCCTACTCCCTCTTTCTTCTCTCCTTCTCCCAGGAGCTGGGCTGGGCCCTCTACCAGCATTTAGGCCCAGCCTGGACCCAGCCAAGGCTAATTTACTGGAAATTCACAGGAAGACTTCAGAATGGAATTATTGAAGGAGCTGAGAAGTCACAGCTTCCATTGTTCCCTCACCCAATTTGGCCCAGGAAGTCTACCTACCTCAGCTCCTCCAGGCAAAAGGAAGCTCCCTTATCTTCAGAGCCCTCCAAAGCAAGGGTGAAGGAGTGGTGACAGGGGAAAGGAATCCCTGGCTGGGGAACCCTACTGGCACTTTCACATTCCAGTTGTCATGAAGTAGGGACCTTAGGTTTCCTATGCCCAGACAAGACCCTGGACCCAATCTGGCCCGGAATAGCATGTGGGAGAGTAAAGACTTGTTTCTTTGGAGATTTTCTTGCTTGTCCACCCCTCTCTCTTTGAAGAATTGGGGTAGGAACAGTAGAAAGCAATTACTATGATGTTCAAACACTCTAACCCATTACAGCCCATAATTACAAAGTTGTAAAAGTGATCAAAGAGCCCAGAGAGTTGGCCAACAGGAGAAAACAAACAGAACTTTCAGGTAGTGGGTTCCTGTGTCCAGAATTCTAGGAATAAAAAGCAAGATCTGGGGACAGATGTCAGCCCAATGCCTCCTATCCCACCTGCTCCCAAGAGAATAGGAGTTAGGGAGAAAAAAAGTACTTCTTTGGAGACTAGAATCTAGAAGGCAGACAGAGGGTGGACAGGCCCACAGGACAGAAAACTGGGTTTCAAAAGGACCACCCAGAGCCCTTGCTGTGTACTGCAGAGTGGGCCAGCCCTAGGGACAAGCTAGCCTGCCTGTGAGTTATTAGAGTGAGCAGTGAGAGTGAGATAAAATCCTGCCTCTGCTCACTGGGCTCACTGGTCAGCTGTTGCTTTTCTCTAGGCCTTAGATTTTCTCCTCCAGACCACAGCAACACTGTCTGTATATCTCTTGCTCATCCAAGATTGAGTAAGCACCAAGCCAGGGAAGGCCAGGCCCTCTAGAACAACTCATGATCTAGTTGTAGAGATAAGGCATGTATGTGCACAAATTATAATGTTGATAATATTCTAGAGCACAAATGAATGGAATAGACCAGTCCAATGTTTTTCACTTCAGAATGCCTTTCCCTCCGCTATCTGTCAGATATTGATCTGACACAAATATTCAATATACAAAACAGATCAATGTGAGGCAGCTCATTTGAGGTGGGGGTAGTAGGGGAAGGGCCCTTGCCTTACCCCTACACCAAGGCACCTCCATGAAAAGTACACAGAGCAGGACATGATGTTGACAGCACATCAAGGACCCTAACTGCTGGAAGTGTGCCGTAGGGAGGAATTTCTGTTTCTACTGTGCCAGGAAGAAAAGTTTCAATAGGAGAGGTGGGATTCCTCCAGACTTGAAAGCAAGGGTAGAAAGAAGGAGAAAGGATATAATCTTTATTGAGATCCATTCTGTCCAGACTCCTTAGATTTGAATCCTAACTCTGCTACCAACTGTTAGCTGTGAGACTTTCAGCAAGATCTTTAACCTGTCCGTGCCTTGGTTTTCCTTTCTGTAAAATGGAATAATAAAGGGACCCACTCCATAGGGTTATTGTGAGGACTACAAAATTGGTCCATGGAAAGCACTTAAAATAGGGCCCAGCACATAGTAAGTGTTCCTTAAGTATTAGGTTGTGATTATATCAGCTATTATCACATGCTTTGCATACACAATTTCATTTATGCCTTACTCTATAAGAAAGCCATCAACTCCACTTTTATTTTAAGGCACAGTCTTTTTTCTTTTAGTTGTAGATGAACACAATACCTTTATTTTATTTATTTATCTTTATATGGTGTCGAGGATAGAACCCAGTGCCTCATGTATGCTAGGCAAGCGTTCTGCCACCGAGCTACAACCCCAGTCCCATCAGCCCCACTTTCAAGTTGAGGAAACCAAGACTCAGAGAGACTGAATAACTTGCCCAGGGTCACCAACAGATAAGGAGTAGAGGCAGGACTCCCATCTAGGACTTCTGCCTCTAGAGTGCCTGCCCTTAATCACCAAGCAGTGGTCTCCATGGTGACAGAGGCAGGGCTTGCATCCACCTGCTTCTCTCCAGATCTGCACTAGTCCAGGCGTGAGATGATAAGGGCCTGGCTTATCACTAGGATGAGTGTGGAAATAAAGAAACAGAAACCAATTTGGGTGACTAGCTAGGGGTGGTGACAAGATTGGAAAAGTCCCAAAGAATCATGGTGAGGATTTCAGAGAAGAGCAAGAGAGAGAAAAAATAGAAGGGGTGGCGGGGACAGCTTTGTGAACTATACAAGCTTGGAATTAGTGATGAGGGTGTGTAGCTCATAGTGGAGCATGTGAGGCCCTGGGTTCAATCCCCAACACCAAAAAAAATAAAAAGTGGGGGATAATGATGTTTATGATGATGATAGAATGATAACTGCACTCATTTATTGAATGGTTACTATGTGCATAAGGCTAAGAGCTTCCATTTGTACTGTCTCATTAAATCCTCATGACTACTATGACATACGTCCTATTATTATTCTACTTCTATAGATGAGGAAACAGAAGCTCAGAGAGATGAGCTAAAATACCCAAGTCATACTATGAACAGTGGGGGAACCAGGCTTCAAACCCTCACAAGTCCCAGCTTTGTCAATGATGGCGGCAACATTGATACTAATAGGAAAAACCACAACAGAGCTTATATGGGTCAATGGTTTTCAAGTTTTACCTTCCCAAAGATGTCAACTTATTCTTATACCCCCCATGGCTATATTAAAAAATACATGCTAAACTAACTACATTTATTATATGCAATTCATATTCCCATGAGATAATCTGTATTAACACATTTAACTGATAGAATTCCAACCAAAAGCAAAAACAAATGTTTCAATCAAGCCCGAGGGACTTCTGAAACCTTGGAAGTAGTTCAAAGACTCACATTACTACTCTCACAGACCTCTGTTGAGCCGGGAGCCCAGGTAGGAGCTACTTGGTCAGGTCAAAGGATGAAACCTATAGGAAGGCTTGGAACTGACCAATCAGAAGCTATGGGCTGGGGCTAGAGTAATTCCCACGGAGTAACAGGGAGAAACCAGGCAATGAGTATGTGCAGGGGAGGAAGCAGGGACTGTGGTCACGAGGTAGCAGCCCAGGTGCAGCCCAGGTAGTCCTTCTAAACCCTAACGGTTTATGGTTTTGTGTTTGTTTTAACTCAGGTACTATTTGGCACTTGACATACATCATTTTTATCCCTGTAATCATGGGGATAGAAATCAAAGTCTCATTTTATGGTGAAGGAAACAACACTTCAAAGGGCGCTGATCACAGCGTCTGTGTACATGTCCCAGCTCTCTACAGTAGTGTGGTCCTCCAGAGGCAAAGAGAAGCCTCCCCCATAGATGCACCCTGAGTTTACCAAGTGTCTATGTGCTGTGAAGGCATGCACTCCAGTAAAAGAACAGTGGGGACTCTGGGTGGCAGAATTTTAGACATTTCTAAGAACTTAGTTATAATTTTCTGTAAAATTTCCAGATAAACATATTTGTCTTTTATAATAGGTAAAGAAGAAGGAGAAAGAGAAGGAGAAGGAAGAGAAGAAGAAAGAAACAAGAAACCCATCATAGTTTCTCTGAACACTTCTTCCCCCTCCCCCCAACACATGCTCTACTCACACTCACACTCTACTTCATGTAGTCCAGGCTGCTTACCAAATGAATAAATGAATGTCAAACAGGGAAAATGAAATACCCAGAAACAGGGCAGCTTTAGCCTAACAAAATTTTGCTTTCATTAAAGATCTCTAGAGCTTTGCAGGGATGCCACAGTCTCCAGCTCCTCTATATGTGACCCAGCCCCTGCTTCCTACCTTCCCTGGAACCCCTCCTGCATTAGCATGGCCAGACTAGGAGAATATCATCAACTACCTGTGGGGGCCTCAGGGACTGAACCCAGAGCCTGGTGCAAGCTAGACAAGCACTCTACCACTGAGCTACACCCCCAACTCAGCTCTATTCAGAATCTGCCCATATCCCTGCCTTCTGTGGGATGAGTTAAGAACCCCAGGCTATTTCCTTTTGAATCTCAGGAGGATCAGGAAATCCCCAGGGGATCTGGGCCTGAGTACAAGGAACCAGCACAAAGATTGTGGGTATTACTCTCCTCTCTTACCAACCCTGGAGGCAGGATCCTCTCCCTTAAGTACACCCATCTGTGCCACATACAATCTAAATATACTGTATGCATACATTCAAATTTTCCAGCTAGAACGGAAGGCAGCACAGTAGAAAGATTAAAAACCTAAGTTGAGAACCAGACAGGGCTGGGTTCAAATATCGGCTCCACCCCTCCTGAGTTGTGTTGCTCTGGCAAGTCACTTAATGTTTCTGATTCTCACTTACCTCCTATGCCAAATGGAGAGTAATACCTGCCTTTCCAGATTGTTATAAAAAGTAAATGAGATGATACATACAAAGAATCTGATGTATGTCAATCTGGGTACAGTGGAAAGCACATAGAAAACAGCAACTCTCATTATTAGTTAAAGCAGGGATCACAAACACAAATATTTCCAGGGCCAGTGAGGTAGCAGGATAGAGTAGAACATGGTGAACAGAGGGAGCCCGCAGCTGTAAAGAGGAGGCAGCTCCTCCCTAGCTCCTGCCAACTGTGGCCTGTGAGAATGTGGGGCAAGTGCTGTTGGAGCTTCTGAGTTTTCTTCCAGAAAAGCTGAAAATCTGGAGTTTTATGTAAACATATCCAATCTTTAAATGTAGCAATTGACTTATGTTTTGAAAAGTCACTGTGTGGGCTAAGCACAACCGTTGTGCAAGCCAAAGCTAGCTTGCAGGCCAGCAGTTCACAACTTCGGAAAAACAGGCAAACATTTTAAGGGTAGGGGCGATGGCTTCTGTTTTGCTGTTCTTGGAAAAGTGCTCAGTAAGTATTTCTGAAGGATGGAAGAGCCCTTCATCTAAAACCTCTTTGCTCTGATGCTAGGCAGGAGAAGAGACTTAGGAATTCCTAAGTAATAGAGGAGGAGGAGGCTGGGTAGCTAGCATGCAAGTCAAAAAGTTCTGCTGGTGCTGGTTGGTGGAGAAAAGGCAGAGGCATGGATTTTCACCTCTCTCTGACCAGTCACAGGCGAGGAAAACCTGAGGGAATCAAGCACATCTCTTAAGTGACAAGGGAACAAGACAGCCAGGGGCCTCTCACAGCCTGGAGCTGTGTGCATTCAGGGCATTTGGAGGGTCAAATGTGAATCTACCTTGCTGGCCAGTGACAGGCAGGGGTGAGGGGCCCGTCGGGGACTCTCCAGCTTGACGATACTGATGAATCCAGGCTCCAAATTGTCATCATCACTGGCATTGCACAGGTACAGGGGGTGGGACTGCAGAGAGAAAGAGAGAGAGAGAGAGACAAAGACCTGGGTTAGGAAGGCTCTAGGAGGCAGGAGTGAGAACCAAGCCCTCTAACTGTTCTAGGCAGGTTCCAAGTAGGCCTTTTGGTGGTACCAAAGAGTGGGCCTTATTACTGGATAGTTTGGTAGTATGCTAATAACCATTAGTTGTCATTTCAGGGGGTCTGGGGCCAAGGATACAGGTGGGAGGACAGGATGGAGAAAGGCTCTCCTAGAGGAGCGTAAATAAAGAGGCAGCTGCAAAGCAGCTCCAACAACCCTCCAGACCTGCTTTTCTAAACTGGCCAGATGCAGAGAGCTCCTTTTCTGGCCCCAGCTTCTCAATTCCTGATCCTTCTATTTGCTCCAATAACTTGGTGTTGCTGGTGCCTCCTGCCTCCCTGAGATGTCCCCAACAGCTGTTGTCCTGTAGATTCTCATCTCTCCCATGGCATGGGTCTTCTAAATTGATGCTACTTTGCTTTTCCCACTCTCCTCCTTTGCCTGTTCCCTATGCCCATAACAGGATCAAGCAAGGTGTTGGTAGGGAGAAGCGACTACCTTGGGAGGAGGCTTGGTTAAGGCTTAAACTTTGATTAGCATAATTCCTAGGACGTCCTCCTGTCCCCAAAAAGATGCAGTGGAGAAGGAGCCAGCTGGGCCCATCTACTCTAAAGGTCCAGTCCAAGTCCCCGTGCCTCTAAGCCCAGTTGATGCTGAACAATGACTAAAAGAGAAGTGGGCCAACATGAACTACCAGAAATTTGAGGATCCCCTCATCAACGGGATGAGACTGCCCTACTAAAACTCTTCTCTTTCAAGATGATTCTCAAACCCAGTGGAATACAACTTTTCCTGAATAAAATGACAGAGTGCTATGAGAACAAAGGATGGTTTATTTTATTCTGGATAATCCTATCTACCAGAGATTCCCATATGGTGGAAACTCAGTGTATCCTGGAAAGAAAGGAATTCCTCCCAGGGAGCTGCCCACATTTTCCTCTCCACTCATGCTAAAGTCTGAAAGACTTCCAGAAGGAACCACCAGGGAAACCATAGAGAATTTTGAATTTATGAAGACAATAATGTTGAAGATAGATTTAGAAACACAGTCACTTTCTGAAAGCACTTTCAGCTATTTCCTCTCATTGTATCCCTAGAGTCCCTTGAACAGAGTAGGTTCTTTATAAATAAGTACTACCTTGCTTTGAATTGTATCCTTGTGAATAAAAATCTCTAGGTCGGGTGTGTCAAAATAGGAAGGAATTCCAATCTTATTCTGAGAATTTAAGGACTACTAGGCTGGTGGTGATTGAAGTTTAGTGAGGGAGAAAGGTTACCCACCCCCTGTCCCCAGAAAAAGGCTGGAATGAGGCTTGGGCTATAATCACTTGAGTGAAGCTGTAGCTCCTGGTTCAACAAGCTCAGTTATTCTGTCTCCCTGTCCATTCATCTGTCCATACATTCATTCATTTTTTAATTCTACCAATACTGAAGGATCCCAGAGTGCCAGGCACTGTAAAATGCACTGAGGAGTCAATGACAAATAAGAGAAACTTGTTGTCTTGAAGCAGCTCAGGAAACAAGCAGGGAAACACATCATTCTGTGAGGTTACAATGACAGTTTGTTTAAGGGCCTGTGGGAGAATAAAAAAAGAGGGGACTAATAATCCTACATGGAGGATAAAGATAACTTGAAGCTTCCTTGGAGGCTAAACAGGTATGTGTTGACCTAGTGGACGAGCAAAAAGGATGGTGATGGAGAGGTATGTTCTTGGCAGAGGAAGCCACTTGTGCCAAGGCACCAGGTTGAGATGGGCTGCAGGAAGATAGGTCTGTCACAAAAGAGAAGGCAGGAGACAAGGCTGCAAAGGCCAGCAAGAGTAAGTCACGGGGCAGGAACCATTTGAGAAGGATTGCCCTGGTGACTGCAGAGATCTCATCTGGTGTGGTAAGGAATCACAAGTCAGCTGCTCCAGTAGATCAAAAGATGTAAGGGCTGGGATGTGGCTCAGTGGTAGAGCGCTTGCCTAGCATGTGCTAGGTCCTGGGTTCGATCGCTGACCCTATAAGGGGAGGAAGGAAGGAAGAAAGAACAGACTTCTAACAGAAGTCCATTGCCTTTTTCTTTTTTGCAGTACTGGGGATTGAATCCAGGGGTGCTCTACCAGTGAGCTACATCCAAGCCCTTTTTATCTTAGATCCTCAGCCTCCCAAATAGCTGAAATACTACGGGTGTGTCACCACTGCATCCAGCAGGCCCACAGCTTTGCTTGCTCTTTTACCTCCCCCAACGGTCCAGCATTCTCATGATGACCCCAAGAAGCCTCTCATTGACAAGAGGGCTAACAGGGAGAGGGGGAAAGTCATTTTGGAGAAGGATTTGCAAATATTTACCTACCACTCTGCCCCGCAGGCCTTAACCAGGAACCAGCATCTACAAAGCAGAACAGGACAGAAGTGGGAAACCTGGTGTCAGAGTCACCAGATTTGCCTGGTTCTAAACCAACAACAATGGAAGAGGGAATGGGAGATTAAACATTAGTAAATGTCTCTTTCACACCAGGGCTTCAGACATTATTTAACTATGAGGTAGATGTTATCATCCCCACATAAAGAAGAGGAGCTTGAGGCTCAGAGATGTCAAGGTCACACAAGATTAGAAGTTAGCTGTCTGACTCCATCCTCTGGAATCACAGAACTCCAAATGAACAGGATCATTGTCCATGCTAATAAAAACAAGGAGGATGATACAGTGGTTTCTATTTATTGAGTAACTACTGTGGGCCAGTGATTGCTCTAAGCATTTCTGTGAATTAAGTCTTTCTTTTTTAAAATTTTATTTTTTAGTTGTAGCTGGACACAATACCTTGATTTTATTTACTTATTTTTATGTGGTGCTGAGGATCAAACCCAGGGCCTTGCACATTCTAGGTGAGTGCTCTACCACTGAGCCACAACCCCGGCCCTAGGTATTAACTATTTTCATACTCATGACAAAACTATGAGATGGAAACTATTATTGTCCTCATTTTAAAGATGAGGAAACTGAGGCACTAAAAGGTTAAGCAGCATGCCCAGGAACACACAGCTAGCAAATGATAAAAATCAGAAGAAATGGAAAGTAGTAGTAGAATAAGATAAGCTAAAAAAAAAAGAAACAAAAAAAACTAAAGATCAGTTTACCTTTTTTTTTGGTACCTGGGATTGAACCCAGGAGTACTTAACTACTGAGCCACATCCCCAGATCTTTTTTTAAATATTTTATTTAGTGACAGCATCTTGCTGAGTTATTTAGGGCCTTGCTAAATTGCTGAGGATGGCTTTGAACTTTCAATCCTCTGCCTCAGCCTCCCAAGTCTCTGGGATTACAGGTGTGTACTACTATACCCAGCCGTCTTTCTTTTTCTGTAGTATTGGAGATTAAAACCAGGGCCTTGTGCTTACCAGGCAAGCACTCTACTACAGAGCAATATCCTAGTCCTTTTAAAAACCTTTATTTTGAGACAGGGTCTCACTAAGTTGTTCAGTTGGGCTTTAAATTTGGGATACTCCTAACTCAGCTTCCAGAGTCACTGGGCTGACAGGCAGAGGCCACTGTGTCTGGCCCTTCTCACTTTTAAAGTGCTCTCTGAGTGACCCAGTCAATCCCGGGGCCTTGGTTCTTCATACAGAAGACTAGGTCGCAGCCTGTCTTCTCTCGAATTCTAGACACATATATCCAACTGCCCCCTAGGCCCTTCTACCTGAAGAATCTTTGTGAGATTCTCAAACTCAGCCTGTTCAAAATGGAACAAGTCATTCTATCCCTCCAAACTGCTCATCAGGATTCCCTATCTTAGAGATCAGAACTCATTCATCTGTTATCCAAGCCAGATATTATCCTCCTAGCCTGTTCTATTTCCTTGCTCCCACCTCCAACTACCAATATCCAATCATTAAATTCTAACAATTCTACCTCCTACATATTCCTCTTATTTGTCCACTTTCTTCCATTCTCACTAAGGTTACTCTAATATATGCCACGATCATTGATATCCTGATGGACTGAAATAACCTCCCAAACAGGTTCACATTACCCGATTCACGCAGCCAATGCAGTCTAAAATGCTAACTTGAGCATGTTACCATCTACTTAAAGCTCTCACAGCTCTGAATAGCTCCTGGAATGAAGTCTGCACTCTTAAACACAGCTTAAAAGGCCCTGCCTGGACTGGGCCCTGCCCCCCAGTCTTGCCCCATGGCTTGCTTTCCACCCCTGCCTTTTCCCCACTGGCAACTCATGCTCCAGAGAAAATAACTGAACTTCCAGAAACACTTCTGGCACTTGCTGCTCTGTCCTGCCTGCGTCTCCCTAACCAGAGACTTTCCCACTGTGTTGGAATCATCTGCTGTTTTCCGTCTACCCCCTAGGCTGTGATGAAATCTATCCTGCCCCCCACCTAGTTGCCCTTCAGGGCCCACTACATCATTAAAATTGATAAATATTGAAGGCCTATAACCAGATAACTGGTGGTTAACTAAAAAGACAACCCAAGATCTGATAATGGTGGCTCTGGGAGAGGAATTAGGAGGAAGTAAAGGGGGACTTTGGTGTTTTGCTTTGAATATCATAGGATAATATATTGAGATACTGAGTTTTATCTTATGCTATTGGGGAAGAATGAAAGAGAATGAAAGCTATGTGTAATGAAAGCTCTGCTCTGTGTCTTTTTCCTCCTTCCAGTCCAAGAAGGTAGTCTCACCTTCTATTTGCTTGCCTTGGGGCATTTGCCAAAAGCCTTAAAAACTTCTCTGTTTTTTTTTTTTGTGTGTGTGTGTGTGTGTGTGAAAAATTGAACCTGTTGAGGAAATGTAAGCATCCTGAAGGCAGAAAGAAGCGTGAGTACGGGAGTATGAGTGTGTGTGGTCAGAGCCTCTAGAACCAGGAGGGATTGGGGGAAGGATCTGGGGATGAGCTAAGCAAGCAGTCAGAGTCGCAGTGGGGCCCAGATAGGGAGTGCCTCTGTAGAATGACCGAATGTCAGATGCTGGGAGGTTGGACCCTGGCACAGATGATGTGCTTACGTGGCTTTCAAGGGAACATTTATGTTTGGACAATGGACACATTTGTGGTGACCCGGCATGAACAAATATCAGAGGGGTTCCTTGGACATTCTAGATTTCATAAAACCCTGGGATTTTTGTGCTCCTCTGTTGAGGGAAGCTCCCTTGAAACAAATTTCTACCCAATTAGTGGGACAGAGCCTTGGAGTTAGATTTAATCTGATAAAAAGACAATATAGTGGGGCTGGGGTTGTGGCTCAGTGGTAGAGCCCTTGCCTAGCTCTTGCCTAGCTCGCAGGAGGCCCTGGGTTCGATCCTCAGCTCCACATAAAAACAAATAAATAGAATAAAGGTATTGTGTCAATTACAACTAAAAAAAGATACTTATTAAAAAAAAAAGACAATATAGTGACATTTTCCTGTACAGCCATATTAGTGGCATGAGAGCCAATATTCATATATTTTTATATGATTTCATTTGTATGATTTCATGAAAGTATTTCAAATATTCTCAGATTGAAAACAAAAACCAGCCATTTCAAGCAAGACTGTTCATTACCTAGCAAGGCAGCGCCAGTCTTCCGTGGGTGTGTGTGACACCCAGGCTGTCTTTGCCCCCTCTTCCAGGGAGGTCTCAGCCAGGAAGAGGGCTCCTGAGGAGAAAACAGACCCAGATGTCTGCTTCCTTGGGATGCAAGGTGTCCTATAACAAAGATGCAAACACAGTTTCCAGATTGAGCCACCAGCACTCTTAGTGATACCAGGAGACGGCCAAGAGAAATGAGCTTGTGGAATTTGGTGAGAGTGTTGCTGGGGAGGGATCATGGAAACTGGGGAAATTTAAGGATTGGTAGTCTTCATCTTCTTGAAAGTCCAGGAATTGGGACACCCCTGTTCCAGAGGCTGCCATGAGGGACAAATTGAGAGAAATTTGCTCTCATGGTCATTCTGACTCAGAACTTACTTTTACACACATTTTATACTCCTATGTAAAGACATGTGAATTTTCCTTTGGTGGCATGTGTTCTATTTCTTATTCTTCATTTTTATTTTTTTGGCAAAAGGGATTGAAGCCAGGGGCACTTAACCACTGAGCCACATCCCCAGCCTTTTTATTTTGAGCCATAGTCTCACCAAGTTGCTGAGGCTGGCCTTGAATCCTCCTGCCTCAGCCTCCAGAGACGCTGGGATTACCAGTATGTGCCACCTTGCCCTGCCCCTCTCTTTTTTAAGATAGGGTCTTGCTCTGTTGCCCATGCTGGCCCTGAACTCCTGGGCTCAAGCAACCCTCCTGCCTGCCTCAGCCCCCTGAGCAGGTGGAACTTTAGGTTCACATCTCTGCACCCAGCTGGTGTTTCATATTTTTAATCGGTTCTATGTCCTCATTCTTTTAATTGATTTGTTCTGATTTAATTCCTCTCCCTCTCAAGACAGTCCTAAGGTTCAAATTCTGACTCCATCATTTACCTGTGTGACCTTGGGCGAGTTACTTAACTTTTCTGAGCCTCCTACTCTTCATTTACAGAACAGGAACAAAAATACTTCTTGATTGTCGTGAAGACTAAAGATAATGGATATTGAGTGCCTAGCACAGAGCCCAGCACTCAGCAAGTGCTCATTAAATGAGAGCTGGTTTTATTATTACATCTGTAATAATAACTCTTCTTGTTCCTGGAAGAGACAAGCCCTTTCTGACTCCTTTCTCCCTTGGTGGTCAAGAGTGCCTCTAAATGCCAGCCTTCTGCAAGGCGCAGTCTGGGACAGCTCATTATCCACAGTCACTTCCCTTCTCTTCTCAGGCCTCCAAACCCCACTGAACGAGCTCTTCCAGTTCTCAGCCCGCCTCCTTCCCATGAAGGAAGCCATGTGATCGCATTACCTCCTCACAAAGGGCATTCCAGGGCTCAACTGAGCCCCAACTTAATGCTGCCCTGCCTTTATCCACGGCATCTCCTCCTCTTAGGGCGTGTGCTTCTGCAAGCCGTTCTCGACTGTCTCCTGTGTCCCAGCCTCTCTCCTCCCCCACCTCTGCTGCAATAACCTCTCAATTCTCTGAGACCTTCACCCAGGCCTTGGACAGGTAACTCTCCTGCCTGCTACAATTTTGCCTTCGTAATCAGGAACATTGGCCAGGCATCAAAGGCGCCCTTCTCCTCATTTCCTCTTTCCAGATTTTATAATCATCCTCTCCTGTGCAACCTCCATTATCTGAACTTAGAACTACTTGACTTATCTCCTGTAGCAGGACACACCAGCACCATAAAGCAGAGCTCCTGCTGCTAGGGGACCTGAAGTCTCTTTTTCCTGTTCCCAGCACCAGAACAGCCTCCAATGAGTTCCAGTTTGGTCTCCTTGCGGTTTTATATTTTATATTTATTTATTTATCTATTGGGTACTGGAGATTGAACCTAGGGGTGCTCTACCACAGAACTGCACCCCTAACCCTTTTAAATTTTATTTTGAAACAGGGTCTTACTAAGTTGCTAAGGCTGGCCTCAGTCCTCCTGCCTCAGCCTCCAAAGTGGCTGGGATTAAAGGCATGTGCCACTGTGCCCAGCTACCTTGGTCACTATTTAAAGAGGACAATACTCTTGTCCACAGGTTAGAGCCTAGGGGCATGGATTTGGAAAGCTCTAGATCTATTTGCCATCTTTACCTCAACTTGTCTCTATCATTCTGGGATGGCTGAGTTTTCTAACAAATAAAGTTGGGAGGCTGGGGAATTGTCAAGAAGAGTTTCTCTTTGTCTATTTTGTTAAAAATTCTTTTATAAGCAAGTGTATTCCTGCTTCACTGTATAATCTTTTAAATTACAAAAGTATGTTGGTGGGGAGAGGGAAGCATAACCTTAGGCCATCGAATGAGAGTGCACCTGCAGAAGATGGCTGGCAGAGGACTCCAGTGTGTCTTACTGGATTCAGGGAACTTTCCTGGGGTGACAGGGATGCGGTGAACAAGAAAGCTGTCAAGAGTAGAACTGAGGAGCTGGGGTTGTAGCTCAGTGGTAGAATGCTTGCCTCGCAGGTGTGAGGAACTGGGTTCGAGTCTCAGCACCATATAAAAGTAATGAATAAATAAAACAAAGATATTGTGTCCATCTACAACTAAAAACTTTTTTAAAAAAAGTAGAACTAAAATGATAGCCAGAATCTAATAGGGAGTGAGGTGGCAAAGTCTGGGCCAGGAGGGGGTGTTGGTGTTGGTGGTGGGGACTTGAAAGTCCCATGCGGGTTTCTGCATATCATAGAACTTTAGTATTTGGTGAATGAATAAATCAAACTCAATTTGAATCTACCCTACAATTTATTAAAGAGATGTGAAATGCTAACAGATGAGCCTGGTTCAGGATGGTCCTATTCAGTCCCTATTAGGGACCTTCAAAACTTCTGGGTGGTGGCATGTGTCTGAGCTACTTGGGAGGCTGAGGCGGAAGGAGGAGGATCACTTGAGCCTGGGTGTTAGACCAGCCTGGACAACACATTGAAACTCCATTTCAAAACATCAAAACAAAAGCAGAAGATGAGGAAAGTGAGACTCATTATAGACTGCTCGTGGTTATATGACCAGTTACAGGGGGTTGAGGTCTCCTAGGTTCAGTCTCTGTGCACCATCATGCTGTCTCGGGAACCATGCTGGGGAGGCAGTCGGTGTGGAATGGCAAACATTAGCCAACACCACAGCACATGGACCTGTGGTGGAGGCTCAGAACCCCATGAACAAGCCAGAAGCAGATTCCCTCTGCTGCTCTTGCTTCTGCACCTGTGTTCCTTCTGCCTACCAGCCTCAGCTTCCTTCCTTGAGGATTTATCTCATCTCTTTTTCCCAGCCACAACAAAGGCAGCCAGACCCAGACGCCATGCTGAGATGCTTTCTCGGTGAACAGTCCCTGTTTGTATAGGATGAGACAGGTGTGTCCTGAAATTACAGGTCACAGAAGCTCAGACCCAAATAATGGTCATTCAGCTAGACTCTCCTTTCCCTCACTCCCTTAACCCACATTAAGGGCCTCATTCTTTAATTTTAAAGTTCATCTATCCTCATCTCAGATTGTGTCCAAGCTCTGTGATGTAACTGGACTTCTTTATATGGAAATGGCCACCACAGTGGGGTTTTCCTGACTTCACACTTTGCCTGGCAGATTTGTATGGGTGATTCACAGGGTCACAGGCAAGCAGAGGAAAGCAAGGAGAAAGAAGCAGAACTAACTATCTGAGCTGTTTTATTTTATTTGTTTTTGGTACTGAGGATCAAACCCAGGGGTGCTTTACCACTGAGCTACATCCCCAGACCTTCTTATTTTTATTTTGAGACAGAGTCTCACTAAGTTTCTGAGGCTGGCCTTCAACTTGCAATCCTTCTGCCTCAGCCTCCTGAATTGCTGGGATTACATGGGTACGCTACCACACTAGGCTAAAAAAGAGTTAACTTTTTTTTTTTCCAGTGCTGGGGATTAAACTCACAGCCTCCACATATGCCACTGAGCCACATCCTTAGCCCTTGAGTTGTTTTAGAAATAAACTGATATCAGAGAAGAAAGTTTGGCAGCAACCAGACAGAAAGGAGGAAAACCTCAGCCTCCACCCAAGTGCTCCACATCATGACATTTAGACAATACTGGACGGCCGTGTGACAGTGTTCCCATAAGATCATATTGGTGCTGAAAAATTCCCATCACCTAGTGATGTCACAACACCATGACATCACAGTGTAGCACATCACTCACATATCTGGGGTGATGCTGGTGTAAACAAACCCACAGTACTTCCAGTCATATCAAAATATGGCATGTACACCTATGTGTAGGACATGGTACTTCGTGATGATAATCAATGACTGTGTTACTGTATTTATTATGCTATACTTTTTATAATTATTTTAATACCCTCTACTTATTTTTTTAAAGTTTCCTATAAAACACAATATAGTGTAATATAGGCAACAGCTTCAGATATCTTGTTTACTGTGTATCTTGATGGCATCAAGCGGCCACACTGTGACCTATACCGTGTCGGTTTGTGTAATTGGGCAGTGATGTTCACATGACAAAACTGCCTAAGGCACATTTCCAAGAATGCATCCCCTCTGTCAGGTTTTGTCTGACTCAGTCCAGAATGATCTCTAGCTATAGGTGCACTAAGAAGCTACTCCTAAAGTTTTGAACTGAGAAAAAGAAGCCCATCAAATATCATTGGTTACATCAGAGCTCTTTGGAAGGAAGGCTATGAGACAGAATACCAAAGTTCTAAGGACCATAAAATTTAAGACCTTAGGATATGCACTAGTCATGTGGTTTGGACTCCTTCCCTCCCAGGTGAGGAACTCAGGACTCAATCACCCAAGAATCCCACTAAGAAGTTCTGAAAGGTCACCTCAGTCTGACCACTGTCCTAGGGAAGACCTTTGTCCTATAGGATGCAGCACCAAGGCTAGCTGTCACCCAGAGTCCTCCACAGAAAGGCCAAGATGGTCATTGCTAAGGGTGACACCTAATCAACACATTTCCAGGAGATGGCTTTAAGCATGCTTTGGCCAAGGCCCTTCTGAGGCATGGCCTTAACTGTTACCACAATGAGGCAGTCTGCTTAACTCTCACTCTTAACCCAATATACTATTTGTAGACAGCCTAGACACAGTCTGCCTTATGCTTTTGCTCTTCTTATTCCAGGCAGACTCATGCCCAAGTTGGCAGGAATTTAGAAACCTGTTGGAAATAGGTAGCATTTGTTTTTAATTAATCATTTAGGCTAAGATTTTGATGCTTCAAAGTCCCCAATCTAAAACCAGTCCTAATGAAAAACATCAATGAAATTAAATTTGAGGAAAACAGGATATTTATTTAAGTATGACAGAGGCCCATCTGGACTACCACCGGAGCTACTTAGCACTGCTAAGTTTGGTGATTTCAATGCAAGAGAGTGAAATGGTTTAATTAACCTGGTTACTTCATACACATTCCTTGTCTTTCAGCTTAGTCTCTTGCTGTGACACTAGAGAGTTTTAAGTTGTCCTACAAACTCTGCCCCATACTGCCGTCTTGCATAACTGACTTGCCCTGGTGCTTATAACTCCTTTGAGGGCAGATATCGTATCCAAATGGGCCAGCTTGATTCAATCTTCAGCATGCAGGTTTTAATGGGCATATTATGAGTGAGGATGGGGTGAGCTAGGAGATTTACTTGGCTGGTCCTGTCCCCCGCTCCTAGATAGTTACACACAATATTGCATTTACACTACAAAGTGGAAAAAATGTGGAGGATGGTCCTGTGCCTCAATAAAGAAAAAACAGAGGGGACAAAGGGTGGTAGCACTTAGAAATTACATCAGGAGGAAATGGACAAAATTATTCAAGTCACCAGCCAACTCAGATGCCCAGAGTCTCCCCTCAGAAGCCATTGGGGGGTTGACATCAGGCCAAAAAGGCTTCTGTTCAGAAGAGGCAACAGCCAGGAAGGCTTGTGTTGGAGACAGCCCAAGGGCTCCAGCATGACTGCTGACAGCCCTTTGACCACAGCTCTGAATCCTTGTCCATGGGGTGGCCCTGGGGAAGAGGCCTGCTTTGGGGGGACTGTTTAATGATTTGCCAGCAAAGAACAAGGCAAACAGACTGCTGGCAGCTGCCTGGATGCAACAGGAGAGTAGAGTTTTATTCCCACCCACAGAGTAGCCTTCCAGGCAGGGGATAAAAGAAAAAGTGAGAGATGGCATTGGAAAGCCTGGGAGGGGTGGCCATTTGGGGCTCAGCTTTTCACTGGGCTGTGGAGGGTGCCTGGATATCTTGGCATTGGTACCAGTTGGTATTTCCATCCTTTGAATATTTTAGTAATTCTTACTAGTAGCATCTTCGGAGCACATAGAAACTAAAAAGTAGTCTCTTGTGGTAGAATTTTAGGCATGAAAAACTATGAAACCAGAAAGACACTTAGTTCTTAGGAGAATAGTTCTGTTCTTGCTCAGTTCCCTTTTCTTTTGCCTTTGCCTATTTCCTTGACTCTATAGAAGGGGGGCAAGGAAGGTACCTCTCTTATGCCCTGATAGCCAGACTCTAAAATCTTCAATCCTGTAGCTCTCTACCTCTTTTTGGCCTCAGCTCCTCAGACAGGGTCCTTCTCTAATCCTCTGACCTGCCCTCAATTCCCATAATTAAACCCTTTCTCCCATATAGACCCCCCAAGCCATCTATCCAAAATTCTTGAATGACACTTTATTGTTAATCAGTGTTTTATTATGACCCACCCTCTTGTCCATTTCCTCAGCTGAATGCCTGGGTTTTAGTAGATGTTTAATAAAACATTAGTCCTTTCCTCTTTCTTGCTAAGCAGATCCTGAGCTCCTTGAAGCTGGGGACTAAGTCTTCATCATCACTCACATAATGCCAGGTACACAGCAGATGTTAAGAAAAGAAAAATGCATGTTGAATTATATGTTTTAACAACAAATGTGAGATAAGGTAAATTTGGTGATTGCCTTGTCATTTGACCAGGATAGGATTATTTCCAGATCACTACTTTCTCTTCAGAAACCTTCAGCAGACTCCTGGTAAGCTTCATATTTAAAGTCAGCTTGACACAATTTTTACCTCATCATAAAGGAAAATTCTATTCCTTTTTACCACCATGCACAAATTTCTTCCATCACTCTGAACAAAGCTCACTTCTTGCAGGAAAACCGTCCTGCTCAATAACCCAGGCCCAATTATACCTCTGTTGTCTTCCCTCAGTATCAATGTGCTGAATCAAGCATAATCCTAAAGGGGGCAGAAAGCAATAGCCTCACCACCACCATCACCACCAAAAAAGGGATGGTTCCTGCTCTCAGGAGACTAGAATCAGACTGTAAACCTCTAGTTGTGTGTACACACGCACATGCACAAGGGTCTTTAGGCCTCTTGTCAAAAAATACATAAGCATGGAAATTCACAGAGCAGAGCACATAGACTGTGGAATGAATGGGTAGACCAACTTACTCTTGCTATATTGCTTTGGAAGTTCTCTTTTGTCGTTTTGGGTCTTTCTGTGTATCTCCCAGATTTGATGGGAAGCACTATCTTGGGAGAAGCCATTCAGAGACTATTCAAACCAATTTTTAAAAATTCCTCTAGCATTGACTAAAAGAAATTCTTGCTCCCCACTGGCTTTAGGCCATAGTGCTGGCTGAGTATCTCCAAGTGAACTTCAATCCCTACCAAGATTTTATGAGGACTTGGCCCAGTGATCTGCATGGAAAAGTTCTGGGAACACTCAGAGTCAATATACTCTTAATAATATTCCATATTTTTTTCTGAGTGGGTCTTTTTTCTTACCTTTGGTGGAATGAGTGATGAATTAGATTTCTTTTCTCCATCTATTTTGCCCTTAAGAGTTGATGTGTCTAAGGCCCCAGGGTTCTATCACCCTTCTTCCATTCAGCTTCCCAGTGGCTCCATTAGCTCTCCAGCCTACCTTGTCTACTGTGCCGGCTACCTCACACCAAAGGCGGGTAGATATTCAAATATTCCAAACATCCCTTGATATGCACATTGTGGACTATGAGCCCTTTGTTATTTCCTAATTGCTCAAACCTCTTTATTTTTCTTGCTAAGTATAGAGAGTAAGAGATACAAAAAGATAATCAAAGTGCTGATAAATGGTAGAGGAATCTTCTCGGTTATCAAGTTGGCTCTGCTGAACAGAAGTTCCTGTTTGCATCTGTCAGGAGATTCAGGGAGGTGGCATCACCAGGCTGAGTGGGAAAGGAAAGTACTTAGAGAGTTAGGGAGGGGAGCCAAATTCCTGGGTTGAGAGTTCACAGGGCAATGAGGATCAATAGTAGCACTTTTGATTTGTACACTGTTATCAAGGTACAAAGCAACACTACCCTTTGTCCTTTTTATTTTTACTCTGCTAATGGAACCCTTTGCCCTAAATTAAGATTATTATTCAGCTTTGATGTTGCATTTTATATTAGCAAAGTGCTTTATAATCCTTCATTAGCTATTTTATTCTCCCTTTATTAGCACCACCCATTTCGCAAATTAGCTAACTGAGGTTTGACCAGACAACACAATGCACACTGGTCCTGTGACCTGAAATTCTAGGCATGAATTTTCTGTACTAAGCCTAATGATGAGAGAGTTGACACACAGAGTAAAAGAACAGAAGCACCGAAACTATAAGAGCTTTCTTGGGAGCTAAACCTGCAATGATTTAATAAAAGACTGCAAAATTTTACTTTATTTGCTAGCAATAAAATTGAGAACTCTCACTAGCTTAAATTAAAAATATGACTGCCAAACACATTTTTGTTAATAGGAAAACTCAACTTGAATTCCTAATTTCCTCTATAAACAGGATTGAAACAGAGAAAAAGGAACGTGTTTGAACTTCATGGTGTCAGTTGTTTCCCAAGAAAGGGACTGATGCTGAAGCAAGACAAATATCCCTAAATTACTGTGACCCATAATTTACCACTCTCTTGCTTCTCGTCAATTACCATTGGTGACACAATGCTCTACTAGTTCTTTCACCTATCTGACTTGTCCTTATTTGTTGCCTCTTCTTTCTTCTCTTCCTCTCCCTTTCATCTAAATATATATGTGCTTTCTAATAATCTGTTATCTCTTTTCTGGGTTTCTTATACCTCCAATGATGATTATCAAATTGGTTTCTAAAGTCAAATTCTCTTATACTTTAAAAAGCCTGCTGGGTACGGTGGTGCAGGCCTGTAATCCCAGCAGCTCCGGAGTCAGAGGCAGGAGGATCAGGAGTTCAAAGCCAGCCTCAGCAAAAGTGAGGTTCTGGGCAACTCAGTGGGACCCTGTCTCTAAATAAAATACAAAACAGGGCTGGGGATGTGGCTCAGTGGTCAAGTGCCCCTGAGTTCAATCTCTGGTACCCAGCTACCATGACCCCACCCCCCCCCACACACACAAAAAGCCCATTAGATATTATTTCTGTTGTTTTACTGGTACCCCAAACTCCAATATACCAAACCTAAATATCACTTTCTCCCTGATTGCCATCCTAAACCAATAGCCCCTGTCGACTTACCTATTGTGCTTAATGGCTCTACCATTTTTTCTAGAGACTCAGGTTGAGCACCGCAGTTAGGATTCCTCTTCCTTGTATCTAATCACTAGTCTATCAAAACCTACCTTTGCTGTGTGTCTTGAGTCTGAACCATTTCAACAGTCTCTCATCTCTCACCATTCTAAAGCTCCTTATATATCACTGCAAAAACACCCTTCCTAACAAAGCACTATCACATTGTCCTGTTTGAATATCAACTATTTTCTGAATTAAATTCAAATTCCTTAACCTTTCATATCAAGGCTTCAATGCCCTGCACTGACTCTACCATCAATAGACTTGGTTTCACACTTCAAGTGTGTCATTTCCAAAGCTAGCTAAGTCTAATTTTAAAATGGGGCCACCACTATCTACCCAAAATCAGTGTACAGATAAAATTAAATGACATAAAGTATCAGCGGTTCCTGCACATAGTAGGTACTCAAAAAGTATTGGTTCCTTTGCCTCCCCTCTATCTCACAGCTTTATCCCTACTTCCCTCCAAAAGGTATTATACTGCCTCTTCAAACCAAATTGTATTCCTCACTATTCTCTCACCTTCTCTTGGAGCGCCTATTCCTCCTGTTCTATAAGATCCTACTTAGCCTTCAAAAACAACCTTATATGCTACCTCTTTCATGAACAATCTCTTCTTCATTCAAAATACCCCAAATCTCTTCTTGCTTGTATCCTTTTATTGAACAGCACGTCTCACTTTCTTGGTGTCTTTATATCTCACACAGCTGAACGCTCCAATATAACAGACAATCAATGTGTGCTGAATTAATACTAAAAGCTTGAGCTTTTGGTTTCCCAAGAGTCCATTTGATTGATTCATATTTCAAACTGAGCACACTTTAGAAATAATCTCTGGAGGGAGATCAAAGTTTCAAACTACTCACAGAGAGGCTAAGTTGGTATAGGATTAAATTCAGTCCTAGTTCAGCCACCAGGAATTGTATAGACTCTGTTCCTACTTGAGATCATAAGGTGGCAATTTGTATGAGCCATAGAAACCCATTTTAATACATTTAAATGAGAACTTCCTTGATTTAGGAACCAGAAAGACAAATTGTATGCTATCTATAGAAATCAATCTCTATTAGTCTGACAATGACAATGGCTTCACTAGTGTAGAAAGAAGATCCAGAGAGCCATTTGATTCCATAGGTTCTCAAGGTGGCTCAGCTAAGATTTAAGTATACCTTACTCTGGCTTTCATCCAACACATTTCCTCTTGGCCCAGTTAGCAAATGGGTAATTAAATGACATCAGCCACTATGGGGTGGCTGGAACATAAGGTGGCCTCATGGTGCCATATAATATGGCACCAAGTTTCTGAATCACCAACCACAGGTGCATCGACTCTTCCCCTCACCACACCCCCCCTTCATAAAAACCTTATCTGATATTTCTATTGACACAGTGACTACGCTTAGGGCACTTTCCTTTGCTTCTTCTTAGTGTTTGTTCGGGTGGGTACTTCTGTGCAGATGCCTATAAATGAGTTCTTTAGGCACAGGAGTAACACCCTGTCATCAGACCATGCTTTTGTCTTCAGGTAGGCTGACCTCAGAAGGCAGCAGCATATCTAATTGCTAAGCCAACACCTACCTGAAATACATCAAAGGCTGAACCCCCTTCCTAGCCAAATACCTAACTACTGTCTGTCACTAAGTTGATTCTTAGCCTGGACATCATCAGACCTGTTTCTGGAGCCATCTTTCCCCCTAAAATAACAGATGCTACAATTTCCTCCAAACTCCTTGTAACAGAGATCGATGGTTCCCAAGTGTTCCTCATCAAGATAAGGGAATTCACCTGACATTACCACTGAGCAGGATGATGGGTAGGTATACATAGAGACTTTCCTCATGGGTATATCAGAAAGGACCTGAAAAATGGCCTCTTAGTTGGCAAATATTTGATGAGCATCTACTTCCTAAAACTGTATTAGGTCATGCCCAGGAGTTAGTCTTATGGAGGAGATAACACATACAATATACACAAATTAAATGGTGATACAAAATGGTATATTATCACATGTCACATTGCATGGTACAGCCAATAGTTTCTGTGGGGTTGATGGTGGTAGTGGAGGGATGGATCTTAAGCTAGATTTTAAAGAGGACAGGATTTGGATAGGAGAAAAATAATCACATAAAATAAGCTGCATCTGTTCCACTGGCATCTGTGAAATGAATTTTTGGAACGTCTGAGGTTTAGTCTTAAGCAGTAATAAGAGACCAAGTGAAGGAGAAATTAAGGGTTTAGACCAGTTTCTCTCAAGTCTTTCAGGTACAGGAAGACTTATCTAACCCAAACCAGATCTGTCTGCAAAGATGGTCTGAAGAGCCAAGGTAGGGTCACATTATGAAGGGTATTACATGCTAAAGAAAGAGTTAGAGCTTGATCTCATATATGAAAAAAGACTCACCTTAGGTGCCTGAGCAAAGGGAGCTCATAATCAAAACTGCATTTGAAGCAGAAAATTTTAAGATTATATTATAGAATAAAACTATAGAAGAATGAAGAAAAAACTGGTAGTAGGAGAAAGCTGTGCCAAGAATCTAGGGGATTTGAACTCTGATAGTAACAATAAGAGGGAGAAGGGATGAGTTACAGAAGTTATGGAGGAAACATCAAGAGTACTTTCTGACAGAGTGAATTACAGGGATGAAGGAAAGGGAGGAGTTAAAGTATTATTCCTAGAGAATTGGAAAAAAAAGATGTTGCATTAACAAAAGTGAAAAACTGGGAAATGAAGTTAGATTTGAGCAGGGAGATTTAAGTCAGTTTTGGGAATACTGAATAAGAGATGAAATTTAAGTCTGGTAGGCAGTAAGTCTGAAATAAGAATTGGAGTTTGAATGAAAAGACAGAGCTGTAGATACATACATACAGTGTGTATATCTTCAGATACAGATCTATTGATGTAGCATTGTAAATGTTAGGTTTAATACATGAAAATGCTTAGAAAAAAGAGCTGGGCTGTGGCTAGGTGGTAGAGCACTCGCCTAGCATATGCGAGGCACAGGGTTGAATCCTCAGCAGCACACGAAAATAAATTTTAAAAAAGTAAAATAGAATAAAAGTATTATGTCCAACTGCTACTAAAAAACATAAAAATGCTTAGAAAAAGTTAAAAATGACTGAATAAATGATACTTATTAAAAGTGGAGTTTGTGGCTCTTGGTTCATTTGAGCTAGTCTCACCACAATAAATTCAGAAGGGATGATGCTGTGAGGCCTGCTATGCCAGAGGGAAACTCAAACCACTTAGCTTCTAACATAATCTAATGTACAACCTAAGAGGTTCAATGGCCTCAGGGAATGAAAAGAAGAAAAATGGAAATTCCCAAAGACAAGGCAAACTGGAATTTTTTATTTTTTATTTTTTGTACTGTGGATTGAACCCAGGGGTGCTTAACCACTAGGCCACATCCTCAGCCTTTTAAATATTTTATTTAGAGACAAGTGTCTCACTAAGTTGCTTAGACTGGCTTTGAACTTGCAATCCCCCTGCCTCAGCTTCCTGAGTTGCTAGGATTATAGGTATGTGCCACCATGCTTGGCCAGACTGGAAATCTCTTTGAAGATGGGCTTTAAAATGGATAAGGAGCATTGGTTTTATTTTCCATATGTCATATTTTTAGTTCTATAGCCCAGCTAATAGTTTTTCTTAATGCAAGCTCTCACCTGCTTTTAGTTGCTTCAAAGAGTCAGTAAGTCATTTGTCTAATGGCCTGTAGGTAAAGGATCTAGCCTCAGGCTACTAGCTACAGGCTCCTGACCTTCAGGCTGCACTTAGTCTCCCGTAACCAAATGTTCACTCATAGACATTAAAGCCACAATCCAGCTGGGAAAGGTGGCACATGCCTATAATACTAGCAGCTTGGAAGGCTGAGGCAGGAGGCTCAAGAGTTCAAATTTAGCAAGGCCCTAAGCAAGTCAGCAAGACCCTGTCTCTAAGTAAAATTTTTAAAAAAGGGCTGGGGATGTGGCTCAGTAGTTGAGCACCCCTGAGTTCAATCCCTGGTATACACACACACACACACACACACACAAAGCCAAAATCCAACTCAGATACTCGGGAGGCTGAGGCAGGAGGATCCAACTTTTTAGACATGCAAATTTTCAGGTCCCACATCAGACTTACTGAATCAGAAACTCTGGGGGTGGGGTCCAGCAACCTGCAATTCAGCAAACCTTCCAAAACTGGTTGTGAGACACATGAAACTTTTGAAACAGTGATCTAGCAGGACCAAAACAATTCTAGGCACTTTCTCTACTACATGTAGAAGGAAAGCAACCAGGATGGAAGCCAAATTTCAAGGCTGATCACTTCAGAAAAGAAAGTCTCTATATTTAAATACAAGAGGAAGGTTTTCCTCCATTATCTCCCCATCATATTAAACCTGTCAACGAACTTGCAATTAAGCATGGCATTGAAATGAGTGGATCAGAGAGCATGCCTCAAAGCTTCCTGGTATGAGTACCTTACAAATTCTGTATTTCCACAATTTTACTATATAACTATGAGGTAACACATGCATGTGGGGGTTGAGGGTTCTGGGGATCAAACTCAGGGCCTCATGCATGCTAGGCTTTACCACTGAGCTATACATATCTGTGGCCCTAATTTCTTTTCAAGATTGAGCTACCACTTTTTCCATGAAGGAAACATCTTAGAAGAAAGAAAGGATACCCTGCTCACCCTCACCAAACTGGTAAAATGGAATCAGAGCACATATGGACTGCAAGCCTCTGTCTTCTCATTTGTTGAATCCATGTTCTTCCAAAACCACATTTGGAATCAACAAAGAAAACCTGGATGGTGGCAAAGAAACAAACTTCAAGTCCAAAAGGGGAAGAAGGAATGAAAAGGTGACCCAGAAAGCTGAGCAAAATGGAAAATAAACAAAGGAAAAAGAAGGCTTCAGATCAGAACTGAAGCTATCAAAAGCAGTCCATTTCTTTTTCCTGGAAGGATGTCTCATGAAATTCATTTTCCTTCATTCAAAGAAAGTGAAGCGAAGCTAAGATATTATTTTGTAAAGGGGAAGAATCGTCTTGGAATACTAGGTGAGGTAAGATTTTATTTTGCTTTTATTTACTACCTGTGGCATACGGCCAGGAGTGCAACTCAGTGGTAAAGTACTTGCCTAACACATGTGGGTTCAATCCCTAGCACTGAAAACAAACAAAAAAAGTTCAAAAACTAAATCCTGTGGTCTAAATATTTTCCTATGCTATCTGGACTAAAATGCTTTTGCAACAATGAATCTGACATTCTTAAAAATATTAATCAGAAGTGGGGTACACAGCACACAACTGTAATCCCAGCTATTGGGGAGGCTGAGGCAGGAGGATCCAATATGAGGCCAGCTTGTGCAACACAGTGAGAACCTGTCTCATAATAAAAAATAATAAGGGATGGAGTATAGCTTAGTGGTACAGTGCCCATGGATTCCTTCTCCAGTACTCCCCTACCACAATCAGAAGAGTCTTCTGCACTGAAGATGCACAGAATAAGTTATGCTTGGTTTTCCTGCACCATCTTTTGGTTCCAGAATACTTGGAGGACATATTTCATAATCCCACCTCTGTAAAATTCTAGCTCATCTACTATATTCTAAAACAAGTTTAATAATTTTGTTTACTGAGCACCTAGAACACTCAAAATTTTCTCAGCAAAATTAGTAATCTGCATTACAAAAAGGCAGAAGGAAAGGGATAAGGACCATGAAAGAAAAGACACTAATGAAAAAAGTACTGAAAAAACAATTTTTTTTTGCACAAAATGGAAAGGAGTTTCTCATTTCCCCTATTTACATTGCTGTTCTCTGTATTGTGAACCCCTGTAGAAACTCATTGTATACTTTATTTGGCACTTATTATAAACTCTTTGATGGAGTTATCTCTAGTATATATCTAATATTATCTTAAGATCTCAGTTAGTAAGCACCTTGCAGGCAGGAGTATTTAGCTTTTGCTCTTCTGGACCCTCTCTAAGACCCAGCACCATGACTTGCACTAGGCCCTAGGAATACTGAGTAATTGTAAAGCTACTGGAGACATGGAGAACCCTGAGAACTAAACTTGCAAAGAATCAATGTGAAATAAAGGGACAGAATGGGAGGATGAGGGTTAAGGTGGCAACACTTTCAGACATGAACATAGGTGGAGAAATTGAGCTGAAAAACGAGATTTCTAATTCTTTCCCCACTGTTTTATTCCTGATCAGCCCCACCCCCTTTCCTTTTTTTCCCTTCCAGCATCAGCCAGGTATAAAACAAAAGGAAATTAATGATTTAGTTATTGCTCCAAAGCTTAAAGCTTGAAAGTCAGTCATTTAGAGCAGGTTCCATTGTTACATCCCTGCATGTCTTGGGTCTTGATGGCTGTGCACAGGGAACTATGCCTCCAATAGCCACACTGGGAGCCAATACTGGCCGCCTGGCTCCTGAGCAGGAGATGAAAGGCTTCTTCTAATGTAATAACTGACGGCCTCTCAGTGCCGTTTGAACTGTTTACAGACTGAGTTAACGATTACAGGCAATGTGTATCTTGGCCAGGTGCCTGAAATTCTTACCCACCCATCAGATAGTATCAAAGAGCCCTTCCAGGCCTGGCTGGAGTCCTTCCAAAGCACCTCACAGAGATGCCGACACAAAAGGAGGAGTGTTCAGAATGTGAGTTCTCGTTCGTTCTCTCTCTCTCTCTCTCTCTCTCTCTCTCTCAGACCAGAGCAAAAAAAAAGTCCGACTATCAGGCATAAATTAGGTGCTGAGGATGTTGAGTTTCTAGGGCTGCTCAGGACTGAGGAAAGGGTCAAGGTCAGCCCTGGGGCCAGCAGAACCAGATTCCTTTCTAAGCAGTTTAGGAGGTGTAGCTAAGAGTCTTTGCAGCTGGCAGCTAGAGGATGATGGGGGTAGGAAAAGAGGACCCTTGAGATGAAACCAAAATTTACACTATATGATATAGCAAGCAGCCCCCAAGACAGAAGATCCGGAAGAATGGACTTAATATTATGGAGCAGTGGATAGAGGAGGGAGGAGAATATATTGTTTTTTCCAAGGGCAATGCATAAAATATAAAAGGACATCACTTTCATGCCAGGAAAGAATAAGAGACTTTAAAAATAATAGTAAGTAAAAGTAGGGGGAGCTAAGAAAACATCTCTTTATCGAGGTGAGTCCCAAGAGATTGAATGACATCTGTTTGAGATTTATCAAAATGCTTTTCATACAAATATAGACTGAGTATTAATCATGAGATAGGATGGGAAGCCAGGTATGACAGAAATGTAGATTTATCACCCATAACAGTGGAAAAGCTTTTTGGAAACAAAAATATTACAGAGCACTTAACCCAGGGACACTGAGTCTAATTGTTATTTAATTATATACTAACTATGGACTCCAAAGGCAATTAGGGGTTTTTATGATTTCTTTATTAAGTACCTATTGGCCTCTGAATACATTTGAAAGTGGAATAAGTGACAGCCCCTACAATTAAGACATATAAATCTAAAGTCAATATATAAAATAACTGCACACTTACACCAAAATTATTATCACTACAATAACTTAAAGGGAAATATTTCTCTTCAAAATCTAAGGAGGGAATATATGGTTTCTTAATTTCCATACGAGGCCTCATGTTGAAGATATACAACTTACCACAAAATGCCCTCACAAGAAAATTTGGGGCTAGGGTATAGCTCAGTGTCAGAGTATATGCTTAGCATACCTGAAAATATGGGGAAGGAAGGAAAAAAGCAGGGAGGGAAGGAAGGAGAATTTGGTAATAGTGAATGAAATTTGTGCTCTTTTATCCATAATGTGAATATAATCATCATCGTTACATTATTTCCTTGAACATCCTTTGCAGCTTCAATTGGATATGGTTGTTTGATTCTCCTGTCCTAACTTGCTGGATAATGTTGCTATTATGGAGCAGGGTTACCCACCTTGTGCAGTGGGAGATAGGCCTTTATGTTAAAAGACTATTCTTCAGGCTATCTACCTGGAGGAGGAAATGAACTTCACATTACAGTGTAGATCCCTAACCTGATTTGATTTTTCACATTCACTGTAATGCTTTATATGCTCTACAACATACCACGACCTGTGTGCATTTACCTGCTTTTGGTTTTGTTGCTGGGGACTGAACCCAAGATCTCATGCATGTAAGCACATGCTCCTCCACTGAGCTACACTCTACCTCTCCATGTGCATTCGCTTTGAATAGAACCCATGAGTGATGCTTTCAATAGAACACAATTGGGTATTATTGGGCTGCTTCCGAGAAGCACTTTCAACATTCCCTACTGGGGATACACTTCTCTCTTGGGAACTAGAGTTCATTTGAATTTTAGAATACAAACAGAAATCATGCTTGCACTGAAACTGTGAAAAGAATATGAGTTGATAGGTAAAGCTATAAAAGAAACCCTACTAGTTGATGGTAATTTTAGAAGAAATTCCAGAAAATACCTTAGAATCCGGCTCCATATTCTTTTAGAAAACAGTTTCAAAGAAGGAACAGAACATGTCTGGAGCTTATCAATGTCTTGATATCAGATAGAACGAAAAAAGTAAAGCATTGAATTGGGTACAAATGGAGAGATATCATTTAGAAAGTTATTATCGGAAACAAGAAGTCAAGTGAGCCACAATGTGACCTAATTGCATTTTTGAAATATGCAAAAACAAGATAGTTCAACAATCTTCCTCACATGAGGTGAAGGAGAGCACACTTGTGGAGTATTTACTATCCACTGCTTAGAACCCTTACTTTGTAAAAGTTTAAAGCAACCCAAGTAGGTGATTCGCTGGGAAGCGCAAGGGCCACCTAGACAAATATTTCAGAGAATAGAACAGGAAGGGTACAGTGTAATTGTAACCTCTCCAGTAAGTGGGCTGCTCTTGATGCACTGGTAGAAATGAAATACCAACTATGTCTTTGAATTTTAAGGGAAAAAATAGCCCCCTTTCATTCACCTAACTCTTCTGAGTTGGAAAAAAACTATGAAGGCACAATGGTTCAGTTCAGCTATTTTATAGATATTCCACCTTATCTAGAGAACTGAAACTCTGCCATAGGGCTCTTCAAAGTGGGGCTTGGTGCTGTGCAGGCAAGTATATCAAGAGAAAAACAAAGTTCCTTATCAGTTTTCCATATAATAGGTTCACTTGGACAGATTGACAATATATGGAAAATAGATAAGAAACACTGATTTCCTTCCTCATGAGATTACCATTACAACCTCTTTCTTCCTTTGGTACCTAGCAAAACTAGCAAATATTAAACAGGATCTGAAATTCCTTTGGGAGAAAAAAGTAAGGTAATGGCTTTGCAACAGCCAATAGGTTGTCATAACATACCCTACCCATCCAAAGATTATGGAAAGAGTATAGTCAATATGAAACAATCCAATGTGATGTTTGTTTGTTTTGTACCAGGAATTGAACCCAGGAGCACTTTAGCACTGAGCCACATCCCCAGCCCTTTTTTATATTTTATTTTGAGACAGATTCTCACTAAGTTGCTTAGTGCCTCACTAAATTGCTGAGGCTGTCTTTGAACTTGTGATCCTCCTGCCTCAGCCTACCAGGCCACTGAGATTAGGCATGTGCCACTGTGCCCAGCCAATATTATGTTTTCTAACTAAACATACACACACCTCAGTCATTTCTGATCAGAGATTTAGTTCCATGGTGAGATGCATCCAAACCTGCTATCATAGCAAGAGCTATGATATTATTCCTTCTTTAAGAAGGACGGTTATTCATATCGCTTTTAGTCACAGTCCCCTCACAAGTAAATCTGACAATGAAATCAGAAAATTATACAATAAAAAAATCGGATAAATTTTTCTTTAAAATATATTTTTAGTTGTTGATGGACCTTTATTTTATTTACTTATATGTGGTTCTGAGAATGAACCCAATGCCTCACACATGCTAGGCAAGCACTCTACCACTGAGCTACAACCCCAGCCCTGATAAATACTTTTGGAAGAAAGATCATGTAACTTACTCCCTTACTATAAAAAGTGTTAAACTATGAGGGGGAAAAGATCACACGGTTTCTGCAGCTTGAGATTAATAAAAGAAATGTGGTTTCTCTAGCTCAAAGTTTTCTAGATGATGTAGGAACTACTTTCTAAACATACTGCAAAAGGCTGACTATAAACATTTCAACAATATATTACAATAAAATCATCTAGAGAGCTGCCTTACCCTTAATGACAGAGAAAACCACAGATACTGTGATTTCAGTTCTCTTTCATTTTCTGTTTTTTTGTGATTTTCTTGAAAATGTAGTCTTTCATGTAATAAGAAGTGAAAAAAAGGATCTTTTTCTAATGGGAAGACACAGCTGTCAGCACGTGGCCTGGCACGCAGCTCAGTTGCCTCTTAGGGTAACATGCGGAGAACTGTCCCTGGTGAATAACAGTAGCAACACACCAACTTATCCAACAAAATGATGGTTATTTTATAACATTTATTGAAATTCAGACAATGAACTTGGTACGGTATACGGAGGAGAAGGGAAAAGGCCTGGTCATCAAAATTCCAATGTAAACAAGATCAATATAATATGGAAGGTACCAAAATGACACGTTTTCATAATGGAAAGAAACATTTGATTCACCATCGGGGAAAGATTTTTAAATGACCCCAAAATGAAAATGAGAGACAAGAAACAGAAGAGCCATTAGGTAGGTTAAAATTCTTACAGAGCAAGATAGCCCATATGACTGAAGAGTGAGAAGCAACAAAACTTAACAAGAAAAAGAATAAACAGATTGCACATGCTGAATTTTAGACAATGCTAAAATGGAAAGAAGTCAGTTTTTGAAGAGGTTAGACTTGATTATTTTCTCCTAACTAAAATTATGAGTGGACCATAAAGGAAAAAAAAAAAAACAACAACAAAAAACCCAAACCCAAACAAAAACCTGTATGTGTAGGGGTATGGAAACTAGAGTGGGAATTGGCAAAAAACAAACAACAGCAACAACAATAAACTCAACTGAAAAACTAGAAGGGTGTGTGTGTGTGAGTGTGTATTTGTGTGTGTTTGTAAGGAAACTTTATTGTAGGATAGCCATTTAGAATTTAAAACAGTGGGTGAGGTGGCATACCTATAATCTCAGCTACTTGGGATGCTGAGGTTGGAGGATCTGGAGTTCAAGGACAGACTGGGTAACATATGGAGAGTGTCTCAAAAAAGAAAAAGGGCTGGGATAGCTCAGTGGCAGAGCACTTGCTTAGCATTCCTGAGGCCCTGGGTTAGATGACAGCACTATAAAAATAAAACAAAAGTCAAATACAGTTGCCAATCAGGGAATAGAGAATTGTGTGATTAGCACTGATTTTTGAAAAAGAATAATAAAAGTTGTGATTTCTTACCCTTCCAAAAAAACAGCAAGCCCTTTTAAATTGAATCTGTATTGCTGAAACTCTTTCTAAAATGTACTGGTGCATTTCCTTGCCTAAATACATCATATTGTATATAACCTCCCTTTTATCATTATGGTCATTTTTAGCATGAATTAATATACATACTAAAGAGATGGGGCTGAACCTATAATGTTCCAAGGAAGTTCCTGTGTTGTTATGCTGTTGTTTTAGGTTCTTTATATCTCCTTTTTTTTCATTATCTCTGGTTCATAAGCATAGTACAGACAAAACAAAATTCTAGTTACTTTTAGTGTTTATTTACTGAAAATTTTCCTATAAAACACTGCTTCTCAGATAAAAAAATAGAATGAGAAGTAAAATCAGGTGACTAGATACAAAATTAGCCACCAGGATTGCCACACTGGAAAAATAGGGTATCTAAAGATGGGCAGAGGGGACGTTTGCAGAAATTCCATCCACAGAAATGAGGCTAACAGTCATTCATTCTTAATGCCCTATTGCTTGGGATCTCAAGACTTTGTCCAACACACCTCAATAAATGTATAAAGATATCAAGAGGTAAAGGTCAAAATAGGAATCATGAACATCAAACAAGACCGCTGGAAGTGACCCCAAACATCACATGCTGAGCTTTCCTTGGTAATGATAATGATGGTGATACTGAGTGTTTATCCATGCCTTTATTTCAAAGAGCTTCAAATGCTTTGCAGACATCTCTAACTTATCTTTATTAGGCCTTGGGGGGGAAAAAACAGATTTCCCCAAGTGTCTTTAGAGAAGGAGTATGCTACCCAAAACCGATAAAAGGGAAAACATTTGCCCCTTTCTATCTCTACCCCACCCTGGCTTGTCTCCTAACTCCCACTGGGTTGTACTGGTGATTGAAATGAGTTATAACACCATACAAGTGCTGAAAGGATAATAATGGTAATTGAGTTTGCTTCCAAAAGATTCTTCTAAGCTGTGTGGGTTTAATCATGTCAGGGAACAGGTAAGTAAAAAAGATCAGAAAAACCATAATTACTTTTATCCTATTATTTACCTATTTGGGGAACAGATTTCAAATTGGTAAAGTTATAAAACATTGAATACAGATTTTTCATACTGTGGAATACTAGTCTCTGGGATAATTCAAGGGATGATCTTTCCCTGAAAATTATGTCAGGTTCACAAATATTTGATAAGTACTAAGACTAAAACTTGGCTTATTCTCATTTTGATCCAATTCTTCTCAGATGGGGACCCAGGAGTCTCAGGGGCCAAGCTGCTGAGCTTCAAAGAACGTGTTGGGACCAGCACAGTAAAATGAACTGGGTCAATTAGTCCTGGTCACAATATAGAACTCCTTTCCTTCTAAGCCTTCTTAGAAACATGGCTGCAAGATAAAGCTTCAGCAATGAGAGCAATGGCTTTGGATTAGAAGCAATTAAAAAATACTTTAAAACTTCAAAAAGGGAAAGGAAACTGATGGGTTTACCAATGTAGAATGGTCACATGTACAAAGGTCCAGGGTAGACAAGTGATTCACCACAGCAAAGCAAGGCAGTAAGAGAACCCAAGTTCCTACCCCAGAGGTCATCCTCTATTAGTCATTCTTAAGCCACTAAGGCTCCCTGGGCTACATTATGGCAACATTCAATTGGCCCTTTGACCCACAAAATCCTAAAACTAAAGTGTTATCTTTTAGCTACAAAAGAAAATAGTCTAGATGGTTATATTAGGCTAATACCAAATAAGTTTACTGGGTCTAAATCAATAACCCTCACAGGTGGTGATTTTTCTGACAGTAATTAAGTGAATAAGAAAGAGCTCAAGTCTAATTACTGTTAGTATTAATACTTTACATGTGTAATTTTCTTTTTTTTTTTTTAACAATTTTTTAGTTGTCAATGGACCTTTATTTTATTTATTGATGTGCAGTGCCTTACACATGCTAGGCAAGTGCTCTGCCACTGAGCCACAGAGCCATAATCCCAGCCCTACATGTGTAATTTTCAAACACAATTCTCAAACACTATTTCATTTTAGGTAGTGGCCATTTATTATGATTGTCCTCACTTTACTCCTGAGGACACAGGCTCAAAGAAGTAAAGCAATTTTCTTTACAGTCATAAAGCTAAGAATCAGAGCAGAGATTAAAATACAAGTCTACTGAGAACTCTTACAGTAGGATGTTGCCACCCTTTTAGAGAACCCTTTAAGCCTTATTATCATATTATATCATTATATGTAGAGACTATGCAAAGAGCGCCATTTGGGGGCATATTATCTTCAATTATTTGATTGGTGATAGAAATTATGATCTTAGGCCAGAAGGTTTCCAGTTATACATAAAGTAGGAAGATAATGAAGTAATCCAGCCCTGAGGGAACCCAAGAAACACTCTAATAATTAAAAAAAAAGTTCTCATCAAGTTGTTTGGTTGCCTCTAAAACAATTGCCTAATCAAAGAGCATTCAACTGGTGGCCAGCAGGATCACCTGCTTTTTTGGGAAAAGTGAAAAGCAGGGAGAAATGGCAGTTTCCCATCCCTGGGAACTTTGTATGGTGGTCTGTCTTTGGAATATGTTCCTGATCTATATTTTGGGTAGATCATACTCCATTTCATGCTCATTAGATGCAGAATTGCATAAGACAATTTTCAAATATTAAATTACCAAATGATTCATCATCATTAGATCCTCACAAATGTCTTGAAAATCAGGTAAGCCATAAAGTTACATCTCCTCCATTTGATAAATAATAACATAATCATTGAATATCATGCCCCAAATTACCCAGGAAGTCAATGGGAGAATGAATTCTGTACTAGTCCTCATGAAATTTAGGTATGCATAAACTGTTTGGGTGCTAACTATTATAGTTTCTGGGTAGAGTTTAATTGCAAGAGAAAATCAGATCTTCTGGCAGCATTTACAAGGCAGGTGCGGTTATAAAGAACTTGACTTTTGAGTTCATTGTCTCTGCCAGGACAGGTGGTATGGTGAAAGTATGGAATCCTGCCAGGCGGTCTCCAACTCAAACTTCCCTTTAGAAAACAAAGCAATAAAAATGGAAACAAGATGCCAAATTCTGTTCCATATTCTGAAGACTGACACTGCTTTAAAACCTAGGGCATTTTATATAATAATTTTATTTTTTCGTACTGAGATCAAATCCAGGGCCTTGTGCATGCTAGGCAAGTACTCCACTGCTGAGCCATATAACCAGCCCTAGGTAATAACATTAATCTGGTTCAAGCATACAACAACTACTCAGGAGAAACGAGATTATGAAAATATAAAGTCAGCTGCAGGCTGGCTTCTTCCCTAATAGCTCAATTCTCTACTCCCCTATATAAACTAAACAGTCACTTCATTTCCTTGAATTTTACTCATATACTCCTAGTGCGAAAAAATAAACTGTAATTTAATACTTTCACAATAGTAACACAGTCAAGTTTTCATTGCTGAGTGGAATAAAAATCTTTGGCAAATCTTGCTTACTTTTACAGATTCTGCCCAACTTTCCTAGGACAAACTAGTGCATTGAAAACTTTTGATAATTCCAAAGGAAGAAAGGAATAAAGAAAGAAAGAGAGAAGAAAGAAAGAAAAAAACCTGTAACATGTTAGTTCAGAACAGAGTGAAAATATGAAGAATTGTTTCTAGTGGCAGAGGCTAACAAGTGACATTTTTAGCAGGTTTATCTTCAGGGCAAGCCTTTGTGACTGATGATGTGCACTCCTGACCACAAGGACACCGCAAGAAGGCTCTGCTCAAGGAATCCTTGTGGGGGCACCGTAGCTGCCACTATTGGAAATTTTGAGCATTTTTGGTGTTCCTGGAATTCTATTTCCAACCACTGCTCTGTGGTTGTGATGAGGGGATAGGAAGAGATTGGAAGTCTTCTGGAGCCAACGTTCTCTTCAGTTTATAACCACAGAGCCAAGATCAAAATAATATGAATGTACTTTTCACAGAGCATATTCAGCCTAAATCGGCCCTATATATCATTTCATTTTTCCTAATTATTTTTATTGTTGTTAATCTGCTCTAGGAAGGAAAGCTGGATAATTTATAAATGGGTTCCCCAAAAAGCTTGGAAAATTCACGGATTCAGAGAAGAATACTTCAGTGAGAGCAAAATCTTTTGAGAACAATGCCGTGTAAATGGTCTGAAATGTAAAAATCTAAATGTTAAATGAAGCATTGTTCCTACCCCAAAATAATTCTTAACTCTATAGTTTTAATTCTCATAAAAATGATAAACAGTTTGTTCAGGCCTCAGAGATGAGTCTGTGATGCTAGGACATAATGCGTTGTGCCTCTTTATGCCTGACTCAATCAGTTTAAATCCAAAAGTAAGCTCCTCCTTCATTTACCTGCCAAGACCTGAGTTCAGGCCCTGGGGTGCTGAGGTTTTCCTTTGTAGGAGAAAATGACATCATCAACACTTCAGCTACACCAGGGAATGCAGGGAATGTGGCTCCTAACCTTGGTGATATCATCAACTGCCCTGGGAGAAACCCTGAGTTCCCAAGAGTGGAAAAACTGAAGGTTAAAAAAAGAGGGGTTGTTGTTTCAAGTTTTTCAACAGTGTTTCTGCATATCAGGTTTTAGAAGGGTAGACAATGTAGGGGGCGCTCTTTCAGTAAGTCTGCACCTCAAGAACCAAACGTTCATGGGTTAAGTCCAGCAAGAGCAGTTAACTCATTTGTACCTTACAGTAGCACATCCAAGCAAGGAAGAATAAAGACTTAGTTATATTAGGCTCTCTCCCAGCTCTGAGATGAGTATATTATTTGGGGGACTTGCTAATGTTTCAAGTTTGCATTCAAAATAAATTCTAGGCACTCACATAATCCCTCAGTCTCCTCCAAACTTTCTTTGATGTTCAACAACTAAGGACAAGGATCTTTGATTATAAAACAATTTCTTTGGTTGGAAGAAAACTCTTTGCAGGGCGTGAACTGCAGGAGAAAGAAAAGGTTTTTCTGAAGTGCAAACTAGTTGGAAACCCCCTGGGGAAAGAATCTGATTCCAGTCTTTGAGAGGAGCAGGCCTGCCTGTACAGGCTGCCTCCGCTGAAGGCCTCTAAGAAGGCGCTTTTGTGTCTACTGTACGGCAGCAAGGCAGCACCCCCACCCTCTCTCTTTTTCTTTCTTTCTTTCTTTTTTTTTTTTTTTGTGTGTGTGTGTGTGGCCAGCGGAAGTTTTCCAACTCTGGAGATATACAAAAAGTCACAGTTTAAAAACACAGCATAGTTACTAATCAGATGGCCCCATTTCCACTCCCTGCAAATGGAGCACTGGTTGCCTAATGCCACACATTAACATCTATCAGCGGCTCTGAAATCTTATCTCTAATAATTCAACTTCATAAAGTATGGAGTAGGATGCATATGATCCCAAAATACTCCTACTCCTTTTACTACTATGACCCAGACTGGTTCTGGGTTATCTCTGGCTTTTCCAGGTGTTTCCAAAGGTTACATGAGATTGACGTAGGTAGGGGTAAGTTAGTGGTAGAAGACAGTATGGTTCAATTATGGAAACAGCCTTGATGAAGGATTTAGAATAACTGTTCCCAAACCACTAAAGAAATTTAATTTTAAAATATAAGTCTAGGGAAAGACTCCCTTTTGTATGTTTTAACTGGAACATAAATACAGATAAGACCAGAAAATAAAGTTCAACTAAGTGTGATGTTTTGTTTTGCTAACAAATGGTGGTGTGACTTTATGTAATTTATTCAGGTTTTCTTATTTTTTTTTTTTTTTGTATCATCTACCAATTTTTTTCCTCAGGGAACGAAATGAATACATGTCCCTTTAATATATTAAGTCTATTTCTAAAATAAGTACAACTTCTAAAAGTTCAGAGCTAGAAAGGATCCTAAAGATTAGCTACCCCACTAATCCCATTCCAATAGATGAAAGGTTAAGTGGTTTGCTTTTACTTTTTAAATGATCATAAAGCAACTGTAGAATTTTCATATCCAAAAGGAGCAACTAAATAATCCTAAATAATCTAATGATAATAAAATATAGTATGATGCATACTATATATATATATATTTTGAACTCAGAGGCACTCAACTACTGAGCCAAATCCCCAGCCCTATTTTGTATTTTATTTAAGACAGGGTCTCACTGAGTTGCTTAGCACCTCATCATTGCTGAGGCTGGCTTTGAACTCAAGATTCTCCTGCTTCAGACTCCTCTGAGCCTCTGAGATTACAGGCATGTGCCACTATGCCCAGCTATTTATTTCTTTTATGGAATTCAGTTTGTGAAAAGTCAAAACCAAACCAGGTGAGATTATCAATTCAAATAAACTTTCAATACATTGAATTCTGATAAAAGCTAAATTTACTATAGTTTAACAGAAACTTCTTGCATATTTTAGAAAGTCAGTTTGCAATTGTCATTAGAGCATCAAAAGAAAATGTTATGGGTGACATTATATTACAGGAATACTATACAAGAACTATTTTAACCTGTAGTTAACTGATAACAGTGATAAAACAGGAAGGATGATTACTTGGATTGTAGTTGCTCTCTAGCTTGAAATTCCTCAAAGCTAGGTTAAAATTTAATGTTTTTGTTTAGTTTTCTTCACTTGCAGGAACCAGAGACAGAATTATCAATCATTTGAATGATTCCTGAGAAAATGAAAACCAAAGCTCTAAGGCACTTATGCATCCATCTCTCACCTTGCAGCACATATCATCTTTTTGCTGTTTATCTTCTCAGCTGGACTAGGCTGGGGTGTTGTTCTCTGAATTCCTACAGAATCTGCCACAGCATATGGTACAAAATAGAGGAGCCACACTGTGAAGGATCCAGGAAATATAGCACAGCCTCCCATCTTGGTGAGGTTCTCAGCCTAAACTTTAGAGAGAGCCTCTACTATTTTGAGGAGATGATCCAAGGCTACAGGCCACCTGGTGTGCAGAGATTTAATGGCAGATAACATGTGCACCACAGAGAGCAATGCTAAATTGTGGCAAGGTATTTTTTGTTTGTTCACTTGTTTTATAGCATGCCTTATAGTTGACAAGGGATCAAAGAGGAAAGAAACCCTATGACAGTCCATAATGTTTTTTAAGTGGAATGTTCAGGGGTAAAATCTCTTCCCATATCTGCTTTTAAAAATTTCCCTGCAATGACCCCAAAATGTTTAAAATAAATAAATAAACTTTGCTAAAAATGTTGGACAGAGCTGGGATATAGCTCAGTTGATAGAGTGCTTGCCTTGCGCACACAGAGACCTGTATAAAAAAATGTAAAAAATAAATGTTGGCCAGTAAGATAGAGCAGTAGATTGGCAGTTGTTTGACTGGAAAGCACTAATTTCTCTGGGTTCATTTCTTCACCTATAAAATGAAAATTGGACTATATGTTTCTTCTAGCTTGAAATTTGACACTTATTTCATGAATGGAATACCTTTTCCTATTATCTCCCTCTGCCACCAAACTCTATTTTACTCTAGGAATGAAAAACTTAATAGAACTTAATTTCAACATAGATGGCCAATAGAGTCCTTCACAAATGTAAAGAAACTTGGCCATGCAAATATTAACGTTAAATAATCAATATGATTCCAAATAGAAGATACAAAAACAAAAAATAAAACCTGAATCATGTAAGTTTTTTTAGAGTATTCACAAAACTGTAGAAAATGGTTTTGAGGAAAAAGGAGTGGAAATCTGTAATCACTTTTAGAAAATAGCAAGAACGGTAGACATAAAAGATTTAGGCCTTCAGTCTCATCCAGATTATTCTACAGAATTAATGACAACAGTATTTCTCAAGTATCATAGTATATATGTACAACAGTACACTTTTGATGTGTTAGTATATATAAAATTGATGGATACATGATAATTCAAAGTGCTATTTAAAATTACAGTTGTACTATGGTCAATTCCATCATAAAAGAAGGGTTCTAGATTTAAAAAAATAATTTTCTTGGAGTGTTGCTATTTTGAAGAAACCACCACTGCTTTAGATTCAGGGACCAGAATTTCTAAATTATCTAATTTCCTATCTGAAGAAATACTGTGGGTCACCTTTGTGCTTGCAAAGTTTAAAAATGTTAACTCTTAAATCATTCTGATCATTTTACTGTTTCCAAATTTGCAAACTAAACACAAATTCCCAACATATTAAAAAGTATAGAAGAAAACAAAATTTATCCATAAAACATCAGGTTTAGAACTCAGACAAAAGTAAGAATAATGTAAGATGGCTTATCTGTTGTTTAAAAACAAACAAGCAAGGAACAATCAACCTAAGCAAAGTTTTCCATTAAAGCAAATAGATATTTTAAGAACCCAAGGAATTCTACCCCAAGGGAAAAAATGGAAAGAAACCAAAGAAATGGAAAGTAACCCAAATGAATTTGCTTTACAAATATACCTCTGTTTTCAGAATTTGGTAACCAAGTAGGGCCACAATTGTTCTACTTGTATCAAAACACATCAGTAGATGGGTTTGTAGCTCAGTGGTAGAGCGTTTGGCCTAGCATGTAAGGCACTGGGTTCAGTTCTCAGAGCTCCACATAAATAAAAAATATCCATTGACAACTAAAAAAAAAAAATTTAAAAAACCCACATCACTAAAACAACCTTTATTCTTATGGGCCTTAAAGTGAAACCACCATGCTGAAGCATTGTAAGCATTTCTCAAATTTATGCACGGTTTCACTTAATATTTGGAGAGAATATTCCTTTTCTACACACAAACAAATCTTTGTTACATCTACAATCAGGTCACTTTCTTATAACTATATCATAATATTATGATAACTATATCATAATATTATTGATGTGTAACATATACAAATGTTTTTATAAAATTAAACTGAGGGTAAATTAGTTTTGAAATTTTGGTCTCATTTCTTGAAATAGCTGGGATTATTTTAGGATAGCAGCTTCTTCATCTATATATATATATATATATATATAT
>NW_025999880.1:4600772-4763919 GCF_001458135.2 Marmota marmota marmota | reverse complement strand
TTTTTTAAAGAACTAAGAAGGTGAGTTCCGGTCCTTTGTACATATATACAAATACTTTTTATAATCAAAGATTTAAAATCAGTACCCCATAAATCTTCCTTGGAAAACCAGAATTTCCTAAAGAGCAAGGGCTAACCTATCAAAATAAATAAATGCTATGTAAAGGAGTATCTTAAAAATATTCAGTATAGCTGTGTTTGTTTTTGAAATAACAATCAAGGAGACACTAGGCTATTAGTAAGTCAGAGGAGTACTGGGCTGGGGTTGTGGCTCAGTGGTAGAGCACTTGCCTTGTACCTGTGAGGCACTGGGTTCAATCCTCAGCACCACATGTAAACATAAATAAAGGCATTGGGTCCACCTACATCTTAAAAAAAGAAATACAGCATACTATATCACTCAAAGCACTTAAAATAATTAACCTTATATTTTAAAATCTGATGAAATAAATATTTCACCCTAGAGTTATTTCCCAGCTATTAGAGTTACTCAGTAACACCAAGATGTTCCTTATATTCACTTAGTATTTATTGAGTACTTACTATGTCTAAGGCATTAAGTAGACTAAAGGTGCTTTTCTAGAGATGAGCTTTGAACAAAAGTGACCAAAAATCCTACTTTCACACATACATATTTGGCGGGGGGTGCTGGGGATTGAACTTACAGATACTTTACCACTAAGCTACCTCCCCAGACCATTTTACTTTTGAATATTTTGAGACAGGGTCTACCTAAGCTGCCTAGGCTGGACTTGAACTTGTGATTCTTTTGCCTCTCCCTCACAAGTAGCTGGGATAACATGTATGACATTAGGCTGACTCACCAAGCTCATATATTACAGAGGGGACATGGACAACTACACAAGTAAAACATTATAGCATATCACATGACAATAATTTTGTAAAGAAAATTAAATTAGGGAAAAGAAATATGAGCCCTGAGGGAAATAGGAAGAATCCTTCAGAACAGGATAGTCTGAGAAGGTTATTTGACACTCTGGGGTGACATTTGGGAGAACTAAGAAGAAAATATATGGAATGTAAGTCTTATATCAAAAATGAGTTTTTGGGCTGGGATTATGGCTCAGTGGTAGAGTGCTGGCCTCGCATGCATGAGGCACTGGATTTGATCCTCAGCACCACATAAATGTAAAATAAATATATTGTGTCCACCTAAAACTAAGAAATAAATATTTTTTAAAAATGAATTTTTGTTCTTATTCTTATACCTCTTTGTTTAATATCCATTTTATAAGGTACATGCAAAGTTTTAAATTATGATATTCTTCTACAAGTACTATTATAAAATTCCTCAAAGTCAATACAGACTAACAAGTGGTGAGAGTATGCCTGGTCTAACTGAAGGACAGCAGAAGCCCTGGTGACTGGAGTCAAGTGAAGGGAAGAGGAAGGACAGGAGAGGGTGATAAGGCAAGATCACAGGAGCCTTACAGGTCATTCTAAAGACTGGTTTTTACGCTAATAATTCTCAAAAGATCAACAAATGTAGGTCAGGGTATTAGTTTATAGGTTTTTCTGAAATATAAAACTGGCCAATAGCTTTATACCAACAGTTTTTTTGACTGAATTGTCACAATGATCCAAAAAGAAGATCTCAGCCATTGACAGTATGTTATCTTTTTACGATTTCCATAAAAAATTGAGTTCTCACATCCTCAGACAACTTTTAAAGATTGAATTATTTTTCTATCTCCTACAAAGCAGATTGAGTCAGCTTCTGTGTGACTCTGCTCTTGCTTTCTCTCCCCTAGTAGGTTTCCTCCTTTTATTAAAGTGGAGTTAATGTTACCTGTTCTTATCTGGTTGTAGATATTCGTGAATCATTTTAAGCTTCTTGGAAGAAAATTACTATTCAAATTCAATGGGACATCATTCCCACACTTAGAGAAAATATCCACTACCAGTTCTGGCTCCCCATATGTACTGTAATAATACGTTGCTCATTTACAACATTTCCCCTTATTGTACTTAACAACTGTAAGAACATAAAGCACAAAAAAGTTCCAATAAGCTCTTTCCAATGAACAAAATATAAAGGTATTATATAAAAACAAACAAAACCATGAGCTCTAGTAATACTTTTATTATCATATAAAAAGTAAATTGTGGCTACTTTTTAGATTTAAAAAAAAATCACTCCACACATGTACATACATATGCACTTTAGTACAAAATCAAGGAAATACATGCCCCCAGAATCTACTAACAACAAGCAGCCTGATAGGAGCAATAGCCAGGAGCATTCCTCACGTAGTACTTCCTATTAATCAAAGAGATTTGTGAATTTGAAATTTTTTTGTTGGATTTTCAAGTGAATTCCAGAAATCTTATATATACAAATCTCTTTGTATGTAAATTTCTCTTATATATACAATCTCTTTGATGGCTACTTACAAAAGAGATACCTTCTTTAACCTGAATAATTATCATTGTATATTTTTCTATTTCTGCAGCTTCCTGGGCTGGGTATGAGGCTCAATGGTAGAAAGCCTGCATAGCGTGTGTTCAATCTCCAGTACTGAAGGAAAAAAAAATGCAGCTTTTCTTTTCTGAGTACCAGGCTTCTAACAACAAAATCTAGAAGGCTTTGAGCAGGGATCGTAGGAGGCAAGCACCTGAAAATGGCTCTGCACACACTGTGTCCAATGGTGTACTTCTGACTACATTCCAAAGTCAATTGGCAATTAATTGGAATCTCTGCACCTCCATTAACATAACTGTGAGTTGACTATATCTTCAATATTTATTCTATACTTCTTTTAAAGGCTGGCATCAAAGTAAAATTGCAAAATCACTCTGAAATCTGCATCCAAGGAACTCTAACTTGAGCAATGCCAATTAAATACATGCTATTTTCAGAGTTTATTATTTCAAGTTCCTCTTTTAGTAGTCATCGTAGGCTGTTTTAAAACGAAGAGAAAGTTAATCAAATGTAGATACTCAATAAAGATTCTGATTTGCTCATATCTGTGGAAATGAAATACCAAATGAGAAAAAAAAATAGAAGAAATGGAGATTTTTAGAAGGTAGCAGGATGCTGTGTATTCTGGATCAACTCAGACAATGGTACACATCACTTTCATTCCTTTCTACTTTGGAACTAATTATATAAAACCTACTCTGGTGTTCTAGTCACCTGTGACATTCTTAGATGTACAGAAATTGAGAGCTGGAAAACCATGGGTTCTGCAGTTTGAGTTGCAGCTATACCACTTTCTTGCAAATATTAGTTAATGCTTTGGCAAATATTAACACTTAAGTCCTCAGTTTCCTTATCTGTAAAATGTGGAAATGAAAAGCACTGAACTTTTTCTATCATGAAGTTATAAAAATCTAGAGAGCTAAAACATGTAGAGTACATAGAATCAGTTTGGTAGCTATTAGGTTTCAATCTCTTAATATCACATGCAAGGAATCTAAAACCTAGAAAGGTAAAAACTATTTTTTCACAAATCACACAACTATTTAATGTCTAGGTCAGAACTGAAAGTCAAGAACTTTGAATTGCAGTTTAGCCATTTTATCAATTATACTTTGCTACACAGGATTATCTAACTCTGGACCAAAATTTAAAATTTTAATTTAAAAGTTTCAAGGCCTGACTACAAATAAAGTAAAAATTCAAAGATGTGATAATTATGCATTAACTAATAAGTAAAATTAAGAGGCAAGCAGAGACATCTTGCAAAGGGGAATTTGTCCAGGAGGAGTTGTTTATTGCTCCTGGCCAAACGTGAAACCACCCTGCTCCCACTGTAGGTCACCAGCCTCAGGGCAGTACATTCTAATCTTGATCATAACTTTATCCTGGAGTCTAAGAAAATCCAGGACAACCAGCTGAGCAGGAAGAATGTGATAGTTACAGAGTTGGTGACCTCTGTTGGGCTATACTAGGATCCTCTTTGTTTTTAGTCTAAGAAGAAAGGAGATTAATTTTGCATTGTCCTTCTAAATAATACTTAATAAAGAATAAATGACTACAACAATTTTTGGAAATTGTAGCAACATTACTAGAAATAATAGAAACAAACATTGGTAAGAGGTAAACAACTCAGAAAACTGGAAATGAGACAAAGCATGTTTTCCTTCTTCAGTATAAAAAAGGAAAAAAATATTCAAATTAATATAAAAATAGTAAGCAGTTGTAATCACTATCATGTCGTCCTTTTTATCAGACACCACCAAGAAAGTAGGAGATGAGGAACATTTTCTTGACCTGTTTTTTTGATGACTAGTAAGAGAAATACTAGCAAGGGAAGGCTATCCTAAATATACAAATTGAGTGGAAAACAAAAGGAAAGAAAGGTAGAAAGAAATTAAAGAAGAGGAACGAACAAAGATTTTGGCAAATGTAAGGGAAATCTATGAATTAGACACTTTAAAAACAACAGTAAACCAGCTCGGAGATTTGAAATGATATAGTAAAGTGAAGAAAAAGCTTTCGGGCAAAATAGTTACTAACACAATTTGGTTAAGACTAAGATAGGGAGTTTTTGCATGGAAAAGAGAAGATTCAGAAATAGAAAAATATACAATAAAGGCAACATTCCTCTTTCATTTTGAATTTTAGTACTTTTAGAAGAATATCAATATTTAAAACTTATACCTTATAAAATGGAGAGTATTGTTGGCAAAGAAAAATCCTAGCACACAGGGTGAAGGATAAGAATCAGGGCAAAAATTCATCAATTCTTGGCTTTCAATGCTCTTGTATGTACAGCCATCAGATAAAGTTGAGACAAATTATTTTAGAGCCAATTCTACAGTCTATTTATTTATTTATGTATTTATTTATTTATTTTGTGGTGCTGCGGATTGAAGCCAGTGCCTCATGTATGTTAGGCAAGCGCTCTACCACTGAGCCATAACCCCAGCCCTCTACAGTCTATTTTATTATTAAATTGGAAGCACACTGTCTTTGTCTAAGAAAAGTTAAAATTTAATATAAATGAAAATCCAGTTAATTTGGTCCCTGTGAGACACATACCCTGAATTAACTGAGCAAAATGTAAAGAAAAGTTTGATTTTCAGAAACTCTCGGTGAAGTCCCAAAACCACAATGTTATCCTTTTTAAAATTATTTTTTTTAAATTATTTTTTTTAAATTACTGTTTTCATACCTTTCAGTTTTATAGCACATGACACCCCAATTTTACAAAGATCTGACCCTGTCTTTGGAGATGACTAATTTTAACAGGCAGCTAGAATAATTTGTAGGTAGGAGGATATATAGAATTATCCGAAATTTCTCAAAGTCAATATAGAAGACTATCTTTATATTTGTGACATTAGGGTATAGCTATTCATCAAGAAAGCCAAAGTGCTACAAAGCACAAATGTAGAAGATATAAATGGATCTTCAGTTAAATGGAAGGCCTGGTTAACCACAGTTGAGTAAACCTGAGTTGCATGTAATCTGATAAGGAACAAATAGCACAGATTCTGGAAGTGTAAACCATGTGTCCCCAACACACTAGAGTTCTTTGAAATAGTTAATCAAAGGTAGATAAAGAAAAAACAATGCATACAATACACAAGGTTGCTCTCTGTTTTTTAAAAATAAAGTTTCTCATAAAAGGCAATTAAGAAAATTTAGTAACTGGTGTGGATTAAAAATTGATGAACACACAATAAACCAGGACTAGTACTAAACAACTGATTAACATGCAATAAACCAGTACCAATTCTGAATGTGTCCAGAGACTAATTTTAGAATTGCATAAAATTTATTAATGACCATAAGCGGTCAGAACGGACAGAAAAGGTAAAGACTTAAAATTGCTGCTGATGTATAACTGTCCAGGATAAAATCTGAAGGTCCTTGCTAAAATACAGTGAAATTCCCTCCTTAGAAAGTAAAGAAGCAATACTGTAATACTTAAAGTATACTGAGAGTGTCATAGTTAGAAGAAAAAAAAAAAAAAACAAGATCAGCAATATTTGCTGGAGTAGAAAAAGGGCAAAATAAGACAGGATATAAAGATTGATAAAATAAAAAAGGAAAGAAAACAGAATGCCAACTGGTGCTTCTCATTTACCTGTTCCTTTATTAAAAAAACCAGAAGTTTTATGTAGAGTTCTATTATATTAGAAGATAAGAAGTTTAAAATAAAAGAGAAAACTAGTTTAAGCAGCATATAATCAATTGAACATGCTATCAAAAGGGCATAAGGCACAAAGTTCCCAAGACTTCAGAGATACAAAAATGTGACTTTAAAGAAAATTATTTATGCTAAAGGTTAAAATTGAGCATACACTTCATGCTTCAGGATATTAAGGAGGCAAAGTGAGGAAGTTTCCTTTCCAATGGTTACATTCTAAATGATTTCTTATTTCAATTTTTAAGTATTCCCAGTTTCATTCTAGAATCTAAATTAAATGACTGACTTTTTAACCAAAAAATTTTAACAACATTTTTTTCAGATATACTCTTCTTTCCTGTTTATTTTTCTGAATACTAGGACCTTCCATTTTACCCATTTCTTCTTCTAAATAATTTTCCCAGCTTTAAAATACTGCCAAAGAAGTGTAAGGAAGAACTATCAAACCATATATTTAAAAAACTTGAGTTTGGAAAAGAATTCTATAATTTTTTTGTTTTCCTACCTTCTTTCTCTAAGTAAATGAAAACTTAAATTCATATAATACTTTGGTTCTGTTTATAGTCCATACATAATCATAAAATTAAAAATCTGAGCTGGATGCTGAGATTGATCATATTTAAGGACACTTTAACCTGTGTGCAAAGAGCTACAGCAAAAAGTGTCATTTTATAAAATTATATGCTTTTATCAATCAGCAACACCATTTTATGGAATAAGACAAGAGAATGCCCATTAAAAAGGTACAGCCCCACTAAGCTCTGTTTTCACCACAGGGAATGAGAATTGGCTATGAAAAGCTATGGCCCCAGTCAGTTCATAAATTCGACACATAAGGAATAGTTAGTTGTGAATGAGTTACAGGCAAAATTCACAGTCCGAAAGCCTAAGCAACTGTGTCTGAAAAACTTTGTGGGTCAAGAAAAAGACAGATGATAAAATTTAGAAAATGATAAAATCATGTGTGGATAAGACCAAAGGGATCAGGAAACAGGTTTACACTTTGTGTCCATTTTGTAATCCAGTCCTCTCCATTTTGGGCAGCAATAGGGTGCCACACGTGGTATAAAGCCAGTCGTACCATTCAAGCTTGACTGAATTTTAAAAGTGACACTATATTCAAATATGCTTCAAGGGCAGTCTAGAATTTCAGGGTGCTGCTGACCATTAAAATCAACCTCCTTAGTGCTCAATTCAGATTTTTAACAGGAAGTAAACTATAATCCCCAGATCAATTAAATATAAGCCCATATATTTCATTTATCAAAAAATAGTACCCAGAATATATGACTTATGAAGGAAGGTTTTATTATGTGATTCTAAAAAAGCAATGCAATACCAGTTAAAAATAAACAAATAATCTTCTAAAATATAGAATTTATGTATTTCTTCTTGAGCATAAAATAATTTGCTTTAGAATGCCAACAAGGCAATATCCTTAAAAGATGGAACAAACAGAAAGCTAAGCAGCAGAAGCCCTTGTATGGTATTTGGTTTGGGAGACAAAAGAAGAAAGGCATGTTTCAAACAGATGGAAAGTGAAATATAATAAAATTATACTTGCCTGCATTAATTTTCCTTCTGCTGGAGTTATTTCAGCAACACCAGCAAACACACCTTCCAAAGTGAGATTCAGTTTTCCTGTGGGGTCCATTTTCAAGGGGATTACTCTGATAATAGCTTTCTGCTCTGCTGATCTTTCAGACTCCACCGCTGTTGCCAGTACCAGTCCTGTGCGTCCAAAGCCTGCCTGCAGGGTAGCCATCAGCAGCCAGGGCCAGAGGGCAGCCAGCTGCAGCTGGTGGCCACCACTCATGCTACCAGCTGCAGCAATGCACTTCGGCCATACATACTGCTTCCACTGGCTAACACCAAGTGCAGGTTCTCAGATCCAGACAAATGCAGGAAGAGAAAATTTATGCTTCTGTTTCTGAAAGCCAAGTCACAGTTTTGACCCTTCCTTTCTCTACAGTATATTCCCAAGAACAGGTGGCATTCCTGATTGGGCAGAGAAGACTATGTTTTCAGCCCACTTCTGCAGCAGGTATGTCATTTTCTTCCATTTTCACTCTGACTAGCAAAGAAACCACCACTTCTTTTTGGAATTTCCAACTTTGCTTGAAATTGAACGTCACATTATGAATTTTTATTATGTCAGATCACTTGGTATTGGTCTTCCATATGCATCAAGTTGTCGACCAACTAACCCCAATGTTGATGAACAAAACAAGACAAAGTAAACAGCTAAGGCCATGCATCAAAGGTGAGAGTGAAGAACTCCAGCTTAGACAATGGAGAAGTGGCCCTTTTAAGCCACAAAATGTGTCAACTGTAAATAATTAAAGACCACAGGAGATTTGTTTTTTAATAGGGGAAGAGACGGAAAATGATAAAAAAATTCACGCCACACCTTGAGGGATGTCCAAAGATGCTACAGCACACAGAGAAGTTTCCATGTTAAATTGAAAAATTTAACTGTAAAATTAAATTAAATTGTAAATTAAATTAACTGTAAAATTAAATTGAATTAACTGAAAAATTCACTGTAGCCCAAAGTTCTAGGTCCACTGAATTTAAATATGTTTCATAAACTTGGACATACTATAATTTGGGGGGTTTTCTTAAAGTTGCCTATAAATTAGGTACTAATTTATATATCCTTATACATTATGGATAATCCTGAACATCACAACCTTTTCTAACTTTGAAAATTAGAATATATGAAAAGGGTATAGTTTCCAACTATCTTTACCAGTTAAAGTTCATATTTCTATCTCCATTTTCGTTTCTCTCGTAGGGATTCCAAATTTTATTCTCCAGCTTGGGAATGCCAAGCACTTTGATTTCCCATGAGACACTTTGGTAAACTAATATCCAGATTTTATAATCCGTAATTTTCTAAGTTCATAAGAAAAACAAAGGACTATTCCTAACACGTTTTCAAATTCCTTGAGGGGGTGGGGAATAAAAGATAGGGGGATTAGGAAGGTGATTAGTCACAGGCTTTAAGTAGAACACCCTGAAAAAAATACAATGAAGCCTGGGTAGATCTGTGCTATTTGTAAGCACATATACCAATTGGGGGCTTTGGATAAACACAGAATAAGGTTTTTAAATGTGCACCTTTAAGTAAACATAAGTGCACTTCACCCACAAAGCCCGTTGTGTTCTAGGGTCAAGTTTAAAAATCATATAAAGTCTTCAAAATAAGTGCTGAAAAGTTGAGCAACTGAATATGAACCTACTATAGAGATTTTTTTTTTCTTTTTCTGAGGCAGAGGGAGAAAAAAAAAAAGAATTTCAAAAGAAATCTGCAAACCTGTTGTGCTGTTGGGCCCACTGGAATCCACGGGGGTAACAAATTCAATTATGCTTTTATAGATCCTGCTCAAAAAAGGTTTGAACTGCTTAACCAAGTACAGCTCATTCTTCCACCTTCTTACTCTGCAACCAAACCAAGTGCCCCATACTACAGGTAGGTGACGAGATATTCCGCAGTCTGAAAAAATAATCCATGCAGATCAAAGGCAGAAACTTATTCCAGGGTGAGAGTTACAGTCCCCAAGAACTCTAAAAACACTTATAGACGATCCAAAATCACTTCTGAAATCTCCTTTCTAACAAAAGTTCTTTTTCTCTCCGAACAGCACATTAAATAATCAAATCTTGAAAGAGAAAAGAAGCACAAGTAGCAAATATATCAGCAACAATTCACTACCAGAAACAGAAAATCCCAGAGGGAGAAGGCAATATCTCTGAATCATGGATGGACTTGGAAAGTTCGGAAGGATTCGAGTGCTTCCTTTTCAGAAAGACAACTCTGGATCAACTCCCTAGAGCAGGAAGCCTGTGGTTTGTAATTGGTGTTCTACTTCTGACTCCCTCCCCTAGGACTGCAATCATGCTCTCTACCTGCTGACAAAGTGAGGGTGGAGCAGTTAAAGGCAGCCACCCCCACCCGGCCCTCCTTCTCCTGGTGCGCACACACCACACTTAACCAGATACGTTCTCGCCCTCTCTCCTCTCTCGGGTCCTCTGCTCCCTCTAGTGAGCCACGGCCCAACTGCATCCAATTCAGTCCTCCAGACCTTCCTCTGGGTAAGCAAGTTACCACACGTAAGCTGAGGCCGCTGGAACATATCCAAGCAGATTCTGCACCCAACAAGCGGTGGTATGAGGAAATAAACAGAAAAAATAAAAGAACTCCAAAAGGTAAAAGAATGGACACAAGGTTTTTCAAATATAAGTTCAAAGGGATTTCTGGTCTTTCCGGGTTTTAGTGTCTACAAATGGCACAAAGCCAGAATAAAGTGATCCTATACAATAGTACTTACTGATTTATTGCTCCTTAGATCTGCTAAGCAGGGAAGGATTCTGCCCACTATATGCATAGTTTTTCTTCGCTCTTACTAATTCAAATTCAGTAGCTCTGTCTAAACTATGCCTGTATGAAGCTTTCAGATCAGGCTGATGTCAGAGATCTGGAATCCAACTGTTATTTTCTTCTCGCATCTCTTCAAAGTGAAATACTACTATAGATCAGACCTCTGCTCTCAGTGTAAGATTACAAGAAACTCTATCATTAATACAAACTAAAGGTAAAATATGCTTAAATGAGAAGAATGTAGGCAAAAACCCACTAATATTCAGTTAATTACCACATTCATCAACTATAACCCTTATATAGTAACCTTGCCATTAGAAATAATGCCAAAGTTTCTAACATGCTTCTAATATTTAAATTTTCAAATTTATCAGATTATATTTGATGGTAATCAAACATTATATTTTTGGACTGCTGACAAAAACTTTCAAAATTTTACCAACAACAACAATGGGAATACAGTTAACTCTATTGAACTGTATACACTTAAAAAAAGTTATGATAAATCTTATATTCTTTACCTCATATACAAATGACCCTGTTTAGTCATCTATAAAATGTGGATAATAATTGCATTGTAGGTTTGTTATAAAGATTAAACGACATGCCTCTAAAAACAAGAAGTGTAAGTGGCCTATTTAACTCGCATGTTCTTCTGCTAGAAGGTTTATGAAAATGGTTTCAGAATTTTAGACCTAATAACTAGTTTGGAACAGAGGTACGTTCAAAAAGTAGATATTTTTGTTTTTAGTACTAGGGATTGAGTCCAAGAGCACTCTTTTTTTTTTTTTTTTTTAATTTATATCAAAATTTTTTTTTTTTTTAAAGAGAGAGAGGAGAGGGAGGGGGAGAGAGAGAGAGAATTTTTTAATGTTTATTTTTTAGTTTTCGGCAGACACAACATCTTTGTTTGTATGTGGTGCTGAGGATCGAACCCGGGCCACACGCATGCCAGGCAAGCACGCTACCGCTTGAGCCACATCCCCAGCCCCCAAGAGCACTCTTTCACTGAGTTACATCTCCAGCCCTTTTAATTTTTTATTCTGAGACAGGGTCTCACTAAGTTGCTGAAGCTGGTCTTGAACTTGCCATCCTCCTGCTTCAGCCTTCAGAGTTGCTGGAATTAGAGGTGTGTGCCACATACCCAGTTAAAATAAATTCTTAATTTAGACTTTTCCTCTCCTTTTTGGACCTTAAGAACATAATGCAATAGAGATATTTGGCAGTTCCTTTCCTAAGAAATAGCATGAGCTCTAATTCTGAAGAGAATTGTGTGTGTGTGTGTATGTGTGTGTGTTTGTGTCTGACCAGGGGTACTGGGAATTGAACCCAAGGATGCTCCATCACTGAGCTACATCTCTAGCTCTTTTTAAATTTTATCTTGAGACAGGGTCTCACTAAATTGCTAGGGCTGGGCTTGAACTTGAGATCCTCCTGCTTCAGCCATGTTTGGATGCTATAGAAAAAATTTAAAAGTTTATTACTGTGTATTTTTTATTTTATGTACATCATGTACTTATACAGCATAAATACTGGAAACGCACATCATTATATAGCACTGATATATACAAAATTATCTTGAAAGTTGATACATATGTAAAATCATCTTGAAAAGTAAACTAAAATAATTACCTACAAATGGACTTTGCCTCATTTTTTCCTGCTTGAAAATAATCTAATAGTTTAATATACACAGTTGAAAAAAATTACAAATGTAACTAGTGCCCTCAAACTCTCTTCTCTGAGGAAACCTTGATATCTGGAAATGAGGATGATATGTATCATGAAACTGGGGACCTAGAGATAGGCAGGATCAAGCCAAACAGCTCTATGAAGTTTATTTTACTGATATCATGTGTTTATTTAGGTCATCAGGATGGAGAAGCAAGAGAAATTATTCCCTGGCTTCAAAATTAAAGTTATTCTTCAAAGGCTGATAGACCTTAACACTTTCCCAGAGATGTCGTAAAGATGGTGTTTGTGTGGTAATGAAAAGTCTGTCTCACTGACATCTACAATCTAATTTTAGACATGAGGCATTTTAGACATCATCCTTCAGGATCTACTTTTCTATGTGAATTGACCAAACTTATTTAAGACTATTCATCCTTTTCCAGAAAACTAAAATTCTTTAAAACATATCTAAGAATTGTCCTTATACTTAATGACATTTTAAAAATTCAATCTCTAGGGGGTGGGGTTGTGGCTCAGTGGTAGAGCATTTGCCTACTTCACACTTGAACCCATGTGTAAGGCACTGGGTTCGATCCTTAGCAACACATAAAAATGAATAAATTTTTTAAAAGGTATTTAAAAATATATCAGTTTTTTAAATTCAATCTCTACTCAAGTGCAAATGGAAAAAAAAGTCAGGATAATTTTAAAAAACCAGATTATTTTAAAACACGGTATGTTCTATTTTGAATTTTACTAGAATAATTAATGATTATAATGATGGAGTTTTCTATTTATCACCAATAAAACAGGAAAAACAAGCAAGACACAAGTCTAGTTGGAACACTCACTTTATTGTTGACTGAAATTCATCGGTGCTTAAGGTGCTGAAATACTGAGGTGCTAGTCAGGAACCTTGTTAGCATGTGTCAGACCCTACTGGCTAATTCACATGAAGATTTTATTTTACCTCTTGCCATTTTGCCCAAGTCATTGACGATAGCTTTATTTGATAGGTACCAGGCATGTGAGTATAGCAGGAGATCCAGCTCCTTAGTCTGTTGTATACATATATAAAAAAGTTTGGAAGGCTGATCAAGGCATTTCATTAATTAAGCCTTAAAACCATTGAAACCAAATCTATGCCAAGGTTCCTGCTTGACACATGTTCCTCAAATAATATTATCTCTTTCAACATATATAAAGCTAAGAAAGGCATATTGAAGGGAAGGAGTGTCACTTAAGACATTTCACCAACTCTTCAATATGACAGAGAAAAGCAAAGTTCTCTAATTAGGAAATAAGGTCTCCTCTTCATGTACTCTGCCAAAATATACTGCCTGGCTAAAAAATGTAGATGTCTTGATAATTTGTTCATCTTTTAAGCCATGCTAATAAAGATGAATAAATGCCCATAACATGGACATCAGAAAAACCAGACATCTCTTCAGAACTTACTACCATATCTTAATTGAGTCACTGCAGACCAATACAGAGCTCACCCTTTTCCAAAAGAGCCATATCTCTGTAATACTTCTAGGGCTTGACATCATTGGAAAGGCACAATGCAATATAAGAAATGAACTGTTACATCCACAATGTCTAGCAAAGTATCTACTAAATGCCTTTTTCATTAGTTTCATATTCCTAGGCTTTCCTTTTGTTTACTAGGAAAACTAAGGCATAATATAGTAAGAAAAGTTCTAGTCAATTTAAAAGACTCTAAATCAGAAAGGTTCTTGCTGTCATTGGACAGGCAAATAAAGGAACAACCACAGAATATGGACATCTAAGATGTCTTCTCCATAACAGTCCCACAATCCTACTACTCAAATGTAGAAACCTATAGAGGGGATTATAGTCCATCCCACTATCTAAAATTCTCTTAGAAGCTCAAACCAGATATATACAGAAAAAATACTGGAGCACAGCTTCTGGTAAATGACAACTAATCAGATTTCCCCCGAATTTGTACACAATAGCTTATATATATGAGGATTTGTACTTGCTGAATATAAAAATCTAAAATAAGAAAACACTATGTAAAATCTCTTAATGTTTTTGTTCACACATTGTACATTCCCTTTCAAAATAAAAATATTACATATGCATCCTTTATCCTTCTATCCTGCAATATTAATAAAAATAAAGCTTTAAAACCTTTAAATCTACCAGCATTTATGAATACAATTACATTAAACAATTTAAATATTTTTCTTTAGAAGACATTTAAGTAAGTGATATTAACAAAACCTTACCATTTATGACAATGTATCATTAAAATTAAAGAAAGATATGAAAATAGAAAAATGCTCTCATTAATATAAAAGAATCAGGGCTGTTAAGTGTGATGGATGGTCTAAGTCCGGATGCCTTGCTCTTGGAACAGAATGCTAGGTTAGGAAGTAAGAGAATTTCCTGGTTAATCACTTGGAAAATTAGCTCTTTACCAGAATTTCTTCCCTGGAATTCCTGACCCATTTAGACCTGTGATCTCGGTGACCTCACGTGTCTTTGTTTTTCACACAATCTTCTATAAAAGGATCACACTGTGACTTGAAACAGACTGAACTCCCCATTGGAGTTGTGCTGACTACCGTTTGAGAGTGGCAAGACAACTCAGCACGCACACATTATGCTCCAGTACCATAGATGCAGCAGTTTTTAGATGCTTCTTCACTGTAACAGAAGGCCAGGACTTTTCATTTGAAAGGGATCTGGGCAGCAAAAAAAAAAAAAAAGGCTGCTAGATGTTTAGTAGTTTGTCAAGGTAAACAATCTGAACTGAACAGTTGTAGTAAATACCAAACTCCCAATTTTCAATTAACAAAATTCTCAATAAACAAAACAAAAAATATTTTTTTCTTTAACAGAACTGAAAAAATCCCAACAGTGTGTCATGTGCAAGACTAGTCTGCCTCCAGCTACGGCTAGTGCACAATGTCACATTTGTCATCCATTCCTCACTCTTTTAATTCTTCCTCCTTTGGAAAGTGCTCCTGCTTGCAGGCCACGTCCACCAGCAGATGAAGATCTAAAAAGAAAGGATTATTTACTCACTCTCAGCCTCTCAGACTATAGACTTCTATAGACAAGTCTTCAGATTAGAACAACTTGTCTATGTTGCACCTGTAGAATTGGCTCTAAAATTACATTTTCTCCCCAGACTCACAATTTTAGAGCATTCCTATAACTCTAAAGCATACTGATGCAGCCCAGTTGTAAACCCAAAGAGATCAAAGTTAAAATTTCCCTCCTTCTCAGTGGTAAGGCCAAGCCTCTTTTCAATACAATTGTCTTGTTATTATAAATGAAAAAGAAAGGGAAAATGTGAAAGGAATCAAAGTGAAATAAAAGCATATAAATAAAACTCATTTCTTCCATGCTGTAAGAACAGCTGGCTGGGTTGCGGAAATATGAAAAGGTAATGCCTGCAGAAAAGCAATATTAAGTAATTGCTACTTTTCCCAAGTAGATTGCCTCCATAAAAATTTCCCACTTACTGACACAGCTGAACTCTTACAAAAACACCTAGCTGACCGTATGTAAGAAAGAAGTCATGCTCTCACAGAGATTAAGAGACAGAATGATTCCTTAAGCATGAAAGGGCACCACGGCACATGCCATAATCCCAGGGACTTAGAAGGCTGAGAAAGAACTGCAAGTTTGAAGTCATCCTGGGAGACTTAATGAGACACTGTCTCAAAATTAAAAAAAATAATAATAAAAAAAGTAAGTTAAAAGGGCTAGGATGTAGCTCAGTGGTACAGTATCCCTGTGTTCAATCCCCAGTACCAGACCAAAAAAGGGGGTGGATAAAAATTTGAGCTCAGGCACATGTTTCTATAATATAGAAGAGCTACAAGTTTCTCTGTAGTTTAGATAATTACAGTAACAATAATTATAATATGTTTATATAACATATTTTTTCAAGTAGCTAAAATGCATTATATTAACACCTAGTTAATCCCAAGGAATAAATATATAACTAGGTAGAACCTCTAAGCTATTATATGGCTAATAAGTAAAGCCAGTGGTTTCCATACCTTACTGCCTACTGGAATCTCTTGGGGATCTTTAAAAAATACTGATAGCTGACATTTTTTTATTTAATTGAAATGGAGTGCAACCTGGGCATCAGGGTTTTTGAAAGCTGACTAAAAGACCTGGAAGCAATATCTAACTATGCTTATTTCTGAATACCTCAGTTCCATATTAGAACAAGCACAGGCCATATGGTAATAGAAAATACTAAAATAAGATTTGGGGATATGAATAAATCCAGGTGTAACCCTGGGTTGAAAGCAGAGTAGAAATTCTTGATAATGATAAAAGTAAAAACTATTAGGGCTACTATAAATCTCATGTGGGGAGGTAAACTGAACAGCAGCAGCAGCAACAACAAACTTCTTATAATGACTGGGCTGAAAAAGATTAAAATAGCACTTGACCCACAACTTCTAATAACAAACATTTAAACACAGTAACTTTATTAGAATGAGCTTTTCATTAACAACTGCCAATCAAGGAGTATATAGAAAGCAATAAATATCCAGGACTTGTATTTTAGCCTGGTGCTGCTAGAGGTTGATGTCTTCACTCAAAAGAGAGCCTTACATGTTCATCAAAGAAGGTAAGTATTTGGGAAGCACAGCAGCTAAGTTGGCTTGAGAGGTGAAAGGCCTTGAGGGACAAGAGCACTGCATCTACTTATTTGGGAATGTTCATTTCTACTTGAAAGCACCCTTAGGGTTTTGAGGCTATTGCCTTAATGAAATCTCATCTATAACTCAATAGCCACAAAATGGGAAGTCATTTTTAAGAAATGAATTGAACTTTGCTCTTAAACATTCAGTTTCCCTCAGCTATAAAATTACATATCCTATCATAACATAAGAAAGGAGAGCTTCCATAATGGGATTAATATTTGGGTACATTCAGTTTGACTAATTATAGAAATTGGAGGGGCATGATAGAGCCTAATATTCTTTACCTCTTTGTATCTTTTATCTAAAAGGCATTTCCTTAAGTCAGCATGTGCTTAAAAGGCACGTTAGTGACTATGACTAACAATCTTCTAACAAAATACACATTATTGAAACCACTATAATTTGGATACTTAAACAACTTTAAGTCTCATTAAAAAGAAAAAAAAAGTTGGGTTATGGATGTAGCTCAAGGGTAAATAAATTGCTTACCACAGAGGCCCTGAGTTCAATTCCCAGCACCCCACTCCTACCTCCCCAAGTCAAAGGAAGCTTAAAGTATAAGAAAATGCCCCATTACAAACAGTAAAAAATTTTAAATATAATTTAGCTACAGAAGGACACAGATACATTCTAGAATACGGGATGCTTCTGTTCAACTACTGAGAAACATGAAATTCTAACAGTTAATGTTAGAATCACAATATTTCAAAATTGGGGGGCAAGGCAGATTTTAGAAGTGATTTTATTAAGTTCCCTTATTTTAACCACAAATAATTGCTTTGAGAGTTGGAATATTATTAATGTGAGATACTCAGAGATAATAATAGTTAAAATTTAAGTGCTACTTTAGGACTTTCATATTTGGTCTCTATTATTAAAAATTTAACCTTGGAATTTATCTATCAAGAGAAAAAAATGTTTGCTCATCCAGGAGAAATAAACTGACCAGCAGTAATCCATTTTAAGATCTCCCCACTCATTACTCTCTGGGCTATGAAAAGATCAGAAGCTAAAAAGGAGGAACTTTTAATACAGGATTAGTAAATTTTTGTAAAGAGCCAGATAGTAATTAATTTTAGGCACTGCAGGCCTAAAATTACTCTGCCACTGGCATGAAAGCAGTCATAGGCAATGTGTAAATGAAAGGGTATATCTGTATATTCCAGTACAATTTTACTTATATATATTGAAATCTGAATTTCATATAATTTTCATGCATCATGAAATGTTCTTTTGGATTTTCCCCCCAACAATTAAAAAATATAAAAACCATGCTGTTGGCAGGCCACGTAAAATTAGGCTAGATGTGGCTCATGGGCCAGTTTATCAATTCCTGTTATAAGAACAAACACCGGGAATACAATCAAAAGAAATTTAACCAAAACAGGAGGCATCGAATTGAATCTTATTGTCACAGTTCTCATAAAATTATATTTTTTCCAAAGAAGATATACAAATGGCGAACAAGCACAGGAAAATTGTGGAATTTAGGTCTTAGGGAAATGCAAACCAAAATCACAATGAAGTATCACTTCACACTGTTATGATAGCACTAATAATAATTTTTAAATGGAAAGTAACAAGTATTAATAAGGATATAGAAATATTGGAACACTGGACATTGCTGACAGTCATGTAAAATAGTTCATCCATTAAGGAAAATACATTTGGAAAATGTCTTTGGTAGTTCCTCAAAAAGTTAAAGATAGGTGATTTCAAAATGCTGCCAAGGCCTTAGAACCTACAACTGCCACCCACCTCCCCCATGCTCGAGAGGGAGCCACTCTTGGGGCAGTTGTAAATTTTATCAATAGACTGTAATTTCTTCACTGCCAAAATGACATTATATTCCACTTCTGCCTAGCATTCAACATCTGACAGTGCTTACATGATCTCTTTAGAACTCATCAGTAAACTGCCACTCTTGAAGATTTTGCAGGGACCAGATACCCAAGGAGAAATGTTCACTGATAATGAGGTAATGTACTATATTTAGGCTAGTATATATAATGGTAAAGCAGTTTATGATCAATAGGAGCATATATGGTATACTGTGGTGGAGATCTTTTGGGAAAACTTTTAGGATGTCAGTGCTTCTGAGAAAGATCCACACCCTCTCTATGATATGCTAAGAAGAATCACTGCTACTACAGATGTTATTCAGACTTCCCCTCTTGGCATAGAATTACAAATGAAGACCAACTGAAGCAAAGTGCAAAAGAAAGTTCCAATTCCAGAAAAAGATCCAAAGAAGGCAATAATCCCCATACTTTCTACCTCAGAGCATAAACACAGAAATTCTAAGAAGATGAAGATTCAACAGAAAATTTAACCCAAGATGAGACATGTAGGCTGGACCTGGGATTTGAGGAATGGGATGGCTTTTAGGAAAAACCTTGGTGGGGTTTTTAGGAAATTTAAGAAATGATGATACACCTATATGTAATGGCTCAAGATATAGGTACTATCATTGTTTCAGATACTACAGATGACTTGTGTTTTCTAAATAAGTATCAGAGTAATTAAATAAAAGTTGAAGTTCTTTATATTTAGCAAGCAAGTCAAGGAAGTAGAGAAAGTGAGTGACAAAAAAATTATTAAAGTTAAAAAAAATGATGACCTAAAGGACTCGAAGTCCTTAAGTGATGATACTGATGTAGAAGTTACCTCTGAGGTTTGAACGTCCAGGAAAAGCTGTTTTGTACTGGCCACAACTTTAGATGTTGTAATCCCAACAGTACACTTGTGTTGAAGAATGCTGGGTTTTTTTGTTGTTGTTGTTTGTTTGTTTCTGTTTCTATCTACTTTTCCTTGTTGCTAAGAGATGTCGAACTCTTTACATCTTGTTAAAGGTTTTTACTGAAATTTGAGAAGGGAAAAGAATAATTTGATCTAATTCTCTCTCTACCTTGGAAAGAGAGAATTGCCTGTGTTGTTTGAAATTCTATGCCACAAATTCTTTGGACATGACACAGTGGAGACACAGAAATATTCAAAGTAGTCCTGCATTACGTTTTTTACCAGTAAACACCTCTCTGGAAACCCAAGGACAGACCTGTAGGCTACCTAATTCTTATTAAGCACAAAATAATTTTGTCAGTGTTTTCTTAGGTAAGTCCATAAATAAAGCAAATGGAAAACAGTTTCATCTTCACTCAGATTAATATTAACTAAGGGATATTAAAGAAGATTTGATATTTTGAAAAAAAGGTAAAGATAGTATTATCATGTGATGCAGCAATTCCACTCCTAGGTATATACCCCAAAGGATGATAAACAGGTATTCAGACAAATACTTGTGCACACATGTTCATAACAGCCCTACTCATAATAGGCAAAAGGTAGAAACAGCCCAAATGTCTATTAGCAGATAAATAGATAAGCAAATCATGGTATATACGTACAATCTAACATCATTTGGCCAAAAGAAATGAAGTACTGGACTGGGATTGTGGCTCAGCAGTAGAGTGCTCGCCTAGCATGTGTGAGGCCCTAGGTTCGATCCTCAGCACCACATAAAAATAAATAAATAAAGGTATTGTGTCCAACTACAACTAAAAAATAAATATTAAAAAAAAGAAATGAAGTACCAATACACATGTTACAATGCGGATGGACTTTAAAATACTATGCTAGTGTCCCAAACCAGACATAAAAGGTCACACTGCAAGATTTCATTTACATGAAAAATTCAGAGTAGGTATATCCATAAATAGAGAAGACAGATTGGTAGTTTCCAGGGGCTAGAGAAAGGAAGGGATATAGAAAAAATTTTGGAACTGGATAGAGATTGCACATTGCTATGAATGCACTATAGGCTACTGACTTGTTTGCTTTAAAATGGCTTTTTATAAATTTTACCTAAAAAAGTTACATTTCCCATCAATTTGAACTAACTCCAGAAAAAAAGGGGAAATTAGGAAATGTCTATAAAACATAAAATTCATACTCAAATATTTCTTAATTTTCAGTATCAGAGCATGGTAATGAGATATAGAATAAACTTTTAGTAAGACATATGCAATTTTTATTGTCAATAAAATAGAACTGTATATCCATATGGTACCTAATACAGTAGGGTAGTTTTCAGTGAGTATTTAAAAAAAACAAAAACTGAAGGGGTAGTTTGACTCCTTAGATGTTTAAACCTTATCTCTCTGTGGCTAACTAAAAGACTACTCAAAAAGACAAAAAGTAGATACAGCCACAGAAAGCAGAATGGTGGCTGCCATAGGCTAGGCAGGGGAATGGACAGCGATCATTTAACGGGTACAGATTTGTAATTTTGTAAGAGGAAAAGAGTTCTGGAGATGGATGTTGGTGATGGCACCAAAACAATGTGAATGTATGTAATGCCGGTGAATATTACACTTAAAAATGGTTTCAATGCCAATTGAAGACAGCTTTTTTCCAAGAATTTATTTATTTTTTCATTTTTTTCAGTACTGAGGATTGAACCCAGAGGTGTTCCATCATTGAACTACATCCCCAGTCTTTTTTACTTTTTCTTTTTTGAGACAGGGTCTCACTAAGTTGCTGAAGCTGGGCCTGGAGCTTGTGATTCTCCTGCTTCAGCCTACCAAGTAGACAGGATCACAGAAAGGTATGCTGAAACTATGTAGGGCACACAACAGAATAAACAAGTCTGAAGTTCGGAGTTTAAGACTTAGGATATAAATTCAGGAACCATCAATATAATAATGCAATGATAATAAAAGCATCAATAATAATAAAAGCAATAAGACTGATTGAGAATACATAGTAATTAAATAGAGAAAGATTAAGAAAAGAGACCTAAGAGTTGAGATCTGGGACTTATCAACATTTAGGTTTTTCTAATACCAAAAGCTTTCTTCCTTCTAACTATGTGGTTCAAGTAGGTAACATACCTCATCTCACACTGACTTGAGGTCATATGCCATAGGACCTTATTAGGGCCATGTTTTCATAGACTGTTAGACTAAGTTCTATCAGAGAAGAAAAATTTGCAACTTCATAAATTATATTTCTGCTTATGCTTTAATTCTAAAAATGAACTTTTTTTTTTTTTTAGCAGAGAGATTCTTGCTTAATTATATGTCATTTGTTTCCTGTCCCTAATAAAATAAAAGTGTGATTAGGTGTTATGATGGTGCCAATGTTTCACAACTCTTAGACTTCCAGTAGAAAGCCAAGGTCAATTAAGACCATCTATCAACACTGTTGACCAAACGATACGGCCTTACTTAGAAAAAACCAACAGGAAGAGTTAATAAAGATAATTAATGTGCTAATTGTTTTGTCAGTTACACTTATGACCATAACATGTAGTGAAAAAAGGAAATTATTTTAACATCAGGCACCAGAGTTCCTCTTACGAAGGTGACTGTCTTTGTTGAGAAATATATCTCGATAGGTTGTTTGGGTTGGAGAAGAGGCCTCTCAAAGATATCAGAAAATAGAGAAACTTCTCTGCCTAAATGAACAGAAATTAAGGGCCTTAGGAAAATGTAGAAGAAGAGACGAGAGAAGACAAGGTCTGGTGCTAGTACAAATAAAGAATGCAACTTTGTAGAAGGCCATGACTAGTGACAAGGATAGATAACAGTAGTAAGGTGACCAAAGGCCTTTCAGGAAGAGTCATGGCTAATATTCCATTAAAAATTTTAAATGTAAATTTTATCTACTTCCCCAAATCTTCAGAAATTATGCTGCATATGCAAGTGTCTAGTGCAAATGCTTGGGGAAGGGGAAAGGCATCAAAGAAAGAGGGCTAATTCTGTTTATAGAATAGCCTGAGGCTGGGAGTGGTGAAAAACACCTATAATCCCAATAACTGGAAAGGCTGAGGCAGGAAGATCCCAAGTTGGAGGCCAGCCTCAGCAACTTGGCAAGACCCTGTCTCAAAACTAAGAAACAAAAATAAAATAAAAAAGAACTGGGGTTGTACCTCAGTGGTAAAGTGCCCCAGGATTCAATCCCCAGGACCAAAAATAGAGCACATTGGTAGACTGTGTGCATGAACTGAAATAAAAATACTTGATTTAGTATAGCATGGAGCCAATAGAGAAAAACTCTGGGAGGCAAGACAGGGGCAAATCTAGAATTAGGCAGAAGTAGAAATTTGAAAATGAAAGCCACTTGCAAGGGGCTAAGGCTGTGGCTCAGTGGTAGCGCGCCTTCCTCAAAGATGTGAGGCACTGGGTTCAATACTCAGCACCACATAAAAAAAATAAATAAAGATATTGTGTCCATCTACAACTAAAAAAATAAAATAAAATAAAAATAAATAAATAAGCCACTTGTGCAAGCCCTAAAAAGTCCCAGAAATCTTAAAAAGGCATTTTTATGTAGGTTAAGGTTAGCTTGAGTCAATCATATTCAAACATTGAAAGTCAGTTTAATATCTGGAATATAAATATATTTTCTAAAAATTCTATAAATTGCTCATTCCTATTATTATGAAGCTTTTAAAAAACTTTTTAGTACTAAGTTCTAAGAGGAAAATTCATTGCATAAAGTTCATTCCTTAAAAGAAGAAAAAGTCAACAAATAAATGACCTAACATTACATCTCAAAGCCCTAGAAAAAGAAGAACAAATCAACCCCAAAAGAAGTAGAAAGCAGGAAATAATTAAAATCAGAGCTGAAATCAATGAAATTGAAACAAAAGAAACAATTGAAAAATTGACAAAACAAAAAGTTGGTTCTTTGAAAAAAATAAATAAAATTGATAAATTCTTAGCCATGCTAATAAAGAGGAGAGAAAACAAAATTACTAACAACTGTGATGAAAAAGAAAATATCATGATGGACACTACAGAAATACATAAGATAATTAGAAATTATTTTGAAAATTTGTACTCCACTAGAATAAAAAATATTGAAGGCATCGATACGTTTCTAGAGTTATATGATTTGCCCAAACTGAATCAGGATGATATACACAAGTTAAACAGATCAATTTCAAGCAATGAAGTAGAAGACACCATCAGAAACCTACCAACCAAGAAAAGCCCAGGACCAGATGGATACACAGCTGAGTTCTTCTACAAGACCTTCAAAGAAGAACTAATACCAATACTCCTCAAATTATTCCATGAAATAGAAAAAGAGGGAACACTTCCAAACTCATTCTATGAGGCCAATATCACCCTGATTCCAAAACCAGACAAAGACACATCAAAGAAAGAAAACTCCAGACCAATATCTCTAATGAACATAGATGCAAAAATTCTCAATAAAATTCTGGCAGCTCGAATACAAAAACATATTGAAAAGATAGTGCACCATGATCAAGTGGGGTTCATTCCAGGGATACAAGGTTGGTTCAACACACAGAAATCAATAAATGTAATTCATCATATCAATAGACTTAAAGATAACAATCATATGATCATCTCAATAGATGCAGAAAAAGCATTTGACAAAATACAGCACCCTTCATGTTCAAAACACCAGAAAAACTAGGGATAACAGGAACATATCTCAACATTGTAAATGCTGTCTATGCGAAGCCCAAGGCCAACATCATTCTAAATGGAGAAAAATTGAAAGCATTCCCTCTAAATACTGGAACAATACAGGGAAGACAGGGATGCCCTTTTTTACCACTTTTATTTAACACAGTTCTTGAAACTCTAGCCAGACAAAAGAAATTAAAGGGATAAGATAGGAAAAGAAGAACTCAAACTATCACTATTTGTGGATGACATGATTCTATACCTAGAGAATCCAAAAAATTCCACCAGAAAACTTCAAGAATAAATGAATTCAGAAAAGTAGCGGGATATAAAATCAACACCCATAAATCAAAGGCATTTCATTACATCAGTGACAAATCCTCTGACAAAACAGATGAAAGACCTCTACAATGAAAACTACAGAACACTAAAGAAAGAAATTAAAGAAGACCTTAGAAGATGGAAAGATCTCCTTTGTTCTTGGGTAGGTAGAATTAATATTGTCAAAATGACCATACTACCAAAAGCACTATATAAATTTAATGCAATTCCAATCAAAATCTCAATGACATTCCTCATAGAAAAAGCAATCATGAAATTCATCTGGAAAAATAAGAGACCCAGAAGAGCCAAAGCAATCCTTACCAAGAAGAGTAAAGCAGGTGGCCTTACTATACCAGACTTTAAACTATACTACAGAGCAATAGTAACAAAAATGGCATGGATTGGCACCAAAATACACTTGTAGACCAATGGTACAGAATAGAGGACACAGAAATAAACCCACATAAATACAATTATCTCATACTAGACAAAGGCGCCAAAAACATATATTGGAGAAAAAATAGCCTCTTCAACAAATGGTACTAGGAAAACTGGAAATCCCTATGCAGCAAAATAAAATTAAGCCCCTATCTCTCACCATGTGAAAAACTCAACTCAAAGTGGATCAAGGACATAGGAATTAAACCAGAGACCCTGTGCCTAATAGAAGAAAAAGAAGGCCCAAATCTTCATCATGTCAGATTAGGCCCCGACTTCCTTAATAAGACTCCTATAGTGCAAGAAATAAAATCAAGAATCAATAAATGGGATGCATTCAAACTAAAAAGCTTTTTCTCAGCAGAAGAAACAATCAGTGAGGTGATGAGAGCGCCTACAAAATGGGAGCACATTTTTACCACACTCACAGATAGAGCACTAATCTCTAGGATATACAAAGAACTCAAAAAAATTAACATCAAATATACAAATAACCCAATCAATAAATTGGCCAAGGAACTGAACAGACAATTCTCAGAAGATTATATACAATCAGTCAACAAATATATGAAAAAATGTTCAACATCTCTAGCAATTAAGAGAAATGCAAATCAAAACTACTCTAAGATTTCATCTTATTCCAGGCAGAATGGCAACTATTAAGAATATAATAAGTGTTAGCGAGGATGTGGGGGAAAAGGCACACTCATACATTGCTGGTGGGACTGCAAATTGGTGCAACCAATCTGGAAAGCATTCCTTGGAAAACTTGGAATGGAACCACCATTTGACCCAGCTATCCCACCCCTCTGTTTATACCCAAAGGACTTAAAAACAGCATACTACAGGGACACAGCCACATCAGCTGAATTCACAATAGGCAAACTGTGGAACCAACCTAGATGTCCTTCAATAGATGAATGGATAAAAAAACTGTGGTATATATATATACAATGGAATAATACTCAGCATTAAAAGAGAATAAAATCATGGTATTTGCAGGTAAATGGATGGAGTCGGGGAATATCATGCTAAGGAAGCCAATCCCCAAAAAACAAAGGCCAAATGTTTTCTCTGATATGTGGATGCTGATCCATAATGTGGGGGCTGGGGGGAGCATGGGAGGGAGGGAGGAACTTTAGACAGGGCAAAGGGGAAGGGAGGAGGCAAGGGGGGTAGGAAAGTTGGTGGAATGAGATGGCATCATTACCTAAAGTACATGTATGAAGACATAAATGGTGTGACTCTACTTTGTGTACAACCAGAGACATGAAAAATTGTGCTCTATATGTGTACTATGAATTGAAATGCATTCTGCTGTCATATATATTAGAATATAATTGAAATGCATTCTGCTGTCATACAAATTAGAATAAATAAATTTTTAAAAATTTGCTCATTCCTATTATTGTGAATATTTTAATATATATATATATACACACACACACACTCATATATACACATGTATATATTTATTTATTTATTTTAGTTATAGATGGACACAATACCTTTTATTTATTTATTTCTATGTGGTGCTGAGGATCCAACCCAGTGCCTCACACATGCTAGGCAAGTGCTCTACCATTAAGCCACAATCCCAGGCCTATTGTGAGGCTTTTATATTCATGCTATAGAAACACTGTAAAGTATTTACTTTTAGTATTTTCAGATTTTAATTCAATTTTAGAAATTCAGAAAATTTACCATAATCCTACTCTCATATACATACATACACAAATTAAGTTAAAATATCCCTGTACCCTTCATTTCTATCTTCTCAAAGGTCACCATTATTACATATTTCAGTTTTATCATATATTTTCAGATTTTTTTTCTATAATTATACAGCATACACTTAGCTTTCCGTTTTTCTTTCTAGAAAGGGAACTGTGCTAGGCATATGGTGCTGCAACCTGTTTGTACATTAATACATTATGGACACATAATGTTCACTAAATATTTCCAGGTCACAACTTGTCACACTATTTTCTTAAATGGTTGCACAGCATTTAATTATATGAATTTATTATAATTTATCTAGTTCCCAACTGTCAGGTATTTATGCTTTTTCTAGGTTTTTGCTATTAAAATAATACCATAGTGAACTTTTTTATGGTATCTTTGGAATACACATATTTCAGTAGGACAGATTTGTAGTAGAATTCTTGTGTTAAAACACATGAGTAATTTAATTATTTATAGATAATGAAAAACTGCCCTCCCTTCAAAAGGCAATAGACTTTTACATTCCAGTTGCAGCATTTGGGGGTTCCTTTTTTCCTACACCATTTTTTGGGTGCTACTGGGGATTGAACACAGGGGCACTCTACCACTGAGCTACATCCCCAGTCCATTTCTTTTTTATTTTGGTAAAGGGTTTCATTAAATTGCCCAGGCTAGCCTTGGACTTTCAAATCTTCCTGTCTCAGCCTCCCAAATAGCTAGGATTACAGGTATGCACCAGCGCACCCAGCTTCCTTATAACTTTACCAAGTCCAATATTAGGAACAGCTAAAGTTTTGCCAATTAGATTGAAGAAAAGTAGCTGGTTTAATTTGTATTTCTCTGGTAAACAAAGGTTGAATATCTTTTTATATATTCATTAGTCATTTTTATTTCTTCTAAACTGCATACTAATATAATTTGTTTTTAGTTGTAGATGGATACAATATCTTTATTATTTTATGTAGTGCTGAGGACAGAACCCATATCTCACTCATGTCAGGCAAGTGCTCTACCACTGAGCCACAACCCTATCCCCTAATTTAAAATTTTTTTTGCAGTTGTAGATGAACAGAATGCCTTTGTTTATTTTTAAAAATTTTTTTTAGTTGTTGGTAGACCTTTATTTTATTTATTTATATGTGGTGCTGACAATCGAACCCAGTGCCTCACACGTAGGCAAGTGCGCTACAGCTGAGCCTCAGCCCCAACCCCAGCCCCAGCCCCTAATTTGTTTATTTTTAGGTGGTGCTGAGGATCAAACCCAATGCCTCACTGTGCTAGGCGAGTGTTCTGCCACTGATCTACAACCACAGCCCCCCAGCTAAATTTTATTTATTTTTATTGGTTTGCATTTTTCTTACTGATTTGTAAGAGGTTCGTCTGTAATATTGATACATACATTTATGTGATAAGTATTTTCCTTAAGGCCATGCTAGTCATCTCCTAACACTGATTCTCATTCTTAACATCATGGTGTTATTTTAATAGTTATTATTTTTGTGGTGCTGAAGATTGAACACAGACCCTTGTGCATGCTAAGCAAGCACTCCACTACTGAGCTACATCTCTAGTCCTATGGTACTCTTTTAAATAGGCAAATGGCCCCCAGCCAAAGACTGTATTTCTAAGCTTCCCTATAGCTAGAACTTGGTCTTCTGTGACTTTAAGTTCTGTTCAAAAAGATGTGAACATATGTGATAACTTAGTGCATATGAGGAAAGGATATTTATAGCAGCCTGCTATCTAGAGTGGTAAGCCATCTTTAACCATGCAATACCTGAGGACTAGCAGAAAGAAGGGAAGCTGCCACTCTGGACAGTTTATACTCAAGATAGGCTTTATCATAAGGAAAAAAAAAGTTCTATTCTTTTTTAAGCCATTGTTTTCTTTTATGGTGCTAGTGATTGAACCTAAGGCCTCATGCATGCTAGGCAAATGCTCTACCACTGAGCTTCATCTCTAGTCCCTTTTGTTTTATTTGTTACAATTTCTATTCTAATGTATTATTTATATAATTATGATGTTCTAATTTATATCCTAATAGGCAATTTGGAATCTAGATGTGAGGTGCTGCTATAATTCAAATTTAAAAATGTGGTTCTGGGCACTGGAGTATATTTCAGTGGTTCAATTCAAGTATCAAAAAAAAAAAAGTGGCATGGGCTTACTAGTCAGACAGTAGGTGATTAAGATATAGCAGGCTGGAATGTTGGTGATCTTTGTTATTTGTGTCAAAACATTTGGTAAACTCATTACCTGTGATACCCTGGAAGGCAGACCATAGAACAAGTGCTCATACAACCATAGGGAAAAGGCTAACAAAATTCACACTGTGTTGACTATTTCTTGACACATTCAGCAAAGTCCTAAAAGAAGAGATGAGCTCAGTCTAGAGGTTCCCAGTGTGCAAGCAAAGATGGATGGGAATATTTCTCTTCCTGTAGTTGACAATCTATTCACTACAGCTCATTAGTTTAGGTCATACATCCAACTGCTTCAGAAACCCAAGGGAGCCTCAACCTTTTCTCAAGCACCTTTTGTAAGAACCTCTGAAAATTAGGAGTGGTGTGCATAACTATAGCCTCAACTATTTAGAAAGCAGAGGCAGGAGGATTCCAAGTTCAAGTCCAGACTGGGCAATTCAGTGAGGCCCAAGCTCAAAATAAAAAAGGCAGGGGGGGAGGCTGGGGATGTGGCTCAAGCAGTAGTGTGCTCGCCTGCATGCGCGGGGCGCTGGGCTCGATCCTCAGCACCACATAAAAAAATAAAATAAAGATGTTGTGTCCACCGAAAACTAAAAAATAAATAATTAAAAAAATTCTCCCTCTCTGTCTCTCTCTCTCTCTCTTTAGAAAAAAAAAGGGGGGGGTATAGCTCAGTGNCCGGATCAGGTACGGTGGGTGGGGAGGGGTGGGTGGTGGGAGTGGGGGGTGGGGTGGGGGTGGTGGGGGTGGGTAAGGAGGGGGAATCTCACAGACAATGGGAGAGAGCTCTACTGCAAAGATTCAACCTACTCTCAGATGATATCATCGTAGGTACCATTAGGGAATGGGAAAAGCATAGACTGCAAATCAAATATCAGACTTGTCATGCTTAACACTACCTAAAATGAGATCCCTGGCTTTCAACTGGAATGACCCAAGCAAGGCCAACAAAGCAGTTATCTACCAACTTTTGATTTGTTTTTTTGTTTTTTGTGCTACAAGGGATTAAACTCAGGCCTGTTCTACCACTGAGCAAATATCCCTAGTCCTTTTATTTTTTGAGACAGGATCCACTAAGTTGACCAGGCTGGTTTTGAATTTGTGATCCTCCTCCCTCAGCTTTTTTATAGCTGGGATTACAGGTATATACCACAGCACTTGGCTCCAAGTTGTTGTTGTTGCTTTTTATGCAAATGCCTGTTGTTATTATTATTGTTAATTAAAATGCCTGAGAATTAACAAGTCTGGTATGCTAAGAAGTGTAATTGTTCGGCCCCTAAAGTTAATCCTCAGACACTTTAGATTTATCCTTGTAGAAAATAGGTAACAAAAACTGGATCATTCCAACAAAAGAACACATACTCCATGAGGACCACTGCAGATGAGACTACCTTTAAGAATAATGAACAAGAGGCTGGGGATGTGGCTCAAGCAGTAGCGTGCTCGCCTGGCATGTGCCTGGCATGCATGCAGCCTGGGTTCAATCCTCAGCACCACATACAAACAAAGATGTTGTGTCCGCCGAAAACTAAAAAATAAATATTAAAAAAATTCTCTCTCTCTTTAAAAAAAAAAAAAAAGAATAATGAACAAATTAGAGACTCCTTGGACAGGAAAGCCAGAGGTGATAGTTTCTTGATATTAAAAAAAAAAAAGAAAGAAAGAAAAAAAAAAAAGTAGAACCAACAGTGTGTGCCCCAAACAATCACCTATTCTATTTTTTTTAAATATTATATTTAGTTGTAGATGGACACAATATCTTTCTTTCTTCCTTCCTTTCTTCCTTCCTTCCTTCCTTTCTACATGGTGCTGAGGATCGAACCCAGGGCCTCATACATGCAAGGTAAGAGCTCAACAACTGAGCTACAACCCCATCCCCTCTAGATTCTTATAAATCAAAAGAAAGGTCTGGGGTTGTGGTTCAGCAGAATGCTTGCCTAGCATGTGCAAGGCCCTGGGTTCAATCTTCAACACCACATAAAAATAAATAAATAAAATAAAAGTATTATTTGTGTCCAACTACAACTAAAAAATATTTTAAAAACATTTTAAAAATAAATAAAGAGAAAAACAATCCTACTGATATAGAGTTACACTTTATAGCATTTTTATGTACTCAGGATCTATCTTTTATATCCATCTAATTTCCTCCCATCACTATTTAAGTGTATAACCTTGTGTCCTACAGTCTTTTAATAAGTGAATAAGTACATCTACAATTATAAGTCTTTGGCATCTGAGGACAGTTATTAAGTCATCCTTCATTTTACCCTCTTCAAGTTAACCTAATTTCTTTGATTTATCTTAAATGTTTTCAGCATTTTTGAAAGCTTAAATTCTTATATGCAATATTAGGAAAATATTACATATTTTACAAGGATAATTTTTACAGTTATGTAAAAAGCAATGTGATAGATATAATACAATCATGAATAATAAGTGAAGACATAGAAAAACTGTCATTTAAATATTAATTTTATACTGTGGTTCTATTTCTAGCATTCTAGAGCTATAGATTCTAAAGCTTAAAATTACATAATCCTTACCAGAGGACTTTCCTTGTTGTGAGTTGCTTCTTCGCTCTCTGTATCTGGCTGGAGTGGATATGCCTGTGTCTTTACTAGATTTGCTAGCTGGCCCCATTTCTGAAATGAGGAATCCCATCTGTTCTGAAGGCAAGATATTCTCAGGTGGACTGGTCTGGCATTTTATACTGGCATCCACCTAAAATATTAAATTCATTTATTATTCTGAGATTTCCCCAAAATATGTACTAAAAGTTAATTAATCTATCAGAGTGTTGTGATACAGAAATATGATCCAGTCAGGCACAATAGTGCACTCCTATAAACCCAGCTCCTTGGGAGTCTGAGGCAGGAGGATCGTAAGATCAAGCCAGCCTCAGCAACTTAGCAAGGCCCTAAGCAATTTAGCAAGACCCTGTCTCAAAATTAAAAAATAAGAAGGGCTGAGGATGTGGCTCAATGGTTAAGCACCTATGGGTTTAATCCTTGGTATCAAAAAATATATATAATAATAATAAACAAAAGCTTGGAGATGTAGTTCAGTGGTAGAGTGTTGAAACACCCAGAATCCTCCCCAACACAACCATGATGCAACAAACATGCTTATAAAGCTTTTCATTCTTATGAACAGTACCTTTAATTAGCTTGCTATCTAATTATTTAATAGTAAGATGTTTATTTCCCCATACTCAAACCATTGAAATGTATGTGGAACTACAATATTCACTTATTATGATCAAAGATTTACCATGAGACTTGATGATTTTTAACTTATAAGAGAGTAAGATATTTTAAACCCTGACTGGCTAAGACCACCATCTTTTACTACTCTAGCATATGTTCCATCAGATTTCCCCTACTAGTTGGCGATGCTGAGATGATCATAGTCATAATCCTGTTGAATTCTGTCAATAAAACCTGAATACTTTATTTTACTAATTTTGTATTATTTGTCTTTAAAAGGTTGTCAAAATTGTATAAGCTTTAGTCCCTATAAAATTTAAATTCATTTGTTTCACAAATGATCATCTTTGGATTGTTAAATCATTTTGTCAAGGTGACCAATTTCTAAAATATTCAATTTCTTTATATTTATTTAAAATTAACTATATAATGAAACAAGGTTAAAAGTTAAAAACAACTTTCATGAGCTGTGGTGTTCAAGTATACTAATGAAAGAAAAAGTAACTGTGGACATGCAATTTTAAGATACAAAATCCAATATCTAAATGTGACTATGAAGAAAAAAAGACAAATTTTGTATTCTTTCTACAGACATATTCAAAACATAATTTTTTTCCTACTGAATTAACATCATTATCTTAATGTAATAGATCTCAATAGTTAGGCTCAAAAAGGAAAGAATTGATAGGAATCTTAAGACGTCTGGATCTAAAATTAGAACTAAAAAAAAAAAAACGGCTGCAAACAAAACACACCAAAAGTTATCTTGGGAGTATCGAACAATAAAAAGATTTTCAGTCCTATTAAAAGAAAAAAAAAATCAGCAAGCATTGGTGACACACGTCTGTAATCCCAGTTACTCAGGAGGCTCAAGTTTCAGGCCAGGTTGGGCAACATAGCAAGACCCTGTCTCAAAAAAAAAAAAAAAAAAAGTGCTGGGGGTTTAGTAATAGGGCTTTTGCCTAGCAAGTTCGAATTCCTGATACTTCATACTTCAATCCCCAGTAGCACACACACACCGCACACACAAAGAAGAAAAAAAGAAAAAATCCAAAATGAAAAACGTTTATCAGGCTAAGATCCATAAAAAAATTAAAGTCAGAAAAAAAATGTTAACTCACAAGATAATGTTACTTTGGATATACTTTTGATGAGTTATCCTTACTAATTATTTAGAATCAAAGTATTTATTTTATCATCATATACTAACAGTAATAAAGGAATTAATCTCTACCTTCAGAATGTGTCCCTCAAACTACAGTCAGAATTCTGCTTTAGTAATGCAAGCAGTAGTAAGAAGTTTGAACACAATATACTCATTATTCAAATGCAGTGATGTTGTCAAAAAAAAAAATGGTAAGAAAAGACCTCCAACTATATCCTTACCTCCATCTACAAATAACTTGGAAAATCCTTATATCATCTGGCAAATAAACCACTCCATATTAGTCAGGCATATCTAGTCCATCCAAATTAAAATAGAAAGCAAAACTCAAAGGATGATTTTAATATGAAAACAAGTTTTAATGCCCAGTCTGCCACTTCAAACTATAACAATAGTAAGATGATGTCTAGGGGTTAAGGTAACTCCTTTATGAATCTTTCGTGCAGAACCACATGATCCTTTCGGAAAGTGAAATGAACTGGTATTAAACCCAAATAAAACCTAGAAAAATTCCACTAGAAGATTCTTTAACAAGAAGCATTGTGTACTTTGAACTTTATTATAATTCTTTTGTTTGCCCTCTTACCTGGTGTGTGTTGAATGGTAGCCCTTCCTGCACAAATACTACTGAAGACGGAGATGGATTATGACTTAGCTGCTCCTTCAGTTTGACGTGAGCTTGTTGTATGGCTGCAGATTCCTGCATTGTGCTATTTTCCACAGGTTGAGCTGTGTGGATGGTATAGATGTACTCAGGTGACTGTGGTAGAGAGCAGGTAATTGCTTGTTCTGTTCCAACCACAAAAGATGTAATATCTGAGCCTACAGGAGTAAGTGGCTCCAGCTGGCTAGCCTGACTTGTGGACGATGGATTGCTGTTGCTTGAATTAGCTAGGATATGTTGGCCTCTGTTAGACTGAGATGTTGGGCACTGATTCTCAACAGGTTCCACCTTCACCATCTCCAATTTAGGGGAGGAATGCAACTCATCTACTATCTGAAAGACAGCCTCTAGGTTTACTTCCGTCTTTTTATTTTCATCAGTAGCACTGCAAGGCCAATTAGAAGGCAAAAATTCAACTGGACAGGAGGATTGCATTAGAGGATTCTGGGAAAAGAGAAAATAGGACTGTTTGGATAGAAAATCAAATATGAGATTAAGGAGGAAAGAAACAACATTTAGGCTCACCAATGCTTAGCACATATGACTTATAAGCTTAAAGATCACTAAGAAAATCTGAATGCTAATCTTTTCAGCAATGGCAGCTTCAAATGTATTGTTAATATTTATTTAGTATCTACCATATGTCAGCCATTATACTAAGTTTAATACTGGAGTAAAGCACTAATTCTCAGGGTTCAAGTTCACAAAAGCAAAAAGCTATAATATCTAAATACCCATTTGCCGATCGAATGTCTATATAACCAAATTCTTCCATAAAGGTTTATAGTCAAAACATTATTTTTATTTATATTATACTATCTTAGAAATACAGCAAGTAAATTGCAAACACAAGATGCTCATAAATCCACCAATCCTTCTACAGAATCAGGGGAAGGTACTGAATTCTGTTCCAAATGATTGGGGGGAAAAAATGGATAGAATATCAATGTCCTTTGGTTCCTGAGATTACTTTCGATAATGAAACAACAAACCAGAATAGCTGTGCATTTAGTTTTATATCTTTAAGACATATCTATAAACATACATATGTATCTATTCATACTTATCTAAATAATGTATGAAGACATAAAGATCTTCATACAAATGTCTAAATTATTTTGTGTTTTGCACAAAGTAGGCTTTCAATATGTTTGCTAATTATCTCAGTTATAAACATAAAATACAGAAGAGCTATGAATAGATACAAAGAATTGATGTTGTCAAATGTACTACAATGATGATATCAATGAGTTTTAGGAGGTTAATGCCCAATAAATTATGTAAATTCAAAGAGTATAAGTATCAAGCCATTACCATAGTACCATGAGTCTTTACTATGTGACAGGAACATAAAAAATACTTTATATAATAATTATTTCATTTAATGCCCATAAGAACCCCATGACAGGTGATATTCTCCATTTCTAAATGATAAAACTGAGGTTCAGAGAAATATCTTAATTTAATCAAAGTAGCAATGAAATAACTGACAGAGCCAGGTTTCAAGGTTTGCCTGACTCTAGATCTTTTGCTCTCAACTATGACAATATACTGACCTTTGATACACATTCTCACCAGTACCTACAGTCTAACTGCACTGATTTTCAGGATGTACTCTGAAATGCTTTTCCTTTTTCACGTTTTAAATTTTATGTCCCCTTATTTCTTTTTTCCTAAAATAAACATGTACTACTGTTGTAGTAAGAAAAAATCTTCATAAAATGTTTAATTTAAAACATGAGGCAAGAGGATCATGAGTTCAAACCCAGCCTCAGCAACTTAGCAAGGCCTAAGCAACTTAGCAAGACCCTGTCTCTAATAAAATATTTAAAAAGAGTGGGGAATATGGCTCAGTGATTAAGTGCCCTGATACCAATCAATCAATCAATCAATAAAACATGAAAATAATCAAGATATAAATACTGTCAGATTATCTCCAATGTGATCCATGACTGTGTCTGGATCTACAAACAAGAGCATGGTGGGACAGGTATGTCCCTCCAGAGAAGAACAAACTGAGCACTGATAATGCTTGATGATACTGGCCATGAAAAACAGCCAACTAAGTTGCTTTGTCCCCTTGATCTGATTCTATACTCTTCTAACAATAATCTGATTATCTACTTACTTGTTATGTAGATTAAAAGAAAGAAATCTTATCCTATAAATAGCAATATAAAACATTTTAGTCAAAGCAATTCTTTCCTAAGAAATAATAATAAGATATTTGAAGAACAGTGTATATAACATTCAGGATAAGGCTAGGGGCTATCTCTTGAATTTCTTATTTTTTGACATCATTTTTCCTTTTTTCTTAAAAAAAAAAGTCTTACCATCTTGGAAGAATCTGTCATTTGGTGACATATCTGGTATTCATAAAAAGTCTACAATAGTACTATATAAAATACCTTTCAGCAATAATGGGAATGTTCTATTTTGGTGCTGAACAATTTGGGAGCCACTACTCATATGAGACTGTTGTACTTGAAATGTGGCTAGGGTGGTGAATACATGAACTTTAAAATTTCACCCCATTTCAAATAATTTAAATGTAAAAGGCCACATGTGGCTAGTGGCTACCATATTCGACAGTGCTACCCTAGAAGAATACTCAAAACATCATTCCTATCAATCCTCTTTTATTTTGAACTGAGAAGCCAGTGCAGTGGCGCATGTCTGTAATCCCAGTGGCTCAGGAGGCTAAGGCAGGAGGATATTGAGTTCAAAGTCAGCCTCAGCAACAGTGAGACACTTAGCAACTCGGTAACACCCTGTCTCTAAATAAAATACAAACTAGGGCTGGGGATATGGTTCAGTGGTCAAGTGCCCCTGAGTTCAATCCCTGGTACCGAAAAGAAATTATTGAGAACTGAGAAAACTGAGTCCATAACCCAAGCTTACCTATGGTTACCTCATTAATATAAAATTACACTTTGAAATTTTGCAAGGTCAATAATATTGCACATGAAACACATCGTGTCCATGAATCTTACCTGGAAGTAGTTGCAGTGTGCGTAGGAAGAGGCAGTGGGAGTGACACAACTACTTAGAGCGTCCATGTGGGTAGAAGGAGAGCAGCACTGTAGAACAGCTGGAACAAATTTAAACACAGACAAGCCATTAACCAAAATAAATCTCTACACCATTCAAGGTTCTGCCCTCTTTTGATCTGGAAAGAAGTCCAAAGAAGAGCTTCCTTCATGTGTCTAAAAAAATTGTATTTTGGGCTGGGGATGTGGCTCAAGCGGTAGCACGCTCGCCTGGCATGCGTGCGGCCCGGGTTCGATCCTCAGCACCACATACCAACAAAGATGTTGTGTCCGCCGAGAACTAAAAATAAATAAATAAATAAATATTTAAAAAAAAAAAAAAAAAAAAAAAATTGTATTTAGTCCAATCAGGTGCTATTTTTTTTAAATATCATGATTATATAATAAACTTTTTCATAAACTTTAAAAGGGTCATGTCTACTTTTATAAGTGATTTCTTTAGCACCTAAACATTTTGTTACCTTTCTAATTAAACATTTCTTATTGAAAGTAATTTCAGTTTATTGAAAATATCAAAATATATTTGGAATTCCTAAATAATTGTTCCAATCATTTTAGCAGTAACAACCATTAAGAGGGGGGAGTGTTTTAAAAGAGTAAAATAAGTATAAAATATTCTTCAAATGTTCTTATCATTAAACAATGCATCTGGTAGAAATACTTGCAAAAAATGTTTTAACATTTAGGCAAATGGGTAGGAATGTAGCTCCTAGAGCCAGACTGCTTGACTTTGGAGCTGAGCTCCACAATTTAATAGCTGTATAAATTTGAGCATAGTTAACCTCTTTGGGTCTCAGCTTCTGCATCCTGTTAAAATAAGGATAATAATAGACTCTACCTAATATGGTAGTTATGAGGAATGAATGAGCTAATATGCACAAAGCACTTAGAATAGTAATGGAAGACAGTAAGCAATCAACAAAAGCAGCTATGATTTTAACTAAAGAAACTATTTTTGTGGTGCTGGGGATGGAACCAAAAAATACATTTTTCCAAACTTTCTCTTTATAGTTAGGACACCACGAAAAGATCGATTCTTTGTACTGGAACGGTTATACTTACAGATGCAGTCTTAATAGGCTGAGTCTCCTCTTTTCCAGAGAGAGACTCTCCAGTACGAATGAGAATCAGTTATAACATCACACCTTTGGAGTAAACAGAGGATGGTATGTATTGAGTACCTACCATGCTCCAGGCACAGTGCTAGATGCTTTACATATATCACTTCAAGCAACAATCATATGAAGTATTAACATTACTTTATAAAATAAGGGAAATAAAAGATATTAATTTGCCAAAAGTCACAAAACTGATAGTGACAGCCAGTATCCAAACTCCAAAACACATGCTCTTTATAACACAGTACTTCCCTAAGCTTTCCTTTTTCCTGAAATGTAAAATTTTAATAGCAAAAATTTAATTAAATAGAACTCTACTTGTTAATATATATAAAGATGCCTTTATCATAAAATGGCAACTTTCCCCTTTTATCTCCACGTTTTACCTTGTGACTGTGATAATAATATTACTAAATAGAAGCTGAGGCAAGAGGATTGTTTGCAAGTTCAAAGCCAGCCTCAACAACTTAGCAAGGCCCTAAGCAACTTAATGAGACCCTGTCTCAAAATAAAAATTAAACAAAAAGGGGCTGGGTTTATGGCTCAGTGGTTAAGCACCCCTGAGTTCAATCCCTGGTTTAAAAAAAAAATTTACTAAGTATGGGGATATAATTCAATGGTAAAGCACCTGTCTATCATGCATAGGACCTAGGTTCAATCCCCAGCATGGCAAAAAAGGGAAAAAAATTACTGAGTAATCCCATTTCTTAATCTTAGAAAGCAAATTAGCTGGAGGAGAGTAAAAATTGACACTACTGTCAGGTATATCTAAAAAAGAACAAATTTAAAAATTAATTGAAGTGCTTCCCTATTTCTCCATTATTGACTATTGATTTTTAAAATATCAGATGTTCATAAAGGTATACTAGAAATAAATATTTTTACATCATATCATGTGCAATTTAAGACACTAAATTTTGCACAAAGAAAAAATTGAAATAGTGGACAGAATCCTAAATTCAGATATAAATATGTGTTGATCTTCTCTGAATTATGATTTTTAATAATTTTAGTGATTTTAAAAAGCCAGAAAAGGTCAGGTGCTACAATGCACACCTATAATCCCAGTGGCTCAGGAGGCTGAGGCAGAAGGTCCCATGTTCAAGGTCAATCTAGGTAACTTAGTGAGACCATGTCTCAAAGTAAAAAAGGAAAAAGGGCTAGGGATGTAGCTCACTGATAGAGCATCCCTGGGTTCAATCCCCAGTACCACACACACACACACACACACAGGCCATATATTATTAAGATCACTAGATAAAACTCTAGCTATTGTCACTTCCAATGCAAGTTAGGCAAACAGATGCCTACACTTGATCGTTGGGAGTTATTACCCAATTAAAATGTTTGGGGTTTGAATATGATTTCCCAAAGGTACTTAAAAGCAAAAATATCCTGAGAATCCAAATAGCTAACCACTAAAATTTTGGTACAATGTATGCCAAAACTTAAAAAAAAAAAAAAAAGACTATTCCCCCCTGGAATTCTTACAACTAAGGAAAAAACCTAGTGCCCCCTAGTGTCAGGGAAAGATTTAGTTAAGAGCTGCGGGTATTCATCCCATCCCCGTGCTGAAAAGTAGTGTTTCATTACAAATAAATCAATGACAGGGCTATATTTGTTTTGTCTGATATTTTAATGCTCTGGATCTACTAATTACACACTTTGAATAGTTGTTGTTGAAATGTTCTTTAAAATAAATTTCTTGGAGAAATAAACTACAACACTCAATAGAGAATATGTTAATATATAGTTGATAGCTCATTTGTATGAAAGAAAACAGCAAAACAGTGATGTCTGTTAAAATTTCCAAAAACAAATGAAAAGTAAAAATGTACCTGTATGAAGAAAAGGAGGACTTGAATAGATTACAATTCTAAAATATTCCTCAATGGCTATTTCCTTACCAGTGCAATTCCACTTTGTACAACCAATAAAACAGAACAAAGCAAGATATATTAATAAGTTTACTAATTAGGAAAACCTAGGTATGGAAATCCAATATGTGCCTAATATAGGAAAAATTAATCTGTGCATTATGAAAGCACTAACAATTATAAAACTGAATATCACTATGTGCTAAGACATTCATCTGCATAAAGATCTTTCGGGTCTTCATGAAGGCAATGTTCAATGAAGGTATTAAACCACGCATGAAAGGAAAAGGTGTAAATGAATAGAAATTCATTTCAAATATAAGCATTGATAACATTTTAAAAAATCTGAGTAATAAAAAAGCCAGAATTACTCATAATTATTACTCTGATCATAGGTGAGGCAAACAAGTTTGTACACTTTATCCTATGGAAGTAATTTCAAGTATATAATTGTTTTGGATTTGAATCTCCTCCAGGATAGCACAGTGTTAATAGTGAGAAAATGTCCAATAATATAAATGCTCAAAAGAAACAGAAAATTTAATAGTAAATTTAATTTCAAGATAAGTTACTATAGCAACTAGAATTCCAATATCTATGAAGAGGTAAAGAAAAGGTCTTCTGGGCATATAGTCATTGATTTACAATGGTTTCATTTATGAATTTTCAACTTTACAATGGTGCAAAAGGCATATGTATTCAGCAGAAAACAGACATTGATTTTTAAATTTTTATCTCTTTCTTAGTGACATGAGGCACCATTCTCTCTCTTGAGATGCTGGACAGTAGCAGTGAGCCACAGCTGGATTGTGAGGGTAAACAATCAATACCCTACAATGTATTATATTACTAAGCTATGATAATTTGGTATGGTAATTTTACATAATATTTTCAACATACGATAGGTTTACTAGGACATAATCCCATTACAATTCTAGATGCATCTGAATACCCAAAAGAAGTGAATACAATGCAAAAAGTGAAAGAAGGGAAAAAATATTTGTACATCCATGTTCCTAGTAGCAATATTTACAATAGCCAGAGGGTGGAAGCAACTCAGTGTCCTTCAGCAGGAAAACAGATAAATAAAACGTGGTACATATATACAATGCATTATCATTTAGCCTTTTAAAAAGAAAATTTTGACACATACACATAGTACAATGTGGATGAACCTTGAAGACATTATACTAAGTGAAATATGCCAGACACAAAAGGATGGATATTACAGCATTCCTCTTTTATGAGGTTCCTATCTACAGTATTCATAGAGACAGAAAGCAGAGTGGTGGTTTCCAAGGGTAGGGAAGGGAAGAATGGGGAATTAGTGTTTTAGAATTAGGGGTACAGAGTTTCAGTTGGGGAAGATGAAAAATTATGGAGATGCAGGTTGTTAATGGCAAATGTATTTAATGCCACAGAAAACAGTTAATATGTTAAGTTTTATGTTATGGATATTTTACTACAATGAAAAAGGCAAATCTGCTTTCACTTTGTTTCTCTTGGCAGGTAAAACAAAAAAAAAAAAAAAGAAAGAAAGAAAGAAAAAGAAAAAAGGCTTCCTAGTTACAAGTTCCTCTTTTATACAAACACAAAATCAAGATTTTTCAGAGAAATTGACAATATAGTCTACCTGTGCACAAGAGTAACAGTGCTAGAAAACCATTATAACTCCATATTCTATATTTGTTCATGCACATTATTGTAGGACTACAAATCTCAAGTTCAAACCTTTAAAATTTAAACGTACTGTGCTGTATACTCAGTGGTAGAGTGCCTCTGCCTAGCATGAATAAGGCCCTGGGTTGTACCTCCACCCCCAAAAAAATATTTAAATAGACTTTAAAACATTAATAAGCAACACTTTTTGCCCAAATGCCAATTTGGAAACATTTGAAATAATGATAGGATATATATTTTTCATTAAAAATATCATGTGTACCTTAGGGAAAAGTATATATTCTTATAAATTTTTAGCCCATAAAATATTTTTTAATAAATTAGGCATATATATATATTTATTTTAGTTGTTGATAGACCTTTATTTTATTTATTTATATGTGGTGCTGAGAATTGAAGCCAGTGTCTCACACATGTCAGGCAAGTGTACTACCACTGAGCCACAGCCTCAGCCCCATAAAGTATTTTTCAAAAAAAAGTTTTTTTAGGTGGGCACAATACCTTTATTTTATTTATTTATTTTTATGTAGTGCTGAGGATTGAGCCCAGTGCCTCACACATGCTAGGCAAGCGCTCTATCTCTGAGCCACAATCCCAGCCCCTAGTCCATAAATATTAATATCTAGGCTCATTTTACAAAGATTTAAAACATTTTATATCTTACATGTAAATCATGTTTCAAATCAAAAAATCTATTTATATTCATTAATTCATTTAGTTTCTGACCCAAAGTATCAAGACCACTTTATGAAAAAGAATTTGAGGCTTAGTGAGGTAAAATAATCCACTGAAAGTCACATCAGAAGATTAACTGCAAAGTTGGGACTAGAGCTAGTTCATTCCATTCAATAAATTATTTACTAAGGGCCCAATATAGTCAAGCACTATGCTAGGTGTAGGGGATACAGAAATGAGTTAGAGGCAGCTCCTCTCCCCAGAGCTATCAAAATAAACCTCCTACTCTAGCAACTGGAGTATGTTCCCTCTATTTGGACAGAATAAATCAATAATCCAAAATAGTAACATTACCACCAGAAGGAGACAACTGTAGATCTACCATCAGTTTCTGAACTATCTAACTTATCTGGGAATAACTAAATCTGGGAAAGAGATACACTAGAAGATTCCCTGAAAAAAAGATAAAAGACCCTCCATGAGAGGCAGGCAGGCAGGCAACAGAGCATAGTGGCCAAAAGAAAGCACTACTGAACCAGATTGCAGGGGTTTCTTTCCCAGTCTGTCACTTACTAGTTATGCTTCAGTCTCCCCATCAATAAAATGAGGATAATTATACTACTTATCTTATAAGCTAACTATAAGGATTAAATGAATGAATATTTGAAAAGTATAGGGAAGAGTGCCTTGTCATCGTGATTGCCATGTATTTGTTAAATAAATTATGATATTAATGGCAGCTATAATTTCTTAATCAATATTGTGAAAACTCAAAATGTAACTGTGAAAAGGAGGCAAAGTTGATTTTGAGCTAATTCCGAATTATGTTAAAGAAATATTCCTTGATACAGGACTCTATATGTAAATATGAATGTATGAATATGAATGTATGCTCAAATACATAGTGGAGAATGAGTAAAATAAAAAGGCCTAAAATGAATTTTTTTTTTAATAAAAGAGGGAAATTAAATTATACTAGCACATTGAAAATAACATCAGAGAAAAAAACTAAATTTTAGATAGAGCAAGACTAAAAAGAGTCAGCTAATACTGGAAAAAGGATACTTTGTCATTTGGGGGAGTAATAAAAACAGAAAAAAATGTAAACAAGCTAAGCAAAGAAAACTGACACTTTCAGGGAAGGACAAGAAATAAAAGGTGATTCTGATGAGTCATTTCATGAGTCAGTCCAAAGGCAATTCTTTAGTCTCAGAGTTTGGCTTTATTAGAGAAATTAATAATTTATGAAATATAAAATTCAAAATGTACTATTTGAATCAAGGCCAGATCTAAGCTTACTTTGAACACAACAAATTTGTATATGGAGTGTTGTTTTAAAACTTGATTGAGGAGCTGGGGTTATAGCTCAGCGGTAGAGCGCTTGCCTCATGCACATATGGGGCACCACATAAAATAAATAAAAGACATAAAAAAAAAACCTTGATTGAAACCTCAAGTCAAATAGTTCATTTGGAAAGGTCTAAATTAGTCCTTTTGTTATAATTTAGATGAATCTGAGTGATCACCACCTTTTCTCTGCGAGCCAATATTCTATGTAATTTTGGGGAAATAATCTGTAATGATATTCCTAAATAGGCCTCAACAAATATTGGTGAGATTACTCATTAGTTTTTGCTTCCTTCACCCATAATTTGGAAGAATTAAATACTTGTACAGTATTTTTATGGTACTTTCTTTTCTATAGCCGTTCTTTTATATTTAACTGAACAATTTATTTACATAATATTCTGAATGTTCAAAGTAGTATTACCTACTTTTATCATAGAACTATCCTATGTATTATAAGTTATCATGAAATTTCTTATTCTTCTAACTTCAGAAACTTTAAGTCCATATTAAAGGAGACCAATAAAATCAAAATTCAAAAAACACAAGATTCTATTTTATAAGTGCTTGTATACTACAAAAACCGTTTTTGCTTCTCCTTCAGTCCTGGAGCTGGAACCCAGGCCTCAACCATGCTAGTCAAGTGAGCTACACCCCAGGTCACTTGCTCTTTTTTAAAACGACTCTTTTCTAGTCCTTACATTGAACTCTTGGAAATGACTTTCAATTTATAAGTTTACAACAAAGTTAAAATATTTTAAAATAATATATCCAAGATCATCATAATTTCACAAATAGTATTTCTACAATGAATGAATAATATTAATTGATGTGGTTGTTGGTGTTGTAAGCAATACTTATAAAATTTAGAACTAAGAGTTTCTATGAGGGTTGCCTGGAACTTAGAAGAGAAACCTCCCAGAGAAACAACACAGATTATAACCATTTATACCTTAAAGATTATAGCAATACAGCACCCAGCCACCCTATCTAATATTTCCAAAGGGAAATACCTCCAAAATTCCAAATTGAAAGGTCAGAGCACATTTCTACACCTTTCTGCCGCAGTCCTTCCAAATTCCAACTCTACAGAAGCTTCTAAGTTTTTAGTAGTTAAAAAAAAAAAAAAAAAAACCAAAGAGAAACATTTATGGCAATTCTTTAGTCTCAGTTAAAAGGAGGGGATTAAGAGAAATGAAATGTAAATCAAGAAAGACAAAGTCTGCCTCTCTATATTCTATGCATACATGGAATGTGGGCAAAATAAGAACTTTGATAGCAATGCCTAATTTATTATAATATTAGATCAAACTCTTTAGTAATAAAAATCCAACCCACACTTACTGCTATATTTAAGATACATAACTTATAAACATGAAATTAGTCATCTTTTATTTTTAAAGACTGCATAGATTTTTTTAAAAAATTTTTTAGTTGTCAATGGAACTTTATTTTATTTATTTAGTTATTTATATGTGATGCTGACAATCAAACCCAGTGCCTCATATATGCTAGACAAGCGTTCTACCAATGAGCTACAACCCCAACCCTAAATTTTTTTTCTCCAAAGTAATAGCTGAAAATTTGGGAAAAAATCAGGCCTAAAGGATTTCTACATAAGACAACCATTTTCTCCTATTTTTTATTATGCAAAATGATTAAAAGTTCAATATCATCCTTACTCCATACAATTCACTTCCCCTTTTCCTTCTCAACTCCTTCCACTAAAAGAACAGCAGCTCTAAAAATATAGAACCCAGCTTAATTTAAATTCTAGTTTTGTTATTTTAATATCTATAACATTAAATGTTTGGGGAAAACAAAGCAATCCTTTTGACTTCTACTTTTAGGTAGAATGCATTAAGTCAATAATAAAAGTACATAGTTGAATATTAACAACTAGAAAATATTAAGTACTATTACAAATAGAACAGGCACCAGATCTATAACTTTTTTTTTTTTAAAGAGAGAGAGAGAGAGAGAGAATTTTTTAATATTTATTTTTTAGTTCTCAGCGGACACAACATCTTTGTATGTGGTGCTGAGGATCGAACCCGGGCCGCACGCATGCCAGGCGAGCGCGCTACCGCTTGAGCCACATCCCCAGCCCCCAGATCTATAACTTTTAATGGCAACAAATTACCCTTTCCTGATTTACATTCCTTTCACTTATTTATATTTGTTAAGTCCTTCCTGGAAGAAATGGTCTAACAAAATACTTCTAGAGATTGATTATAGATCTATAAAACTGAGAAAATTAATGCTTCCAGATTCTTAATTTTTAGGACAAAGAAATGCCGTGTTCCTTCTTTCTGGTCTTTTCTGAAGGCTGTGACCCTTCTATAGCCCCATTTCATCATTCTGTGTAAAGTATATTACATAATGAAACACATAACACTGCTATAGTGTTTCTTCAAACTAGAAAATAATTTGAAATAAATGGTAAGACCATTATCTTGCAAAAAAGATATATTAAAAAAATTTTTTTTTCCTTTTCTGAGAAGCAAGACACAAGGTTACGATTATAAGAATTCCCAGTTAATGGCTTGGGATCTACCAGCATATCCTCAATTCTTGGTTGAATGCCAGGTCAGCTGCCATTGTCAGTTTCTCCTGCTGTTATTCCCCAATTTTTATTTGGCTGTGATGAACATTGAAGGGACTTCATTATTTACCATGTTTTACTAAAGAATTTAATTTTCAGAGAGCATGCTTTTTTATTAAATTTCGTACTGAGATACTAAAATAATTTCACTATGAAACTTCATCTATGATATTAAAGACAAAATATATCACATACAAAATATATTTTAAAAAATAAAACATTATACCAAGGGCAAAATTAAAGTAAGGTTCCAGAATACTAAGTCTTAATTATAAAAATAGAACACATTTTGAGAATACAAAAGGTTTCACTGAAAACATACTCTTTTTTAGGCATCAACAAAATTTTCACAATCCTTAAGTACACATAAAATTTTATGTATTGTTTTAAAATATTTTCTAATAAATCTTTGACATTTTTTAATATTCATACCACCTATGTTGAAGCACACAGAGACTAAAATGAACTAAAATATAAATATGATTATAAACTACCTTAATAGAAGACAGTGAACTTGAACTTCTCATACCTGTTGGATAGTAGGCTTGGGAGTACTGCGCTGAGGGTGTGTAGTTACTATATTTTTGGGAGGAGCTGACCATTGTTTGAGGGCCTTGTTGAACATGTACAGATGTGGCACTGGGCTGCAGTGTATAGGTAACCTCGGTTGGAAACCTCTGCAGTACAGGAAATGGAACCCCTTTATCTGAAAAAGTAGGAGATGTGTCCACTTGTCCAGGGTGCATTCCAAGGGAGTTCTGCCATGTTCTTGGAGGAATCGGGGTCCGATCTAAACCTTTCAGAGGGAAAGTACTGTGGTTGTGGGATGAAGCTGATACGTAGGAATAAGGAGACAAATGATCTCGCCGGAATGACCGGTGAAATTGTCCTACAGCCACTGGTCCTGCATAAAAGAGGAAGAGCACATTTACTAATTTTACATTAAACCACCAGACATAGTAAACCAAAGGTCAAAAAAATACTTTAGAGGCTGCAATTGTAGCTCAGTGGTAGAGTACTTGCCTAGCATGTGTAAGGCAGTGGGTTCACTCCTCAGCACCACATAAAATAAATAAATAAATTAATTAATTAATTAAAGGTATAAAAAATACAAAAAACATTTTTAAAAAGATTCAACAATTAAAAAAATACTCTTGTTCACCTATCAGCTGTTTAACACATCAGAAATTTAGTTTTGGCAATAGCAAGTTCAGAATCCAGAATATGGGTTTATACATATAATGCTGAAAGAATAAACAAATAACCTTTTGTTTTGTTCTCAAATTACTGTCATAAGAGGTAAACTCCAACATCATTAAATCGAAAGTTAAACATTCATATTAAACCCTTTTATAGATGATTTTGGTCATATTATCTTTTTAAAAAAATATTTTTAGTTGGAGATGGACATAATACCTTTATTTTTTTTTTCTTAATGTGGTGCTAAGGATCAAACCCAATAACTCACACATGTGAGGCAAGTGCTCTACCACTGAGCTACAACGCCAGCCCCCAGCCATATCATATTACTTTTTACCTCAGTTGACTGACCCAGATTTTTCCAAAGTGTAAACTACTCCCTAGTTTTCCATTCATTCTTTCAAACCTTTTGGGGGAAGCTTATTAATGATCAGAAAAATAAGCACTCTACCATATACATAAAAAATGTGTAGAATAAATAATGACATGAGCCAAAAATAATGTAATGAGCCAGTACAGTGGCCCATGCCTGTAATCCCAGCAGCTCAGGAGGCTGAGGCAGGAGTTCAAAGCCAGCCTCAGCAACAGTGGGGGCGCTAAGCAACTCAGTGAGACCCTGTCTCTAAATCAACCCATCATTTTCCCTGTTTTTTTTTTCCTTTAGGTTTCTCTAGTAGTGACCGGGCCCAGATCTCAGTGGCCTTCAAACACTGATATACATCTGAATCATCTGGAGAGTTGTTAAAACATACCAGCTTCAAAAGATTATCATGCACATAATTCTTTCCTTTATCTAGTAAGGTAGAAAGTGAAAACATGAGGGAGAGAGAGAGGGGATAATAGTATGTAATAAGAAAGAATATAAGTGTTATAGGCTAAACTTTATTTTACAGATCATGATTCTTGAATATAAACAATGATAGCCTAATTTACTCCTAAAGAGTTTTGTCCCTGGTGTGATGGCACATGCCTGTAATCCCAGCAACTCGGAAGGCTGAGGCAGGAGAATAGCAAGTTCAAGGCTAGCCTCAGCAACTTAATGAGGTCCTAAGCAACTTGGCAAGACCCTATCCCTAAACAAAATATACAAAAGAGATGAGGATGTGGCTCAGTGGTTAAGTGCCCCTGGGTTCAATCCCCGATACAAAATAAACAAATAAATGTAAAAAAGTTCTCTGTTAAAATTATGTGGTTTACAAATTAGTTTCAATTTATTTCATAAATCTGTAAAATAGAGGGAAAATCTATCTTACGTGCTACTCAAGTCCTAAACTACATGTTGAAAGATGATACTCAAATATTCTAGCCAGGCATAGTGGTGCACATCTGTAATCCTAGCTACTGGAGAGACTGAGGCTGAAAGATTGCAAATTCAAGACCAGCCTGGGTGAGACTCTGTCTCAAAATAAAAATTTTAAAAGGCTGAGGATGTAGCTCAGTGGCAGAGTGCTTGCGTAGCATGTGCAAGGCCCTGAGTTCAATCCCCAGTGCCCTCCCTCTCCCAAAACTCTACTTTTCAAAATAATTAGATTAGAAACCTTTCAATTCTGGAGGCCTGGAAATCAATCTAATGAGAGAAATAAAAATCATCTAATGAGAGAAATAAAAATCCTAATTCAGAAGACTGATTATATTCTAATTATACGTCTCTTTAAAACAACTATTCCTTTAAAGTACCAAAACTAGTTTTTATGATGCTATTTGACTAGTAATTCCATATGCATGCATACTTTGAACTTGCAACTGACAATCCTTTGTTTTCCTAAAAAAATTGTTACTCTTCACAATGGATATTTCTAGATGTCTCAAACTACCCCCACTTGATTTCTCCTTGGATATATCTTCAAATGACAAAACTACATGTTGCCTACAGTCAGTAGCTCGCTAGTTCTTCTACCCTCTTCAGGGATAACCTATGAATTAATTTTCAGAATGTCAATAACTTAAGCAGCAAAATAAAGAATTCTCTACCTTGATTTCTCAAATTGTAGTTTATATCTGAATTAAAATATAAATTCTACTTCCATCATGATAAACTTGAGTGATGGTTAATTATCTATTTTCTTTTATTTTTTTAACAGATTTTTTTTTTTTTTGGTGTTGATGGACCTTTATTTTATTCATTTATTTATATGCAGTGCTGTGAATCGAACCCAGGGCCTCACACATGCTAGGAAAGTGCTCTACCACTGAGCCACAACCCCAGCTAATTATCTATTTTAAATGCTGATAACATAACAACACTGTCAAGATTAGAAGGGCATTGTTTTGTTTTGTTTTTTTTAAAAATGAAGCCCTGAAATATATTCACCTCTTAGTTATTCTTCTAATAAGTGTTACCTCATAGGGCTCTATTCTGACAAACTTTATAAAGCATCGTCTATGTCATTATCTATAAGATATATTTGGCAAAGTTTGAGTCCAGAATTCTAGAAATGTAGGGCAGAATGGTTTTGTTTTTAAAGATTCTACTCCTTTTTTAGAAGTGAAACTAATCAATTGCCAGGGAAGAATCCCAAAACTTGCCTGTTGAACCCAGGCAAAGAGGGATTATCTATTTCCCAGACTTGCTACTTAGTTTAGAACATTTTAACAAATATTGGAAAATAAATTGCCACCAAAAACAAAATAACAATAGCAGATGAATAAAAAAGGGGAAAACATGGGATCTTCACATTTCTTATCAAGTACATACTTGAAAGGTGAACAAGACAGTTGGCTCAGTGGATCTAAATAAGAGAACTAGGTCCTAGAATAGATGATTCTACTGTAAAAAAGAATATTCAAACCATAAACTGAAGTAGAAGACAGAAAACAAAATGGAAACTAGGAAGCAGCAGTGTACTCAGGCATATAATCAATGCAAGACTCAAGTAGAATAAAAATTAGGTGTGGAAAAAATAGAAAAGCCAAGGACTTAGAAAATATAAAGAGAACAAAACAAAGTTGTGCTGGTATTCTTGAATCTATAACCGAATTCCATTCCACCTAAATCAGAAACACAATTCCCTAGTAAAGCAAGGCTGTGAAGTACACAATCCACAACTAACATCTTTCTGCACACGCCAACAGGTAGAATGGCAAAAAAAAAAAAAAAAAAAAAAAAAAAAAAAAGCATGAAAATAACAATTACCTAGGTATTAATATATTACCTATACTGAGAAGACATGAATTAATTTTTTCAACAAACAGTAATCTTTAAAATGCCAATAACTGAATTATAAGTGAAAAAAATCAAATTCTAGATAATCTTTCTTTGTATTTCTTTAATTAAAATGAACTCTATCCTTAGAATACAAATTGGTTTAAGGCAGATTAGAGAAACTGGGTATAGTAATTCTAGTTACTTAGAAGGCTGAGGCAGAAGAATCTCAAGTTCAAGGCCAGCCTGGGCAATTCATTGAGATCTTATGTCAAAATAAAAGTAAAAAGAGCTGGGGATGTAGTTCAGTGGTAAAGTACTCCTGGGTTCAATCCGCAGTACCCCTCAAAAAAAAAAAAAAGTAAGTGAGCAGGATCAAAGAAGATACAAAGGCAAGCAAAAGTTGGCTTTTACATGTTTCTTCGTTTGAAGTTGTTATCCCATTTCTCCCAAGAATATATTTTCTAGTCTTTTCTCCTTATGCCCACTAGAGACACAACCTGGAGAATAACAAAACAAAAAAGGACCATGTCAAGACATTCTGCCAAATGTCCACCACGGTATTGTCTCCACTGTCTTTCCCCATATAATTCACCACTGAAATCAATGGCCATCACCTGGAAGTGGCTTGATATTCCTTTAGAATTCCTTTAGAACATTCCTCTGCCACTGCTATTTCCCCAAGTTGACAACAGAACTCTTATTCCCTTATCTTCTAAACTCCACAGACACAAAACCTGGTCCCTTATCTTCTAAATTCCAAATGAAGAAAGTACTGTCTTGGTACTGGGCCTAAGTAAAATTGAACACAGTGTTATTTGCACACTTTAATTTTTTCCGAAACTCAAAAATAACTCAGACTTCTCTATGTTAAATCCATGATAGCATGCTGAAAATGTTTGTTATTCTCCTAGCTGAAGCAGAGTAATAAATTCTCGTCATATTCTGTTGCTTTCTTAGTGTACTGTTTCCTATCTTAGACTCTTTACTAGGAGAAAGGGAATATTGCCAACTTCACCTTCCTTGCAGAGGGGTAAGAATATCAGGTCCATAAAATAATTCTCTATTGCTAGGGTTTCTGAATTTATTCTAAATGCTGACTTACATAAAGACTTTTCAATGCTGAAAGAGTATAGCTAGTAGTGAAAAATCCAAAGGCCATAAATGTGTGCTTTCTACAATTCTTTTTAACTAAAACAAGTAAACCATTTTTGCCTTGTTTGTCTAACCATAACACCTAAGTCATGGGCATCAAGTTCTCATTAACTGAAACAAAAGAAATATTTAGCTAATTCATTCTACATAGGAACAATATCTTGTAAATCTATATTTTTGCCCTTAAGAGATACAAACAATGTCTACCATGCTACACATTATTTGGAAACTTAAATCTTATTACTGTTATACCACTTCTTCCAAGATTTCTTAGTTGTGTCAGGTAGTGAAAGGTAGTATATCCCTTCAAGGACAAACTTCCATTCAAGGTACCTTTTTCCAACTTTCCACGTTCCATTGGTTTGTACAATGTTCTAAGTTTTCTTAGCTGTGACTTTGTTCCTTGATGCCTTAACCTGCAGAGTGACTGTGCTCTGCTTCCTGCTGGAGCAATACAGGCCCTTCTCGATTTCTTTCAGACCCTGTGCTTCACACAGGACTACTTATTCTAGATGGTCACAGTAGAGAAACTGGGTCCTGGGAAGGTAAATGACTATGGGCTTTGGGAAGCTGGTAAATTCTTGAGGTTCAAACTCTTGGGGAAATGGGGGGGGAGCCTAAAGCAGAAGTCCCTCTTGCTGCTAGTAGACACAGAGAAGCTAAATGCTCCTGCATTCAATCTAGAGCACTGGGGTGAGAATAATGCTACTGAAGCGGGTCCCCAGCACCCTCGCCACACCACCGCGGTGAGAATGTGCAGAAATATTCTCTCGCCGTAGCACCCTGCTGCCCGTGTGCCCACGGAGGACGAGTATCCAAGCGTCCAGACTCACCATGCGGCTCTGGCTGGGGCCCCGCGGGCGGCGGCGGCGGATCCTTGTGCTGCAGTGGGGAGGTGGAGGCCGAGGCCGAGGCGGAGGCTGACGTGATGAAAAGCCTCTGGAAGCGGTTGGGTGGACGGCAGGGCACCTCCAGGCCGGCCGCCAGCTTGGCCTTGTTGGCACTGGTGAGCCTCTTGAGGTGCACGAGCAATTGCGGCTGATCACGGCGGAAATGCGGGCTGTGGAAGTGGTGGAGTGGCCCGTCGCCCGCCGGTCCAACGGCCCCTGGCCCAGGCCCTGGCCCCGCCGCGCCCGGTCCACACTGCACCACCTTTCGGAAGCCGTAGAGGTTGAGCTGGCGGATGAAGCTGGTGAAGTTGGAGGTTTTGAAGAGCTCGGGCTCGGCCCCGGTGGCCCCCACGCCGCTGCCCCCAGCGCCACTGCCGCCCCCAGCTCCGGGCCCAGGCGGGCTGAGCAGCTCAGCCTCGAAGAGCGGCTGGTCGATGATCAGCCCCTCGCCGCGGCCATCCCAGCGGATCGAGCGGTACCGGGGGCTGTTCACCAACCGCCACAGCTTGGCGGGGAAGTTGTTGGGGTTGATGGGGGTAGAGAGCAGCGCCTCCTCCATCACCCCCGCCCGGGCCCTGGGCCTCGCCCCGCCGAGCCTGGCTCTCCCACCCTGTTCTCGATCCCCTCGGCCTTCGCTTCGCCCTGCCCCCTCCTGCCAGCGCCCGGACGCCGCGGACCCCGGGACCGTTGGCGCACGAGTCCCTGCCGCGCCCTCCAGCGCGGCCAATGGGGCCTCGAGTTCCCGCCGCGCGGCCAACGCAGCGCGAGGCGGCCCTCCCACTAAACGGCGCAAGGCCAGCGCCACCCGACGCCAGCGGCGGCCTGGGACACGGCTGGGAGAAGGCCACATTCCTTGGCGTCCCCAAACCGCCCGCTCCGGGCGCTCCGGGTGGAGGAGCGTCGCCCACCAGCGAGTTCTAAGTCCTGCAAAGAAAGAAGCCCAGTTATCCACAGTGGAACACCAAGGGTCGGGTACTTGAGCACAGCCAGCGTGTGGGGATTCAGAATGCAGACAGCAACGCAGAGCCACGTTCCTGAGAACAAAGGACCTAACTCTAACTTGAACCAACAGCTGAACTGCCGCTCCTGCCAAATAATAATGGTGGGGGTGGAGGTGCAATATCCCAAGTAAATAAATTCATCTTTTAGATAGTAGCATTTTTTAAAAATTTATTTTCGTTTTAGGCGGACACAATATTTTTATGTGGTGCTGAGGATCGAACCCAGTGCCCCACGCATGCTAGGGGAGAGCACTCTACCTCTGAGCCATTACCCCAGCTCCTAGACAGTAGCATTTTATATCTTAAAAATACATGCTTCTAAGCCAGCATTTTGCTCAGTTTACTCAAGGTTTGATGAAAACAGAGGTGCTTGGCAGAAGGGTATCACTAGAATACAATTCTGTGTGCTTTCAACCAGCTGGTGACATTTCAAACATTGAAGAGAAACCTCATTTAGATGGGACAGAATTCTATAGAATCCTTAAAAATAAATCTATTCAGGGTTGAGGATGTAGTGCCAATGAGTTTCTTGCCTAGCATGCAGGAGACTATAGGTTCCATCCCACGCACCATAAAACTGGAAATGAGTAAATACATCCCTAACCAATCAATAAACTCAAATACAACAAAAGCTGTGCTGATTTTTTAAAAAAGAGTCCATTTGAAAAATGGAAATTGTTAGAGGAAAGAGGTTAATGTTTTAGTCCTTTTTTCATGGTCAAAAGAACAATGAATATGTTTACCTAAAAACTAAAAGGAATAAAAAGACCCAACAAAGCAGCACTAATATAGAGATTTTATTTAAACTGTATTGAGTTTTTACAGCACATTGCATGTTTGTCACAACGCAACTGCACAGTTTGGATTTTTGGCCACATCATGTCACTTACACCCACAACAGCTCTGAAAGGAGTATTTGATGAACGGATCTGAGCCAAAAGCCCAGAGTCTGTCTCCAAGGCCATGCAGTTTATTCACTGATGGGACAATCCCTCAAAACAGCCACACAAAATAGACAGATACAGTCTCCCCAAATGTTACCAATATTACTCCCCCTGAAAACAGGCAGAGTGAAGTGCAATCAAAGTAAAGTTAATTAAAAAGCCACTCATGACTGGCAGTAATTTTTAATGATTGAGAAAATGGTTAAAAGAATTTTATGTATCAGAGACAAGGAAGAGTTTGTTACTTTTTCAATGATCTCAGGAATTTCCCAGACACAAAATCTCCATTATTCAGCTCCATTTAAATGAAAAAAAAAAAAAAAAAATGTTCTGCTAGGCTGACCTAAATACGCCAAAACTTTTTAGGTTACATCCATGACAAGTATAAAAGCAGCACAGATGCTTCTCTGTAGACTGAAGAAAAGGGCAGGACAAATAACAATTCTTATTCTAAATGCAGATTCTAGTTATTTTGGAATGAATTTTTTTTTTCTAGAAAGCAACATGAAAGTAGCAGTGAGAAAGACAAATACCACAGTTTTAAAACAGAATAAGCCTAAATGTCATTTGCCTTTTATACACCAATGACTTAAGGAAAATGTATAAAGGAAATTCTAATGGTTTCATTATAGAACAAGGAGACTGTATCTGTCCCAACCACAGTACATGGCTATATGACTATCTTTTGGTTAAGTGCCACTGGTACATATTAAGATGAAAAAACAAAATCAAAACCAAAATTAAAAAAAATTTTTTTTTTGGTCCACATGGACACATTTTCTCTCCCAATTTTGGTATCAAGGCTTCATTCTCTTGTTTGGGTTCCATTGTTAAGTGCACAAAAATAGACAGCAGCATTTGTACTGAAACCCTCACATACCAAACAGCATATTCTAGGAGGTAAAAACCAAATGCTAAATTCTACCCTCAAGGTGTCAAGTGTTCAGGATAAGAAGCAGTGTGACTCAGAGGAGGCAGCAGCCAAGGGAAAGACAACATGGGGGAAATGGGCAATGGAATAACAACAAAAACCTTTGTTTTATTTTCATGCCAGGAGAGGATCAAGGTGGAGCTCCTGTATTAGCACCAGGACAACTAGGAAAAGTCAGGCGCGAAGGGTAGGGCACAATCAGCAGATATTTCACAAGATAATTTTTGCTTCTCCCTTCTCATTCACAGTGCATGCCTCCAGAGCTGCCTTGGCATAACAGAGTGACCACCGCTTTCACAGCTCTGATTTTTTCCAAGACTAAACATCAGCAGAGTTTTCTTCTGCTCCCAAAAATGTCTCACTCCCTAGAACTGTCCCCCTATACTGAATATTCACTGATGCTGGCTGATGAGCCAAGTGAAAAATACATTGAAACCTCCACTTGGCCAACCAGTCTATAAACCAAACTCCACAGAAAGACAGTACTAATTGCAACTAGAGGGAGTGCCTCTAAAGACTGAGCCTTCATGCACAGACACAGAGCACAGAGGTACAGAAAAGAGTTCATCTCGAATAGGATAGGAATTCCTATCTTGTATACTATAATCTGCTTTTTTCAAGGTGGAGGAGAAATGGGTCTGGTTATCACTTGCAGTTTGGTTATACATATGCCTTTCTATTGCTGTTTGGACACCTTGCACCAGGCAGTATCTATGAAATCATCATCTTGTGACCCCCCCCCCCCCCAGGAGAAAGAAGCTGGAGTCACCAACTCAACATTAAGCTTCCAGACTCTGGGTCTGGAAGGACCATTACCCTAAGTTGAGGGTCTCTCCAGAAAAGGACCTCCGCCAAATTGAAATTCCTCTGCTCCAGTCTCAAAGTACCAAGTAGGATTTCTCAAGATGATATCTTTGAGCTCTGTGATTTCATGAGCCATACCAAGGAACCTTTCAAACTACACCTGAAGCAGATCTTCCCTTCAAACCTGTTAAAACTGGACAGGTCATCTCCTGTGCATTCAACTGGAAGCTGTAGCGATGGGTTTCTTCAGATGTTGGCTCATGAGCTCCCTGGCACGAGATACTTGAATGTGTTCGTAACATGAGTTACAGACGAGAACTGGGTCATAGAGCTGTTGATCAGGAATGGGCAGCTTCAGGTGGCAGCATCCAGCACAAAATACATTCCCACAATTTCTGCCAAAACACAAAGAAGGAAGAGTTAATCAGAAATGCCAGTATGCTGAGAAAGAATTATAATCTAAAAGGCCTTCCATGAATGAACAAAGAGAAAGGTCGGTGCAAACATGATTCCTATAAGGCTTTATATCTCCATTTTCAGAGTAATTCAAATTAGTTCAATAACTATGTGCTGCACTTTTTTTTTTAAAATATTTATTTAGTTGTAGATGACCACACAGTATCATTATTTAATTAATGTGGTGCCGAGGATTGAACCCAGTACCTCACACATGCGAGGCAAGCACTTTACCACTGAGCCTCAGCCCCTAGGTACTGCACTATTTTATGAGTCCACAGAACATCTTACCTGCAATGGTGTCTTCGTTTGGCCAACCAGAATTCACAGTCACAGTTATAGCAATGCGATGCCATATGGTCTGGAACCCAGCGAGTCACCTAACAAAAGGCACAAGGAAAAATCCTAGGTCCTTGTCAATAGAATGGAAGAGCAACATTACAACAAGGAGAGTAGCCCAGGTGAAAATGACATGCATCTGGGGGAAAGGTCAGTCTATAGCATGTGACTTTATCTCTGAGAAATATAACTCATTAGCTCACATTAAGCACCCACCACATATTTGCCTAGACATACCTCAGTCTCCTTCTTATCCACAGGTTCCCAACTTGCTTCTGAAAGGCAGTCTTCACTGTGATCAGAGCCAAAATCTTCTGTATCACTGCCATCTGACTCCTTCAAACATGTCTGAAAAAAAGGCAGAAAATATCAATATCACCTTCATCACCACTAATGCTGTTTACTACGTGCCAGGCACCATTCTAAGTACATTATATACATAAACTTGTTTAATTCCTCACAATAGTTTTGCACTGTGTAGTACTTTTATCCTCATTTTACAAATAAGGAAACTAAGCCAGAGGAAAATTAAGTTTCATGCCAGGCATTGTGGCGCATGCCTGAAATCCCAGGGACTCAGGAGGCTGAGGTAGGAGAATCAAAATTTCAGAGCCAGTCTCAGTAACTTAGTGAGGCTCACAGCAACTTATCAAGACCTTGTCTCAAAATGAAATAATTTTAAAAGACGGGCTTGGGATGGGGCTCAGTTAATTAAACATCCCTGAGTTTAATGGAAGGAAGGCAGGCAGAAAGATAGATTTAAGTTTTGGTAAGTGGTAAAGCTGGATTTGAACCTAATATTCTGGCTTCAGACCCATGCTCTTTTTTTTTTTTTTTTTTAGTATTCGGCGGACACAACATCTTTGTTTGTATATGTGGTGCTGAGGATCGAACCCGGACCACACGCATGCCAGGCGAGCGCGCTACCGCTTGAGCCATATCTCCAGCCCCCAGACCCATGCTCTTAATCAGTATGCTATATCACAGGGCAGAAAGACTCTCTCTTGTTGCATCGTAAACCAGGCATTAGCAAATTGGCCCACAAGCCAATATTTACAATATAGGCCAATATATCCAGCCCATCTTCATAAATCAAGTTTTACCAGAACATAGCCTAATTCATTCATTTACATTAATCATCTATGGCTATTTTTTAAAACATTTATTCTTTAGTTGTAGGTGGACACAATACCTTCATTTAATTTTTATGTGGTTCTGAGGATCGAACCCAGAGCCTCAGATATGTTAGGCGAGCGCTTTTCCTCTAAGCCACAACCCCAGCCTCATCTATGGCTATTTTTGTGCTACAAAATCCACATAGTTATGACATAGATGGTATGGCCCCCACAAACCCTAAATATTTGCTATCTGGCCTTTAAAAAAATTGAGTTTTCTGACTTCAGTTTAAAAGCATTACCCTGAATATTAAGTTGTTAGCTCCATCCACGCCACTAGAGAGATGTGGGCAGAAGACAAGTGGGAGTGCCTTAACAGATGGAATGGAAGTGCCTATATAGCAAAATATTATGGGGGAGGGCTGGGGTTGTGGCTCAGTGGTAGAGCACTTGTCTAGCACATGTTAGGCACTGGGTTAGATTCTCAGTACCACATAACAAAATGAATAAATAAAGCAAAGGTTAAAAAAAAATGGGGGAGAGAATGGATCCTAGAAGCTCCCCCAGGATTGTCATGCAAGAACCTGAAGCAACCCAACACAGTAAAGCCTGCCTGGTCCTCCTCAGCTCTCACCAGGATTGTTCCAAAATGTCCTAACCAGCCTCTCAGTCTGGATCCAACCTCCTACATTGAGCCAGGCATGGTGGCACTAGCCTGTAATTCCAGCGGCTCGGGAGGCTGAGAAAGGAGGATCACAAGTTCAAAGCCAGCCCCAGCAACTGCTAGGCACTAAGTAACTCAGTGACTGACTCTGTCTCTAAATAAAATATAAAATAGGGCTGGGGATGTGGCTCAGTGGTCAAGTGCTCCTGAGTTCAATCCCCAGTACCAAAAATAAAAAACAAAAATCCTACACTGTTGGTTAGGCTCTTGCTCAGTGATAGAATGCTTGCCTACCATATACAAGACCCTGAGTTCAATCCCCAATAATCCCAATAATTCTCTCTCTCTCTCTCTCTCTCTCTCTCTCTCTCTCTCTCTCACACACACACACACACACACACACACACACACACAAGTAAAGGCTTATTCAAATTGTATAAGTACAGAATTCTACATCCAATAAAAACGATGAACTTAAAATATTTTTAAAATTCTACACTGTTACAAGAGTAGTTTTCTTAAAATATAAATCTGATGATGTTTCCCACTGGCCTAAAATTTCATTGCCTTGAGGGTAAAAATCCAAACAAGAAGGATACTTGACCCTTCCAATCCCTGTCTAATTCTCCACCTCCCCACCATATCACTCACCTCTCCCTCACAGTTCCCAGCACAAATATGTATGCATGCCTGCACCCAAACGGCCACACACTCAACCCTTTAAGCCAGGCCACTGCAGGACCTGTTACCTCCTTGCTTTTGCAAATGTTTCTTTTTCACTGTCTATCTAGCAACATATATCACACATTCTTCATTCAACTCAAGCATTATCTTCTCAAGACAGCCTTCCTTGACCTCTCATTCCACTCTTAACCCCCTAACACCTAATACTTTCCTCAATCATAATACAACAACTTTCAAGATGTTTACTTGCCTTTCATTCTATAGCCCAAGCCCAGTGGCACTCAGCAAGTGCTCAACAAATGAATGCTGAATGGATGGAGGGCTAAATGAATAGAATAACTGAAGGGATGAATGGCAATTAGTGAATACTTACAAAATCATCCTCATAGTCCATAGGGGGCTCTGCTGGAGGGGCACAGCAGTGACGGATATCCAGTCTCATCTGAAGCTCACGCACCTGTCGACGTAGCTGCTCTACCTCTTGCTTGTACCCTGCTTCAATTTGCCGTAACCTATGCTGGATCACGTCTGTGGGAAAGGGGAGTCCATCATCATCCAGGTAGAGTGGAGGCACTGGAGAAGGGCAGCTCAGTGGGACAGGCTTTGTGCTGGAGACTTGCTTTGGGTGACCAGACAACCACATCCGGTTGTTTTTTCCTCCTGGGCCAGTACAGTGTCCATTGGAATGACTAGAACAGATAGGTGACTTCACACCTTCTCTCTGAGCCCACTGGCCCCCAAAGCAGGGCCCTGTGGCCCTCATCTGCTTACTGCTTGACCTCTTGCTACAGCAGCCATAGGAAAGCAGCCGCCGAGGGGTAGTCTCCCCACTTGGGAATGAAGTCACCAAGCCTTGGAAGCTGTCCCAGTTGGACCCTAAGAAAGAGAACTCACTGATCTGGCTCTGAGAAATTGGTTTTCGGACCAATTCCAATGGCACTTTCCCAAAGCGAGGATTTTCCAGTAACTGCCCACTCCTATTATTTCCTTTCTTGCCAGTGTCTTCCTCCCTACGGATCAGATCCAGCACAGAACTGGGCTGTTCCTGATGGGAGATACCTGCCACAGACTCTGGGGGATCTTGGTTGAGGAAGTCGGTGCTTGGCTCTAGAGGAGTTTGGCAGGCAGCACTCGGTGGATTGCAAAGGTTGCCCAGACTCTGATTCAGAACACATCTGGAGGTCACACCTAGCACAGATTCTATCTGTGCCTGTTGGGCGGCACCCATAAGAGAGTCCTGGGCAGACTGAGGAAAATCACAGACTTCGCCATACTTGCAGGGAGTGATCTTGGAGGGCACACTGATGGTTTCTGTTTCAGGCTCAGGTGGCTCTCCTGAGCCACTGAAAGTCCTACCCAGCTCATCCTGAGCAGGAGGGTCTGGAGCTGGTGCCTTAGTCTCTTCCAGGACTTGGATCTCAGGATCACAGGTGTTCTTCACTTCCCAGGGCACAGCAGTATTAAGCAGTTTATAACTTAGAGAAGAGCTTTTGTGACTCTTAAAAGTTTGTTTATTGCTCAGGTAGTCTTTCTGGTTGCTGGGCAGAGGGAGAGGAAGGCCTATTTCTCCTACAGTCTGCTGGGGACCTCCTACCCCGGATTCCACAAAGGTTGTCTCTGATCCTTCAGGATTGCTATGCCAGGGCTCCAAGCCAACTCTGACCTCCTGACAGTGGTTATTCAGGTTAGGGTCACTGGATGTGCGAGTCAGGGGGCTGCTTGTGTCACAGGCAGAAAGAAGATCGTCCATGGATCTGGTTTTAGGTAACCTAGAATGACAAATTTAACAACTCCAGCTCAGAAAATGGGCACCATCTCCAATATACAGACAAATTTATTTTTTTTTTTAACTTTTTTTTTTTTTTGAGAGAGAATTTTAATATTTATTTTTTAGTTTTCGGCGGACACAACATCTTTGTTTGTATGTGGTGCTGAGGATCGAACCCAGGCCGCACACATGCCAGGCCAGCACGCTACTGCTTGAGCCACATCCCCAGCCCTATACAGACAAATTTAACAACTCCAGCTCAGGAAATGGGAGCCATCTCCAAAATACAGAATCAGGTCTTAAGAGCAGTATCAAAGCCAGAGTTCACAAGATAAAAAACATTTAAGGTTACAAATAACCAATGTTCCATGAAAGAAAACTGCAAAAAGGAAAAAAACATGGATTTCATTGTTAAGAACCCAGGATCTGTCTTCAGCTTTGTCAGTATTCAACCTATATAACTTCCCTGGGCAATATCAACCACTTTCATAGTTTCAATTGCCTGCTATGCTGATGCCTTCTAAATCTACTATTCTAGCCAGGACCACACCTGAGCCTCAAACCTAATTTCCCATATTCTCCATCAGAGTAAGACAGAAAGAAGATTGGTTCTGGAGCTAGATGACATAAGCACCAATACTGATGAGCTATACAATTATAAGTAAGTTATTTAACTTGTTGGATACTTGATTTCCCCCTCTATAAAATGTTAAAGCTGGGCGCAGTGGTATACACAATTGGAAGGCTAAGGGAGAAAGATCGCCAAATTAGAAGCCAGCCTGGGCAATTTAGCAGCATCCAGTCTCAAAATAAAAAATGAAAAGGGCTGGGAATGTAGATCAGTCCTAGAATATCCTAGGTTCAATCCCCAGTAGTGGAGGAAAAAAAGGTAATAAATTATACCTTATAAAGAGGTGCCATAAGGATTCAAAATATAGGAAACCACCCAGACTTATTAAGATGACCTCAAAACTACTCAGATATTTTCTAGAATGACCATCCTGATTTCTTAAAATTTATTTTTATTTTTTTAAGTATTTTTTTAGTGGTCAATGGACCTTTAATTTTATTTTATTTATATGTGGTACTGAGAATTGAACCCTATGCCTCACACATGCTAGGCAAGTGCTCTACCACTGAGCCACAACCCTAGCCCCCTATCCTGACTTTTAATGTAGTTCAAAGTCCTTAGAGCAATGAAAATTAAAGGAAATTCACCAGAAAACAGAAATCACTGGGCTCCTCTTTTCAGATGCCTTAGTCACTTTGGCTCATAGAGAAAAATCCCCTGAAGGTATACAATATAGCTTATTTTAAGTAGCTGACTTTTGAAATTTTATTATAAATAAATCTTTTAAATATATTTTTAAGATTACTCTTCTCGTGGGCTGGAGTTGTGGCTCAGAGGAAGAGTGCTCACCTAGCATGTATGAAGCACTGGGTTCGATCCTCAGCACCACATAAAAAAGTAATAAAATTAAAAAAAAAAAAAAAAAAGATTACTTTTCTCATCAAATTTTTGTTTGTTTGTTTTGTTTTGTTTTAGTATTGAGGATTGAACCCAGGGGTGCTCTACAATGAGCTACATCCCTAGCCTTTTCTTTTTTTTTTATTTTGAGACAGGGTCTTGCCAAGTTGCTGAGGCTGGTCTCAAACTTGCAGTCCTTCTGCCTCAGCCTCCTGACTTGATAGGTTTATAGGCATGCGTCACTGTGCCTAGCTTTGTGATCAAGTTTCATTTTCTTTTTTCTAATTTTGAGGCAGGGCCTCACTAAGTTGCCTGGCTGGCCCCAAACTTGTGAGCCTCCTGCCTTAGTCTCCTGAGTAGCTGGGATTACAGGTGTGGTCCACCACATTTGGCTAATTTGTTTTGTTTTGTTTTTGGACAAATAAAATGGCAGGAAATTCCAGAAAGGCAGAACCAGTGGTTATTACAGTCTCTGGAGTCTCATAGCCAGGGCTCAAATCCCAGCTTGAAAATTCTAAGAAAGGTTAAAGTACCCACCTCCTAAAGATACCATGAGGATTAAACAAAAATAATGTGCATTAAAACACATTGCTCAGGGCTGGGGTCGTGGCTCAGTGGTAGAGCGCTTGCCTACGTGTGAGGCATTGGGTTCGATTCTCAGCACCACATATAAATAAATAAAATAAAGGTCCATCAAAAAAATAAAAAACACATTGCAGAGCTGGGGTTGTGGCTCAGTGGTAGAGCGCTTGCCTAGCATGGGTGAGGCCCTAGGTTCAAGCCTCAGCACCACATAAAAATAAATAAGTAAAATGAAGGTATTGTGTCTAACTACAATGAAAAAATAATTTTTTTTTTCAGTTTTCGGTGGACACAACATCTTTATTTTTATGTGGTGCTGAGGATCGAACCCAGCGCCCCGCGCATGCCAGGTGAGCGCGCCACTGCTTGAGCCACATCCCCAGCCCCATTAAAAAAAAAAAAAATTGCTCAGTGCTTCTTACTGTTTACTTATTTATTTCCCTCTACTGAAATTCCACAAGAGCTAGACTGTGTCTTATTTGAATCCCCAGTACCTAGCATAGAACCAGGCACATAATGTGCAGAGTAAATGAGCTCAGAACCTAACATCAAGTTTCCATTGGTAAGTTCCAAGTGAATGGAACAGATCAGTAGGGCTAAATGGTATATATCAGGAGCTTCCAGGACCCATCCAGGATCTACTAAATGAGATGAACAAGAATTAGGCCTACACACCTGTATTTTTTCTGATATTATTATTACTATTATTGGGGTGGTGGAGATAGAATCCAGGGCCTCCAACATGGTAGGCAAGCACTCTCCCTCTGAGCTATACCCCAAGCCCAGTGTTTTTTTTTAAAGAAATACCACAACTTTCTCTTTTTTTCTTTTCTTGTTTTACTTTTTACTATGGGAACGTTTAAGCATACAAAAAAAGACTATTAGTAACTCCCATGTACTATCACCCACAATCAAACAGCAATAGCCTGCCACCCTCCACAACTGACTCCTTTGTGCACCACAGGTTTAATCAGTGATGCTGGAATAGGCAGTCATGCCTGAGGAACTTAGAAGGAGGAGAGTTCATCCAGCTCAGGTGGTCAGGGAAGGCTACACTGAAATGGTAGGATTTGAGCTGGGTATCAAATGTACTAGACTTCAATGGAAGAAAAGGAAAGTAAACACGACATTTCTGATCTAGAGAAAGGTAAAACCAAAGGAAGTCAGGTCAGTTGCTACAGAAACCGATTCCTTTCAAATCCTTATATCATTTATTCCTCTAAACCCAAATCACCTTTTTGAGCTGCTTACAACACACCCCTTTGCTATCAACTAACATTTAAATACCCACTTCCCTGTAACACCTCTTTCTCCCCCAGATTGGTTTGCCCTCTTACCTTTTCTTTTCTTTTTTGGTACCAGGGATTGAACCTAGGGTTGCTTAACCACTGAGCTACATCCCCACCCTTTATATTTTGAGACAAGGTCTTGCTAAATTGCTGAGAATGGCTTTGAACTTGAAAGCCTCCAAGACGCTGGGATTATAGGCATGAGCCACCATTCCCAGCTCCTCTCACCTTTTCAATGAACATTGGTGGCACTAAGATTCTCTGACTTTCTAAGCTCAGACACTTGGGACCTATCTTGACTTTGAAGAGACTTCACTCTGCACTTCAATTCTTCAAATTTCAACCAATTCCATAGTTTGCTAATAACTTTACTATTGTTTCTGAACTGAATCCTCTTTTCCAGGGACTGTTCTCTTTATATTTGAATTACTACAATGATGCTGGCTGGTCTCTGTGCCTCTAACTACCCTGCTCACTGATAAGCTCTCCAAAAATCCCATCATAAGTAAGTCACAATAACTTCCTACGCTGACTGACTTTTGACAAATAAATCAAAATAACTTTTTTAATGCTTAAAGTACTCAGTGACCTGTCCCATATATATCTTTCCATTTCTCAGACTAACCCCTTTTCAACCTCTGCCAGCTCCAAAGAAATTTGTTTTTCAAAATTCTCCACATACCCAGTTCCTTTGGACCTCTCTCTGCCTGCCTTGTTACAAACCCCACAATCCCCTATGTCCCATGCTTTTTGCCCACTTAAAAATTTACTAAAGCACTTATTATGAACCAGGCCCTGAGCTAGGCATCTGGGACGTAAAAAATGACATTGCTCCTATCTGGTCCTTCATGAAAATTTCTTGAGTAAAATAGTCACCAAATGATATTTTAAAGCATCTCATTTCTCAAACAGCTTTGAAATACGCACATTTTTACTTGCTTAGATGCTTAGAATTGTTCTCTAGTTGTTCTGTGTTTTATCTTATAGCTTAAAAGTATCTTCAAAGTAGGATCTGTATCTTCTATTCTTTGTTATAGCCCACAAAAACCTTGTAAACACTAAGCCATTTGTAAGTATTTTTTTAGTTATAGATGGATACATACCTTTATTTTATCTATTTATTTATTGGTGCTGAGGACCGAACCCAGTGCCTTACACATGTAGGAAAGTGCTCTACGACTGAGCCACAACCCCAAGTTGCCATTTGCAAATATTAAAGAAATAAGCTACTAACTTAAGGTAATAATTATTAAACAGATCCTAGAGCTTATTAAAAATCTGAAAATCCAGGCATGGTGGCACACACTCGTAATCCCAGCAGCTCAGGAGGCTGAGGCAAGAGGATTGAGAGTTCAAAGTCAGCCTCAGCAACAGTGAGGTGCTAAGCAACTCAGTGAGACCCTGTCTTTAAATAAAATACAAAATAGGGTTGGGGATGTGGCTCAGTGGTTGAGTGCCCCTGAGTCAATCCCTGGTAACACCCCCACCCACAATAAAAAGAATCTGATAAAAAGCTTTTCCCTGGAAAAATAAACTTTTGAACCTAAACCCAAATTCTGCAATAGTATGGGGAAAGGGGAAAAAAATCACAGAATTCCAAAGCCTATCCCTTGACAATGAACTCAACTCAAAAGACCCTAAAACTGGACTTGGGTGTAGCTCAGAGGTACAGTTAAAAATTAAAAAATTAAAAATTAAAAATTTTTAATTTTTAGCACTGCAAAAAAAAAAAAACTAAAATAAAAAAATTAAAATGTTGGGGTTTTGTCATCTTTTATAATATTCAACCAAGAATGTTACATTTTAACTTTAAAAACCTTCATCCAATAAACAAATATCAAAATTTGAAGTATGCACATGCTTCGAACACAGCATATTTGTTTCTAGGAATCTGACAAAAATACTAGCACAAATGCAAAGATATATGGATAAAAAATATTATTAAAATGTACATTTGAAAGGGGGTTGAACCCATGCTATGCACATGCTAAGAACATCCTCTACCACTGAGCTATGCCTCCAGCTGAACTATATATTTAAAATTGGTTTAGATGGTAAATGTATTTTACCATGATTTTTTTGTTATGGGTTTGATCTCCCACAGGAAATTTTTTTTTTTTTAAATAGTAAAAACAATAAAGTAGCTTTATATATATTGTCATGGGATGACAGCCTGATCAAAGTGGGGGAAAATTGCAGGATGATATGCAAAACATTCAGGTTTTGTTTTTTAAAAACAAATATAATATAGAGGCAGGAGTATGTATGCTGTTTCAGTTTTACCTAGAGAACCAAGACAGTTTGCACCTGGGGGACTCAGGTGTACCTATATAGAGATGTTTACAAATATCTCTACATAGATTCATCCACACTGGGGGCCTGGCATAAAGCTTAGCGGTAAAGTGCCTGCCTAGCATGCATGAGGCTCTGGATTCAATCCCGTAATGCAAAAAAGGAAGAGATAAAGAGAGATAAACAACTGGAAGTGTTTGACAATAGACATCAGTGGGGACAAGTATCAGGAGCAAGTACTTTTGTTATCTCTTTTATTTATTTATTTTTTTTTTAGTTATCGGCGGACACAACATCTTTGTTTTTGGTATGTGGTGCTGAGGATCGAACCCGGGCCGCACGCATGCCAGGCGAGCACGCTACCGCTTGAGCCACATCCCCAGCCCCTGTTATCTCTTTTTATATTGTTTGACTTTTTAAAAATAAGAAATAAGAAACAAGGATTGCTTTTATAATTAAACAGCCTCCATCCCTCTTTCCCACAAAAATTCAACCAGAAAATTTATTTAATTTCTTGTTTTAATTTCTGGCCTGTTTCTGAGGGAGTAAAGGCCATCTCCCTGCTGGAAACCCATTTCCCCAAGAGTCAGATGCTTCTGGAAGCTAAAAACATTGTAAAGGTAAAGGTTACTAAGATAGCAAGCTTCCCATGCCTTGTATTAAGTGAACAAAAATCAACACCGTCCCCACAAATCTTCATGAAGTAGTCCTTTCTTTTTCATTCTCCTCTCCCTTGCTTGGGTATGTCACATGGGGTGATAGCAGCCCCAGGAAAGAAGGTAACCAACCTTATCGTAAGAGAAGACCTTGAAAACACACAGAGTGTATCCCAGGCTAGCCATGAGTCTATACCCATGTTTCCTCTTTAACTGATTCAAGAAGTTGCTTTTAAATAGCTCATTAAAAAAAGAAAAATGACTTTTAGGCAAGATAGGAATCAGTTACTACTTTTCTGGTAGAGAGAGAACAAGGGCTTTTCTCACCTGTCCAGAGAGCGGCCAGAAAACTCCTGGCTCTGGGCCACTGGGGAAAGGTAAAGATCCATATTCTCTTCTCCAAGTGTGCACGGAGATGATGCAGGCAGATAAACAGCTGTCCAGAGGTGAAGGGCTCGCACATGACAAACAGGATGCAGGACCTAGGGAGTGGCCCGATATTAGCGTTTTGTAAGATATTCCTGGTCCCTTCTCCTTCCCTAAGCCTTTGGCTCTCTGTTCTCCCCTCTGACTCAGCCTCTTCACCCTACTGATTTCTAAGTTGCATTCACAGGAAAATGGCTCGGACTTACCATCTCTGAGCCGGGTGTATACAGGAAGTTATGAAAGTTCTTATTGCCAGCTCGCAGGAGCGCCCACACAGAGCATGTTCGCTTGTAGATATTGCGCTTCTCTCGCTCACAGGGGTTGTTCGCCAGGAATGTGCCATAGAGACAAGAGTACGTGTGCTGTACCAGTTTTACCTAGAGAGCCAAGACAGCTTAACCTGGGGGCCTCAAGATGCCATTCCCCCCACCCTGGTTACAGGCGTTAGGACTTACCAGGAATGCTTCATTAAATTCAAACACACAGGGGAACTGCTTAAGCAACTGATGAACAGAATCGAGCCACTGGAGGAACACAGGGCATTGTTCGTTTTGGTCCTCTGCATTCTCCTGGTGGCCACAGCGGTCTCCAAACTTGTGCCCAAAATCCAGCCAGTCAGACTCCACTAACACTTGGAAGCCCTGCAAAGGAAATAGTCCAAGCATGGGGTCTCTCTGGAAAGGCTATTGTGCTACTTCCCAGAGGACTGCCCAAAGCAAGGAGCTGGTGCCTTCAAAGAAGAACAGGACTGAACTAACGTCCTCTATCAAAAGATTCCCAAGACAGTTCCTCAGAACCTACCACCATCCCTCCTCCCTTATACCCAACCCCCTCTCAATACCTCCAATGTCCTGTAATACGGGTCCAGTAATATTTTGGCCAGGGCTACAATCTGCGGTGTCCGGTCCCAGCCGTCAGAGCAGTGCACCAGCACAGGCCGGCCTTCCCGGTCTACTGTATTAGCCACCAGCACAGCTGCTTTTAGCATCACTGACAAGTGCTGCAGCCATTTGGTACTTTCCAGTGCTGACAACCAGCTATGCAAGAACAGAAATCAAGCCCATCACTAGGGGTAATAGGGCTATCCACCACTCACAGACAGTTCAACCCAACAAAATCCCCAGTAAGAGCTGGAACCCAGAGGACCACCCATGGCCTTTTTGCTAAAAGTACCTAGCAAGAAGGTAGGGAAGATAGGACCTGAGGCAGAAAGAAGCCTCTTAGAATCTAAAAAGGAATTAGAAAGCATGACAAACACATTTAGCCACTTTCTCTCCCCAGTTCTCTATGTTCTTTGAGTAGGACAACTGATCTAAACAAAAAGAATCCAATGTCCTGTGACGGTGCCAAAGTATTGGCTGAGAAGTAGTATTCTTGGAACTGGTCCACTGTACCCAGTTCCACCTAGGCTCTGAGGTCTCCTGTACCTCCAAATATCCCATCTCCTCAAAATCCTCCAAGAACAAAAAGTACTGAGTAAAGAATGAGACTGGAGGGATTTGCAATCACAGCAGGGAACACCTACTTGCTGGGATCTGGCATTTGGCTACACACAGCTCGGAGGTACTGGAAGCTGTTCCGGATGGCATGGATGTTGGCCATTCCCATAAACACGACCTCACAGTTGGGATAGTACTCTGTAGACATGAGAGGAGAGTGAAGCATAAAAGCAGATCCTGGAAATAGGCACCCAGGCATCCAGGTCAAAAGCAGTTCTAGTGGACAAACATCCCCAGCAGTGAAGAACACTCCAGATGGGAACCAAATATACTCTTGAAATCTGAATCAACTTTTATCTCTGGATTCTCTGGTGCTATATAGTACTAGTAATATTAATGACAGTAATACTAGTAAGAATGACAACATCTAGTAAATTCTCAAATTTAATAGCTTTTATTAAAAATCTAGTAGCTTCTCTGTGCAACTAATTTTTATATATGCAGCCTCTAATCACCCTAAAAACTTTGCAAGGTACATATTATCCCCATTTTACAGGTGATAAAATAAAACTTGATGAAGAACTTCAACACAACTATAGTAAATGGCAGAGTCCTAGTTCTAAGCAATTTTGTTTGTTTCTTTCCACTCCACAAGTTGCCCCCAAACCACATCTTTACCAAAGACCCCAAAACACAGGGTGCCTGCAGACATTGGGGTAACAGCAATACCTTCGCATTCACAACCTCCACCCTTGGCACGGTTAGCCACTGCTGCTGTGTAGGATCTCGCATCCAGGATCAGTAGCTTTTGAGGGGCTGCTGTGCTCTCCACCCCAGAACACGCAGTCAGAGAGGAATCTAAATACACATAAGGAAGAAGACTTAGGGTCAGCTAGACATCCAGCCTCACTCAGACTCTGGTACTCACTCTCAGAAGAGAGCAATGTGCAACTAGAAAACTACCCATCTCACACCCCAAAGCCTTCCTGGGGTCTAGTAACACCTATGCCTTACCAAAGTCAGTGTCACACGCCTCACTGGCATCATTATTCCCAGTGCTCAGAGGGCCCCCACTGGCCCTTGTCCCTGGGTCCAGGGCACAGGCTTTGGCAATGGACGTGACCAGGTACTCATCATCAGCATTCCGCCAGCCCCACCAACTGATCTCAGGCTGGCTGCAGCGGGCAATGGCAGCCCCATTGCGAAGGTGTCTGACAAAACAGAAAAAAAAAAAAAAAAACATAATGCTCTTGGCATTCAATCCTCCAAAAGCCTACCACAGAGACCTCAAGGGTGCAAACCCAGGTCTCCAGAGCCAGCAGGGGCTACCAACTCATCTGGCCATGATAATAGCAACCAAAAGCTTTAACATCTCTAGAGAGCTTTACAGTTTACAAAGTGCTATCACACACATTTTCTCAAATGGGCTCTGTATTCCCAAGATGACCTTGACTCATCAAACCTGCACCAGGTACAGACATACAGCAAGAGAACAAGATCTGAGCCAAGAACATGAACAATTCTAAGCCTGATTACTACCTGTTTCACTCTATTTTAGTACAATGTTCTTGTGCAAGGGCCAGTAAACTTTTTCAGTAAAAATCCAGACAATTTTTGGCTTTGTAGGTCACAACCAGTCTGTTGTTATTCTTCTTTATGTTGTTTTAAATAACACTTTAAAGAATGTAAAAGCCATTCACAGCTCACAGGCTGTACATGAAACAGGCTGTAGGACAGATTTGGTCCACAGGCCAGTTTGCAACTCCTGTATTAATGCAATACTTTACACACACACACACGCACATGCATGCACATACATACACATTCTCTCTCAAAAATAAGTAAATAAATAAATAAAGTGAATAAATCCCCAAAAGACTTATCCTTAGAAGAAAAAATAAGGCAATTCTTATTTTTAAATTATTTCCGTCACTTCTCCAAAGCGTATCCATTCCCAGCAGGCTGCCAAAAACCTCAGATTTTGTCTCTTTCCCTACTGAGTAAAAAAAAGCCTCCATTTTCCATCTCCCACTATCTCACCTGTACACAACCACAGGGATGCGCTTCCAGGAACGGAAAGAAGCCACATTCTCTAGCTCTTTATCTGTGATCCATACAGGAACCAGCAGCTTCTGGGGGTAACTGGGGCATAATCTGAGAAGAGACCAGAGGAGATTATTGAATTGGTCTATGTTGGGCTGAGGTTGTAGCTCAGTGGTAGAGCACTTGCCTTGCACACGTGAGGTGCTGGGTTCGATCCTCAGCACCACATAAAAAAATAAACAAAATTATTAAAACAAATCACCCTTGATGATATATGAATTGGTCTATGTGATAACAAGACCCAGAGGATTTTTTTGTATGGGAAGAGGGATCAGGAACCCTCCTATCTCACAGACCCAGGAGCTGTGCCACCCCCTGCTTTGGTTCCCCCACCCCTGCCCTCTCACTTGTAGTTGCTGTTGATATGTGAGACTCTCCAAACATTCTGCAGGTCAAAGCCCATCCTGACAAGCTCCGCCTCCTGCCGACATCGTATGTGATCTCCTGCAACACAGTCCCCACAGTCTGTCAGCTTCCCAGAGTGCGAACGTCCAGGGGTGGAGGAGTTTCAAGAATTGAGGGATAAGAAGCAGCCTCCCAAAGATAGCACCTCACTCACCTGGCTGACACAGATGGGTATGCTGGTCCTCCTCAGTCAACCCCAGGCACCAGGCATGGTAGGCAAAGGCAAAGAGGTCCTCAGGTTTGGCAGGTCTTGCTGTGGCCCGGCTTAGCCTTGTGAGCCACTCTTGGCACTGCTTGAAAGTGGAGAAGTGGCACCTGCAGGGCAAGGGAAGAGGCAAGGGACAGATGTGCCCTGGGGGAGGGACAAGGGACACTGACCTGAACTCAAGAGAAGCTGTCTCTTGTGACAATTCCCAAGAACTTCTGTGTTTGAGACATACTTATCTCCTCTGGTGAGTCCCTACGTCAAATCTAGAAATTACCACATGGCCCTGAATCTCTGCACTCCCTGTTCCTACCCTACCAGTCAGTGCTATTTCCCATGACTCCCTAACACAAGCCTTCTGCTTCAGGCAGGACATCCTGTTCACATCACTCCTGCCTCCTTGTTCTTTCTCTTCTTCTGCTTGATAATGCCTCGTCTCTGCCTGTCTCTACTGACACTTTGAACATGGTTTTAGTGCCACTCCTTCCTTGAGTCCTTCCTAGCCTATCCTCTTCCAGATTCCTTCTTCTCTTTCATATTAAGCACCTGGAATATGGCTTTCCATAGCATACTGCTACATGTTAAGTCTTCCTTCAGCAACCAAACTTTAGCTTCTGTGAGGCAAAGGGCAAGGTGGATTCTTTCTGAATCTGCTCCAGATTTGAGCATATGGCAGGCCCTAAACCAGGCATCCTTCTAATACTCCTTGTAGCCATCTCAGTCACTTTTTTCTCCCATGATCCAATCTTTCAGCAAATCCTGTTACCTCTTCCTTTAAAATACACACAGAATCTGATGACCTCTCCGCATTTTGGCTGCCACCACCCCAGTTGGGACGCTACCATCTCTTGCCTAAGTAACTGCAGTAACTTCCTAACTCACTTCCCAGTTTCTACCTTGATTTGTCCCTGTTCTTTTCCATCTAGTCTCAATACAGCAACTAGATGATTCCAAAAAACATTATTCAGATCACATCACTCCTTAGCTCAAAATCCACTAGGGGTTTTCCAATTCTCTCAAAGTAGAAGCCAGTCATTGGGACTCTCTGCTTTGCTCTCAGACCTTATATTCCACCATCATCACCTCCATGCACTCCACTCCAGACCACTGTAGCCTGCCGTTGTTCTTGAAGTGTGCAGGCACAGGTATACACCCACCTCAGAGCCTTCGCAATCACTTTCTTCTGTCTGGCATACTCTTCCCTCAAATATCCACACATTCACTTTCTTCAGGTCTTGATTCAAGTCACCTTTTCTGATCACTTGTTTAAAGCTATAGTCTTCATCCCCATAGCACTCCATGCTCCTTCCTTGCTTTATTTTTTTCCTTTATAGTTATCATTTATGCCAGAATCTCCCCACTGGAATATAAGCTCCATAAGGAAAAAAAAATTTATCTACTTGCTTTCTGTTGTATCTTTACTCCCTAAGATAGACTGGTCTGAAGTATTCAATAAGCGTATGTTAAATGAATAAACAGATGAATCAACAATAATGTGGAGTGCTCTGTACCAGGTATTATCCTAGTTGCTTTTATGTGCATTATCTCATTTAATCCTCATGATGACTCCATGAGCTAAATATTATCCCTATTTTTTCAGATCAAGACACTATAGGTCAGTAAACTGACCTTCCCAACTGAGAACAGTTTTTACCTTTTCCTCCAATGGGGAAAATAAAATAGTATCTTTCCTCTCTTGCTCAAAAGAAACTTGCAGCAGAGATGTCTGCACAAGACTAGGGTGAGGGGACCTAAGTAAGGTCCCATTGTTCTCACCTCACCACTTTGGAGTCCTTGCAGGCAATGTGCAATTGGAACATATCACGGCTCTCCACGCTGTCAATCATCCGGAGAGGTACCTTCAGAGGAAGGACAAACTGAGGTTCAGATCCCTCACCTCAGCACCACTCCTCAACCCGACTCTGTCCCAGATGCTGATGTATCATTGGAAGTAAGAAAACTGGCATTTATTGAGAAACTGTTAAGCGCCTTGTAACTATGCTGGATCCTTGACATATCTGGCCCCAATTCACAATTATAATAATCCTGCAAGGCAGATATTTTCACCCTATATTGTAAGGAGAAAAATCAAGGTGAGTTAGAAGATTTGTCCAAGGTCACACAGCTGGTAAGTGGCAGTACAGGAAAAGAGCTCAGGTTTAGCTAACCCCAAAGCCTGCACCTTGCCAACAATGCCACTGTGCTCCTTCGAAGAACCAGCAAGAGTAAAACAAAGGGGGGAAAGAAAGAATGAGCCTGAGAGACAGAAAAATAGACTTACAACTAGGAGAAAGAGGATAGTGACAAAGAGAAGGAACCCCAACTTGTTTTGGAGAAATGATCAGGTACAACATTAGAACAATATCATGTTGAACCTCACAGGGAGTTAAACTTGGATGTGGGAAAACAAGACAAGAACTTACGTTGATGACAGAGTCCTTGAACTTGATATGCAGCCGGTAGTTAGAGATGGCAATGAGGGCATCGGCTGCCCGGCCCAGGAACTCCACTCCCTCTCCCTGAAGCACTGTGAAGGGTACCTGCCAAGGGGCAGAGGAACCCTCAGTCCATAATTGTGTTGCCCCTCATTCTCCTCTGTAGTCCCTGCTCTGTAGAATCTTCTGTGGCAAAACTGGACCAAGGCAGCAAAGGAGAATCCTCTCCACAGTCAATACCAAGTAACCGCTGCACAGGAAAGCTGCCTTTCCTTCTCTGAGGTCAAAGGCTCCATAATGTACACACAGACCCCTCAACACCACCCTATGACATCCCTTCAGAGAGCTGGAAGCCAGAGCTTCAGTATTAGAACCTCTTGGAGATTTTGAGTGGGAAGAGAGGGTATGTTTTAACGAGTTAGAGAGCCCTACCCATCTAAGCCTCTAATTCCTCCTTACCTGAAGATTTTCCTCCTCCTTCACCAGTTCCTTGGGAGGGAACAGATCCTTGGCTTGGATATACTCCAGGCTGGGAGGCCCCTCCTCACCCTGTTGGAAGGCCAGAGCCGTGAGTTGCCAGGCTCAATTTGTCCCTTCAGGCTCATTCATTCCCCTCCTCCCACTAATAAATCTACAGCCCCCCACACAAACACACACACTTGCTTCTCTCTTATTTCTTCCTTTTCTTTTTTTGGGGGTAGGGTGAGGGACTGAACCCCAGGTTGCTTTACCACTGAGCTATATCCTCAGCCCTTTTGTTTTTTTTTTTTTTTTTTTAATTTTTTTTTTTTAATATTTATTTTTTAGTATTTGGCGGACACAACATCTTTGTTTGTATGTGGTGCTGAGGATCGAACCCGGGCCGCACGCATGCCAGGTGAGCGCGCTACCGCTTGAGCCACATCCCCAGCCCAGCCCTTTTGTTTTTTGAGACAGGGTCTCACTAAGTTGCTGAAACCAGCCTCGAGCTTGTGATCCTCCTGCCTCAGCCTCCTGAATCACTGGGATTACAAGCATGTGCCACAGTGCCTGGCTTTTCTCATTTTTTTCCCCTTCTTCTTCTAATGCCACTGGAGATTGAACCCAAAGGCACCCTACCACGAGCTACATCCTGAGACCTTTTTATTTTTTATATTGAGACAGGAGTCTCACTAAATTACCCAGGCTAACTTTGAACTTGTGATCTCCCTGCCTCAGCCTTCTGAGTAGCTGGGATTACAGGCAAGCACCACTGCATCCAGCTCCCACACATGCTTCCAAAAGGTTCTGACCATCCAAGGAGAGAAAGGAGACCTGGCTTAGTTGGAGGTGGGAAAGGGTAATATAGAGGGGGTACTCAAGCCTAGTAAGCATAACTGGAGAGTGAGGGAAGCCAAGGAGGAACTCTCCTGTGGAATCAAAATTTCAAATGAAAGAGGGCAGAAAACCACAGGGGGGAGGGGGACTAATGTAAGGATCAGACTAGGAGTGGGAAAGTGCTGTTCTGAGGAAAAGGAGCCAGGTGTGGCAGCTAACCTACAGCCACTGATGCGCTAACCTGGTGGGTGAAGGAGACAAAGAGGAACAGGTTGGGGGGATTCAGTGGCAAGCCTCTAGAGGGCCTTCAAGGAGCTTTCAAAAGGAGGATATGTTTTGGAGCTGAGTTTATCTTCCTGTTAGGCCCACACTGCTATCAAGCCCCCACTACCTGCCAAGAACCTGCCCAGCTTGCTGCTCTGAGGGGAATTCCTGAGGTATACCCATAGCAAGCAGAAGTCACTCCCCTCCTAACCACCAGGGAGGAGAAAAGAGGGGATCCACTACCTGGAGGAAGAAGACCCAAGGACAGCCAGGGGAGAGAAAGAAAGAAGGCCTGGCAGACACCCACGGGGAGGGGGTGTGTGTGGTGTGTGTGTATGGGAACATCTGAGAGGACAGATGGGGGAAGCTGAGAAGGAGCATTAGCCAGAGGGGAGGAGGGGAAGACTGGGAATGATGCAGAGGTACAGAGCCCTGCAGTGGCAAGGGAAGATGGAGAAAAGAGAGGTTGTCTGGGGGACAGTGAAGGAGAAAAGAATGGCATGTCAGGTGAAGGATAGGATTATGGAAGGGGGAGGGGACTGGAACCCAGGAGGCAGCTTGCAAACATCCTGTGCTCCCTGACCAGCCCCCTAACATCCCACACAGCCTACTAGCCACATCCCACATCCCAAGCAAGGATGCAGCGGGTGGGACCAAGATGGAGAGGCGGAGGTAAAAGGATGTACCCCTGTAGGGCGGGGCCTGGAAATCTGCAGTCAAGGGCAGTGGCTGCAAGACCAGAATGGGCCATAGAATTTCTATCCTAGGCCTTCGATAAACCCCAGCATCCAAAAATTGAAGCAAGTCCAACAAAGAAAAGAGCTAACCCTTCTCCCAATTCCCCAAACGTCCAGGTCGGGCCAGGGGCCTGAGGAAGGGGCAGGGTTGAAAATTAATATCCCAAAGGCTGGACCTGGGCGGGGCTGCAAGTGCAGCAATCGTTGGAGCCCCCCGGACGCCGCAGGCAGGGCTAACACTTACGAAGCAGCTAAGCATGGAGCAAGAGACACGGACGGTCAGGCTCATGGTCGCGGGCGGTCTGGGCCAGCGCACATGTCCCCGGAGCCGCTGCGCTGCCCGCCAGGCCTGGGCGCCCGCCGCATCCCGGCTGCGGGGCCTGACAGGTGCAGCAGAGGCGGCCAGGAGTGAGCGGCTGGCGGCGGGGAACCGGCTAGGCTCCCGCGCGCCTCTCCCCTCCTGTCCACAATGGAGCGGGCCCAGCTCCGCCCTCCAGCACCAGCGCGGAAGGGAGGGGAGCAAGGCAAAGGGAGAGCCCCGGGATGGCGCCCGGAAGGCGGAGGCAGGGCGGGGCTGCTGTGCGGGGCCCGCCCCCACCCAAGCTCCTCCCTTTCCATAACCGCGTGGGAGGGCAACCCAGGGCATTCTGGAGTCCCAGCTGAGCTACCGCCCAAGGCTGCCTGGGAGGTAGAAGCAAGCCCGCCTCCACCTTTTCATTTCAACCCACTCCTCTTTTATCATACAAGCTTCTCTCCGTCCTCCCCTCCTCCCTAGGTTCCCCCAGCGCCAGCTCTGGATCCCAAGATGGACCTCACCGGGTATCTCCATCCCATGCCCTTTCCATCCAGTTAAGTGCTTGTTCCTTCCCTCCAAAACTACCACCCACCATACCAGGTCCATCAGTGTCATCCTCCAATCCCCTGACCTCAAAAAATTCTTTTGGTTCCTTTAGAATGGACCCTACTCTAGTGCCAAGTTCGACATTCATAGTCCTGAAAGGAAGTCCTTTATGTTTTTGTTTTTTTTTTATTTCATGGCCCTGCTCAACCCTACTCCTTCGACTCCATATCTCCCTTGTTTCACATCCTCTGATCTCTGGAAAGAAAATCATTCTTGGAGAAAAAATTTCTTAGTCTGGGAAAAAGAAGAACTGGCATTACGGACCACAGAAGCTATACAGAAACAAAACTTGAAGCCCAGGGGTAGGGCTGGAAAAAATTGGGTAAAGGTCCAAAGAATAACAAGTAATAAGGGACTCAGTATCACCAAGAGTCAGAAGGAGACGGCTGGAACCCCAACCTTTCTGTGTCTAGTAAATTTCAGAAAGTAGGGCTTTTGTTGTGGAGGAGGGGACAAACAGGAGAAAATCTGACATTTTAAGCATCTACTTATGAGTCAAGCTGTTTCAAACATTACCTCACTAAAACCTTTCAAACCTATAAGAAGTAAGCCTTATCCTGTTTTTCAAGTGAGACTTCAGGCCTAGAGAAAAAGTATGTAATTAATCTAAAATAGGTTTGCTGAGAAGAGACCAGACCAATATTTCATCCATCATAGATCCACATGTCTGTGGAAGGAAGGGAAGAAGGAGGGAGTCCTCTCACCATCTGAATGTATTAACTGTCCCTAAGCATAGGGGACATCTGAAAGAAACTGAAGAGATGCAGTCAGGTTGAGGGCCTGGTCTGGCCTAGTACTCCTTTCTCATCTCACTGCTTCCTCCTCCTAGGTCTCAGGATATAAGGAGTACCCTGAACTTGGAGTGAAAGAAGAGCAGGTGCAGTTAATGGTAAATTTACAGGACTAAACCCCTAGTGATTCATCATATTTTGGGTATCTTCAGGATGCCTTCCTACTATACATTCAGCCAGCTGTTGCCTACAGTGGCTTAGCAGCAGCACTTAAGAGCTAAAAAAGCCCATGATTTTGGTAGAGTCACTTGACACAACACCCACAATATTCAAGGGGGCCCACCAGAAGTCCAAGGGTTTTAAATATAGAAGGTATGGCTTTTTAGACTGGAACACAGACATTTACTAGAGACTCAAGAAAAGTAAGAGGAGAGCTGTTATGAAAGGCTAAGGAAGTCAGTGGTATATAGATAGTAAGGGGAAGGAATGACTTAGAACATGCAGAAAAAGACTTCTAGATATTTCTCATCCCAGTGTTTTATACTGCTTGATGCTTTTCAATCTAAAAAACCCTGAGTTGGTGGTATAGCTCAGTGGTAGAGAACCTGCCTAGCATGGACAAGGCCCTCAAAAAAAGGTGGGGGAGGAAAAGAAAAAACAAGAAACCCTAATTTACCTCCAGTGCATATGAACATGTTTAGGAGCTGAATAAAGTAGCTTGGAGCTCAAAGTCCAAGAGAGGTGGGGTGGCTTCACAGAAACAGACACAAGGGTTACAGAAAACAATGATTTGAGGAAAGAAAGAGTACTCACCATTCTACCGTGGTGAGGGTCCTGGCTGACTGCTGTCACTATAAGGAAACAGAAGAATGTAAGAGTAAATAGCACCATTGATGTCACCATAGAATCAACAAAACCCACACATCTACCCCTAAATCTCTCTTCAACTCTTATTTTCCTCCCTTACAGAGGATCCAGCCTTTCACAAGTCACTATACCAGACAGAAACAAGGGGAGCTACATGGAAAGAAAGCAACAAGTGATCCTGCAGGGTGTGAAGTCAGTCACAAAGTTCTGGAAGTGTCATCCAGACTTATTCAGCAGAACTCAAGAGTCCTGACTCCCAGACCAAGAAGTAGAACACTCCAACCCCTGTTCTTTGCAAGAGAACAGAAGAAATGCCAACTCTGAAGACACAAAAGATGTCCAATTAAGACTCACTTTTGGCCCTAGTGGGGGAATCCACAAGACTGTTCTGCCAGTCTGAGTCTGGGAGTAGCACCCACTTGACCTCCAGAGTCCAGAGCAGAGGACAAGAGGGAATGGGCCACCACCTGTGATAAGAGAGCAATAGGGCTGGACAAGTCCTGCTGAGTGTACTTAACATCAAGTGAGGTGGAATCTATGGGGTAAAAGACCACAATCTGGGCAAAATCAGGCCAGTCGGGCCTTGGAGTCAGCATCTGTCTAGTGGGTCCAAGTAACGGGGATTTCAAGATGAGGCCTCCTAAACCCACTTAAGGAACCAGGTCCGCTGACTCCTTTTTGCCTGCTATACTCAAGGGCAATGCAGCAGAGTTCCGCAAAAGGCTGCAAGGATAAAAGCCTCCACCTGCGGTCCTGCCTGCCTCGGGGATCACAGTATTCTCTTCCCCAGCCCACCCTCCCTCATGGGGGAGCCCGCAAACGGCAAGCCAGAGGTGCTGCCTCACCGCCCACTGGCACGCAGCCTCAGAGGAACGGAGAGAGACAAGGGGAAACAAGGACCAAGCCTAGAAAGCCCAGGGCTTCCAGACCTACGGAATAAGGTCCCCAGAGACAGGCCAGGCTGGCAGGGGATTCCAGGTGCCCAGGTTCTAGAGGCGGAGCCTAAAGACTCGGAGGCGGAGCCCGGAATGACAGAAGGCGGGACTCAAGAAAGCCAGTGGGGGCCGGGGCGGGGCCCCGGCAAGACGTGGTCCCAGTTTCCAGGCTGGCAGTGCACAGGGCACAGTGACTCACCCAGGCGGTGTCCGCCCGACCCTCCAAGGCAAAGCTCTCACGACTTCCGTCTCCCGCAGCTGCTGAGGCCGCGCAGCTCGAACCCCACCACGGTGCCCCTTTACCCAACCAATCGCATCTCTGGCCTGTGCCCGCCCTGGCCAATGGCCATGCCAAGTCCCGCCCTGCCCCCACCACGCAGCCGCCGCCCTCACTCTACATTCCCCTCATTGGTCAAATGGGCAGACGCCTTCCTAGCCTTTAACCTATCAGATGCCCAAAGATGAGACTGTACCTGGAGGGAGGAGGCGCGGCGCCGGAGTTCAGACGCGACCAATGGGAAATCACAGCGCGTCCCTGCGGCAGCCAATGAGAAAGCAGTAATACAGAGCTCCTGACTCCTCAGAGGGCCGGAAGTGGGAGCGGCTTGTCGCCTACCGGTAGCGCAAATGGGGGCGGTGCCTTGTAGTCACTTCCGGTGACGACCCCGCCCTAGGGGTATCTCTGAAATATATCCCCGGTGGCTCCTCATTATGTCCAATCTTGTTTGGGTTTCGATGCGATTATCCAGTCCCAAAGCTGAAATGGGGGGGGGGGGGGAAAGCGGGCTCGAGAGTGGGAAGGGCTGAAAGCCTGAAGCTCGGTCTGGATCTTCTCCGACTGGTGGCTCTGGTTTTTCCCTTTTCCTCTGTCTTGACAGGTTCCTCCAAAACTTGTGCCGCCAGTCCTGAGTCAGATCTCTTACCCGAGAGATAGGAAAACTGGATCTGAGACAGCCACTAACTAGCTGCGGCCTCTTGTCCATAAAGGAAGAGGGCAACAGGGCATTCACAAGTACCTAACTCCGCTCCCTTGGGAACCCAGAGCAGTCAAGAAGGACGGAAGGTGGCCGCTGGAGGTCGCCGTGGCCTCGCGATACCACCAACAGAAATGGAGAACTGTTGATGCAGATTGCCAACAAAAATCCTCAACTCTGGAGTGGGCTTTGAATGTATAACACCAGGCCACCGGGCTAAAATATCTCCAAACGTCTTTGTTTACAGAGCATTGCAAACCCCCTCCCCTCCAGTATTGGGGATCAAAACCAGGAAACCATCAGAGCTCTCAAGACAGGTCTTGTGGTCCTCCTGCCTCAGCCTCCGGAGTAGCTGGGATAACAGACGTGGCAACGGTTGCTCCCACCTAGAGCATTGGAACTTTTATTACAGTAAGTTCCAGTAAGACACGAACCTTATTTGTGTCCAATACTTTAACTCCAGGGTCTAGAACAGTGACTGTGGCCGAGCAGATGCTTAGTTTTTGAGTACTGAACTCCTCCAGGACAATGATGGTGCTTTTATTCACTCCCAGCATTTATTATAGTATTTGGTGACTACAGGGCCTTCAGCATTTGTTCAGTGCTTTATCATAGGCTTCCTAGAGCTTAATTCTGCATGTCCCTTTTTCCAAGATGGGGGGAAATAGGAAGTCAGGAGGTTGAGTGCAGTTTATACCTTATGTTTTCCCAAGGGCTGGTATCAAATCCAAAACTGCTATAGAATTGAGGTTACTGTATATAAGAAAGATACAGGCAGGCCCAGGCCCCAGATAGTACAGTAGGATAGATTTGATCATTAAGATGAAGAAGTCAGGCTATATTTTAAGCAGGGATTGAAATGGGAAAGGGAAATTTTCCCCTCTTCCTTCCCTACTACAAGCCACCAGCATCCCCCTCCATCAGGCTTTCATACTGGGTCCTAGGATCTTGGTTTCCGAGAGGTGGTAAAGATGCAGACAGGGATACCAGAAGCCACATATAGATTTATTAAACTTTATTTCCTCTGAGTCTCTGGGGAGTCAGCAGGGATGTAAGGCGAAGTGGCAGTAGCTGCAGGAGCCTGAGCAGAGCTGGTGCTGGGAGGGCTGGCATGAGCATAAAGAAATTTAAATATCCAGGACTGAAATCCAGTTAATGGGTCTCCTTCATCTGTCTTTGGATCTTGTGTAGCATCTCCTGCATCCGCCGCAGCTGGAATAGGCAGATGCATCAAAATGGGGCCTTCTGGAGAGTCCCATGGTATTGGGGAAGTGTCCCCAAGTTTTAATCCTTTGAGTCAGGGCCTTGGTAGCTAGGACATATGATGGAAACTGGGCAGAACCACCAATCAATGTCCCAAATATGCACCAGAGCCAGGAATCTTTCTTTTCCCAAACCAAGAGATACTGAGGTTTATGATTAAACAGGGGACTTCCCAGCCTGTCGACCCCTACCACCTCACACTGCTCTCACCTCTTCATCTTTCTCTCGGATTAGCTTCTCGGTTTCTGGATCCGTCCCTGGTGGAACAGCAGGGATGGGGAAATCGGTACCACTCTCACGAGTCAGTTTGCTAAGGGGAAGGGGAAAGGAGGGCTGGTAAGGCTAGGGGATCCCAGCACCAACTTAGGTTGAGCCCAGGGCCTGTAGAGGAATAAAGGAGGGGCTTGGTCTCATCCAAGGCTGCATTTGGGATCCCCCTGCTGGCTTCCAGTCATACTTGCGATTCCGTTCCTTCACCACCAGGCGGGTCATGCTCTGGATGCACTGTGCCCGGTAGTTCTCATAATGTGTCTCCCTGGTCACATCCTTCAGGTCCTGCATGTGGGTGCGCACCAGCATTGTCCTCAGCTTCACAAAGTCACAGTGCCCTGGGTTTTCCACTGCATAGCAAGGCTAGGAGTCAGCCAGGGGCATGCATAGGGGAGAGATACTAAGTGAAGGAAATACCTTGGTCCCAAGCTCAGTGCTTTACCTTCTACAATGCCCCAGGGGTACAGTCGGCCCCGAACTCGTCGCCCTCTGGCCTCTACCACAGTGTTGCTGCCAATTACCGCAAAGGGAATGCTTTCCTGAAAGAATTAGGGGAGAACCCCCTGTTCTCACCTGTTCCTTTCTACCTCTATCTTCATCTTCTCTGCTTCACTGTAGGAAGCCAGGGTCCTCCTCCTCCCCAGGAGCCTGTCCTTATATAGAAGTCTACTCTCCTCTTCTGCCCAAGAAAAAAAAGATGGAAAAGGGATGCCCTGGGATAGCCCCACCTTTAGGGCTTGGTCCTGTAATTTGAAGTCCTCATCCTCATCAGAGTCACAATCTGGGAACTGGTAGATCTTGATTCCAAAGTGCTCAATCTCCTCACGGATCTGGCAAATAGATGAGGAGCCCACAGTTCTGGGGACAGCATCTTTTCTAGAAGCCCACCTGCTTCCCTCCCCACCCACCACCAGCTTCCCTCACTTTGCGTTTCTTGCGGTCCACTTCAGGAGGTGTCAGTGTGTCCGCCTTAGCCAAGATAGGCACGATGTTGACCCTCTGATGCAGGGCCTTCATGAATTCAACATCCAATGGCCGGAGCCTGGGGAACAGGAATCTGTGACCACCTGCTAGTGGCAGCCCTGCCCCTGATGCTCTTGGCCTGTTCCCTTGGCAGCACCCAGCGGTGCCAGGAGCCTCAGGCTTGGACCATACCCGTGGCCGTAGGGCGAGATGAAGTACAGGCAGCAGTGCACCCTGTTGTCTTGGATGTTCTTGCGGTTCAGGCCACTCTCATCTCGGAAATACTGCTCAAACTGCTGATCGATGTATTCTGCCACAGGCCTCCAGCTGGGGCAGGGACAGACAAGCAGAGAAACTGTGGGAGTGGGGGCTGCCTAATGAGCTCTGGGATTGCAAAGAAGTAACCCTTTCCCCGAGTAGTGTTTTCAAGATATTATTATTCTTTGGTTTGCCTTACTATACCTTCAGAGAGACTCCAGAGTGGGACAGGTGTGTATTTCACATGTCCTGATAGAAAATTTTATTGAGTATATAGGCAGAGTTCAATAAATACTAGTTTGATGAGAGAAAAGGGTGCGGGTGACCCAACAAAGCCGTAAGAACAGTAAGATGCTGGAGGCAAACACCAACTGGAAGCCAGGGAAGTCCTACGTCAGGCTAAACCCAGCCTCAGAGCCTTTGCTCATATGGTTCCCAGTCTTTCCTCCACCTCTCCAAACCTGCTCCATCCTTAGAGGCTCTATCCAAGAACCACCTCTTCCATGAAGGCTCTTTTAACTATACCAATGCACACTGCTTTCCCCTCCACTACACAGCTATATATTTACACACAATGATATTTCCATCAGTTTTAGATCCCACAGATTATGGCAGTCCCCAAGAGATTATAAAGGAGCTGAAAAATTGCCATCATATTATAGCACCAACGCATTACTCATGTGTTTGTGGTGATGCTGGTATAAACAAACCTACTGTGCTACTTAATAACAATATTGACTCTGTTACTGATTTATATATTTATTATACTATGCTTTTTATCATTATTTTAGTGTATGCCTTCTATTTATTAAAAAAAAAAAAAGACAGGGAATACAGCTCCTGGGAATACAGGTAGGATGCCTGTGCAATGCTCTGAGTTTGATCCCAGCACAAAACAAGAGTTTGCTATAAAAAAAAGTTGCTGTGTAATGCCTCATAGATTCATGTTTTTAACATTGCTTGATTGCATCAGGAGGTCACATTGAGTGATCGACATATCACCTAGGTTCATGTAAGTATGTCCCATGATGTCTGCACAATGATAAAATTACCTGATGGACACATTTCTAAGAAATGTATGTCCATAATAAAGTAATGCATGACTACATAAATATTTTTAAGAATTTCAGTTTTGGCCTTCTATTATCTAGTGTAATTCTTACTCTCTGTACAGGTAGATATTATGCATTTTGACCATTGTCATTCTCATTTTATATATAAAAAAATTAAATCCAAAGCAGCTAGGAGACTTGCTCCAGATCAGTTGGCTAGTAAATCCTCTACCCACCTGAGTCCCTGGCTTTCTGACTCCTAGATCAGTGTTTGCCATTATACATTGGCCTGACCCATTTACTGACTTTCATCTGATAGATACCTATGTTAGAGAACTGCTCCCCCATCTCAATCTTCCACCACTACCTACTAGACTGTACACATCTCAGGCACAGGGACCATTCATATTTGTTCTGCATTTCTTAAAATGTTCAACACAGGCTAGGCACCTAGCATGTGTTTCATAAATTCCTACTGATTGATTAAATGAGTTTATTAAGGTGCACTATAGGGCTTGGGCTATAGCTCAGTGGCAGAGCGTTTGCCTAGCATCTGTGAGGCACTGGGTTCAATCCTTAGCACCACATAAAAACAAACAAAATAAAGGCATTCTGTCCTACAAGAACAAAAAAAAATTTAAGTTACACTATAAACTGTGATATGGAGATTTTATTATTATTGCAATTGAAGTTATTACTAATATTATCATGGAAGGTAAATAGACTAAAGGAGAAAGCAGTACTTGCTACAGTAAGAAGCAGGTACTGGTTGGTACTAGAATTTCAAGACAAGTGGTTTGCTGAGACATACTGCTAGAGTGGGAAGGGTGACGACAATATGGAAATCACTTCACCCCACCAGGAATAAGACCATGTCCCATGAAGTAGCTTAGTGCTGTGGAAAAATATAAGAAATAGCTTTCCCCCAAGGCTTATGAAGTTGAAAAGGAATTGGTTAGCTGGGCTTAAAGTAATGATATGTAGTGATGAAGCACATAATGGGGGGTTCACAGCACAGAAAGGTCTACTAGAGTCCGATTAGTCTGTGAGGTGTGTGACCTGTGTAGTCACATAGGGACCTGCACTTAGAAGGGTTGATTTGATGTTCTGCTGTTACTATCTTGAAATCCTTAATAATTTTGAACAACAGGCCCTATAATTGGTCCTTCGATTATCATTACAAAATTTGGTGAGTATGAGTAGCCCTTTACAGTTTCCAATGCACAGGCATCATTCTGGGATGATTTTCAGATCAACTGGTTAAGGTGATAAGGGAAGGTATTTTTCTATTTTTAAAATTTCTTTAGTTATAGGTGGACATGATGTCTTTATTTTACTTTATGTGGTACTGAGGATCGAACCCAGTGATTCACACATGCTAGACGCACGCTCTGCCTCTGAGCCCCAGCCTCAGCCCTTAATTTTTAATTTTTTAAAAAAACTTTTTGCAGATCAATCCCCACTGAACCCTGGTGTGCTTTACCATTGAGCTACATCCCCTGCCCTTTTTATTTTGAGATAGGTTCTCACTAAGTTGCTCTGGCTGGCCTTGAACTTGCAATCTTCCTGCTTCCATTTCCTGAGTAGCTGGGATTATAGGGGTACATCACTGTACCAAGAAAGACTAGTATTTTCCAACTTTAAGAAATAAGAATGCTGGGCTGGGGATGTGGCTCAAGCGGTAGCACGCTCGCCTGGCATGCGTGCGGCCCGGGTTCGATCCTCAGAACCACATACAAACAAAGATGTTGTGTCTGCCGAAAACTAAAAAATAAATATTTAAAAAAAAAAAGAAATAAGAATGCAGCCATGCTCAAGATCATGCAAGATTTGAACTGTGAGTCTAGGGCTCCAAGTACCACCTGCCTAACTTTGTTAAAGGTACCACCTTTTCTTTCTTTCTTTCTTTTTTAATTATTCTCATCTACTCACGTACATCTGACCATTACCTCAGCTTCTCTCCAGTTCATTAAAAAAATAGCTAGGAATGGTGAAGTGTGCATACATGTGTGCATGTGTGTGTGTGTGTGTGACAAAACTACCTTTTCTTCTGGCAGAGAACCTGGAGGGTGCCTGGTAAACAAAGTTCTACCCATTTATTTTCTGTTGCCTCTCCTTCCCTTCAGCCCTCCCTCCATGCTCCTCCATACCCCTTTCAACAAGACCTTGCATCTAAAAGAAATGGATGTTTATTGAGCACCCACTGTGTCAGGCCCTGTGCTTCATGTTTACTTTTTTTGAGGCTCTTCTTTTTATCTTCTTTTTCCACCGCCATTATAGAATTATAGGTCAGAGTTGAATGTTAGAAATCATCTATTCCAACCCTTTCCCTCTCATTTTATAGAGAAGAAGACAGTTATCCAGTAAGGGGAGTGATATGCTTAAGGTCACAAAACCCTCCCTCTCCTGACAGGTACAGCTATGTGTGCACCTGTGTGTGTTTGCGAAGTTAGTGATGGGTCAGGGGCAGCTGGGGTTGTTTTTGGTTAGACATACCACTCTGTGTTGTTGACTGCATCCCCAAAACCTGGTGTGTCCACAATGGTAAGCCGCAGCCTCACACCCTTCTCTTCTATATCCACTGCATGCTTAGTGATCTCCACGGTTTGCATGATCCGTTCTGAAGAAGGGGGACACTGAGGCAAGGGCAAGGGCAAGGGCAGGGACCTGCCCAGTCAGCACAAACTACCCACCCCAGTCAGCTTTGCTGCCCAGACTGCCTCATCTACTTTGCCCCCCTTCCCACCCACAGGCTGCCTGAGGGCCTGTTCTCTGGGAACCAGCAAGGAGCACATTTCCCAACACAGGAAATGCCGGTGGCTGTTGGCTCTGGCCCCAGCCTTTTCTCTGCTCCCGGCCTTTTTGGATTCCTGGAATCCTTTGGGGGTCAGATTCTCATTCAAAGAGCAGGATTCTGATCCCTGCCCTGCTTCAGCACCCAAATCTTTAGGGAGCTGGTTGGTGGGATGCCAGGCCAGACAGGACTTTGGAGGGATGTTGTCAATCTCTCTAGGAGGTCATGGTTTCCGGCATGCTGGGAAGGGCCCCATTCCCTCATCCCCACCCCCCGACTCTGTAGTGACTTTAACATCCCAAGACAGGTCTCTCTGCCTGTCTTTACGCTCCTCTCTTTTCCTTACCTTCAGCACTGAGGAGTTTCCGGTCCCGGTATAGATCAGTGAGGAAGAGACTATTGACAAGAGTGGATTTACCCAGGCCAGACTCTCCTGACAGGAGAGAGGACAGAGGCACCAAATCAGAAGGTAAGATCTGTAGCCAAAGGGCAGCTCCACTGGATCAAGGTTTGGTGGGAAAACTGTTTTCTTATCAATTAGGACTAGACTAACCAAACCATGGCATTTTAGAGCTACAAGGAAGCAGAGATCAGCTCATCCAGCTGTCTCATTGGAATGAAGAGAGGCAACAGACTGCCCAAGGTCACACAGAAGGAGCCTACACTACAACTCTTGAACTACTTCATTCCCCCCAACATATACATATTTTTGGCCACCAAAGACTCCTAGCTATTTTGCAAAGACTCAGGCATTTGCTGCTTGCTCCTTCTTCCTTACCCATGCCCCTTTATCTGTCTATCTCTCTCTCCCTGTCAAACACACACACACACACACACACACACATACACACTCCCCACCTAAAAACATCCCTTGCCCAACCCATCCCTGCCCTTTTCTACCTGCCACCATGAGGGTAAAGTCAAAGCCTTTCTTCACAGACTTTCGGTGGACTTGGTTGGGGAGGGTTGCAAAGCCCACATACTCCTTGTCATCCTAGTGGACAGGAAGGCAGAATGCATCAGGGTGAGAGACAAGAGGGGCCCTAGCACCCAGCACCAGTCTTTTCTTTCTTTCTTCTAGATCTTTCCCCAGCCTTAAAGGAGCAGTGCCAGACTCTTTTGAGTTCTCATCAGAAGCCACCAGCTGGGCCTCCTGCCCTTGCTGATACTACGTTTCCAGTGCTCTTGGGGGCAGACAAGAGTGGAGTTGGGACTGACACAGGACAGAAAGAGATCCCAGGTGCATACATACACACATACATGCACATAAACCCCAAGGCTGTCTGCCCGCTTCCTGGGTCTTCCTATACCCACCCACTGAAAGGCAAAGGCAGGGCTGAAGTCTCTACCTCAGAGGAATCATAGGGATCAAGCCTGCCCCATGGGCTGCGGGGCCGGGTGCAGGGGCTGAGAGGGGCTGGGGCACAGAAGTACTGCTGGCTGTCAGAGGACTGGGGCCACAAGGGGGGTCTGAACTCCAGGTCATCATCATAGAAGTCTGGGGCCTGGGGCCTTGGCTCCGGGATTTGGGGCCTGGACACCCTGGTTCTGGCCTCCGGTGAGTGGCAGCGCTCGCTTCCTGGGAAGTCCTTCACGAACTTGCTCAGTTCTGCATCATCCGTGGTGTCCTCCAGGAAATGCTTGATCTGGAGGACGTGGGTTGGAGGTAGTGGGGTGGGGAGATGGAGTAGGTGGGAGGTGGCAGGAGGGAACCGGAAGGGAAGAACAAGGAAGAAGGCAGACATAGGAGGTGAGAAGGAGAGGGGAGAGGCACTCATGGTTAGAAGGGAAAGAACTTGGCAGCCAGGCCAGAGGATGTGCTCACCATCCCCCTTACCTTCTCACCAGTATCCTCAAGCTAAGACATGGGGAAGGGCCCCAGGGTCCAGGAGGATCCCTAGGCAGCCTCCAAAGCCCTGCTCTCCAGTTTTGGAGCTCCGTCTCAGCAGGATGTTTGTTGAGGCTGCCCTTTCTGGGGGTCTGGACAAGCCAGGATCCAGGGACTGTCCCACAGGCCAGGAAGTTAAATTGAATAAGAGGGAGAACAGCGTGGCTGAGGACTCAAGGTGAGTACAGGGAGTCAGAAGGCTAGGGGCACAGGGAATTAGGACAGAAAGAAAGGAGCTGCCTCCCAAGCAGGTCAAGAACCAGCAGGAGGTTCTGTGTCTGTCACTGCTAGTCAGCAAGCTGGGAAAACCCAGGTAAGGATTCTACCCTGGGTTCTCACTCTCCAGGGTTCAGTGCCCAGAGTTCAATCCTGCTGACCCTACTCTTACTCCAGATGCAAAACCACACCAGAATCTGGCCCTGGACCCCAGGAGAGAAGAAAAAACCTACCAGTGGATGCTGAGTATGGACAGAGGGCAGCCAGGAGGGACCAAATGAGAGGTTGGGAGGACACTGGAAGAGCCTGGAAGGAGGCTGGACCTCCAAGACTGCTGACGGCCCCCAAATGAGAGGAACATCTAGGGAAACCCCTCAGTAGTCACAGTGTGGTGGTAGGCAGAGAATGGAGTGGCTCCTCTATAGAAGCCAGTTCCACTCCACCCCCAGCTTGGGAGATGGGCAGCTCCCCCTCAGCTCTAGACCCTATATCTTCCCCTCTCTCCTTTGGGGGTCAACATCCTTTGTGGAGTGCCTGGCAGTGCTGGGCTCAGCTCTGCCTCACAACACCCACGTGCCACCCCCAGACAATGAACAACGGCCGGCTGCAGAAGCTGACTCACCCTCTGGGGGTTGGCCAAGCCAAGGGGGCTACCCTGGACCACTGTGGAGTCTCAGGCAAAGTGAAGGAGATAAGATGGTCAGAGTCTTCCTGCATAGCTCCATTTTACAAAGGGATGAAATGAAAGAGGCAGATGTGCACACTGTCAGTTTATGCCAGAGGGAAAGGACTAGGAAAGGGAAGCTAGAAGGAAAAGTCTCCTAAGAGTTACTTTCAGGCGTCACCTCTCATCCCCATACCTGCTTATAACAAACTTCGGAGCTTGCCTGGACAGAAGGGAGGGAAGAGACCCTTTAGCCTGAAACTAGAACTGGCATGTGGAGGTTTAGTGATCACAAGAGGCAATCCTAAGGCAGGCCTGATATTTGTGAGATCCGTTGGGTTAACTATACAACCCCTTTTATGCTTATTGGTCTCGCATAATGATTTAATTGTGTCCCTTTTCACTCTCAAAATTATCCCAGCTTGGACAATTAATGATACAGCAAAGAGAAGGAATGGGGCTTGAGGGATAGCATGTCCTGTTGTCTGGCAGCTAATGAGTCTGAGGAATTCCAGGAAACGTCGTCTTTCTACACAACCCCACAGTGCCCTAGCAGTTGGTCTGGGGATTGGCTAAGGATGGGAGAGAGAACTCTGCTCAGGGGGCACTGAGCAGAGGGGCAACAGGAAAGGGAAAAGGGAAGGTGCTGATGGAGAGCCCTGTCCCCCCACAATCTTCCAGCAGAGACACCAGGAACTCGGCACTGTCCTTTCTGACAGCCCTGGCTATGCATCAGCATGGAGGAAGCCAAAGGGCTCTAGCCAAAGAGTCACAACACTAGGATCCTCACCTCCCATCTGTTCATACCCCCCAACTCTGCCACTGACTTTGAGCACCACTCCCAGTTAAGGCAGGGGGAAGTCAAGTCAGGTCCACCCAACTCCCAGAGCAGCATCTTACCCCAGCTTCAGTCCCATCCTCAGGGACAGAATTCCCTTGCCATCCCAGTGAACGGTCCATGCCCCACACTTCAGACTCCCTGTGAGCAAGCTCTAGGTCTAATTTTATCTCCCAGGCAAAGTTCCTCACACACAGAAACAGCCTTGTCTTGATGCTCTTGTTGTCATCTGGCTTCCGGACTTGCTCCTTTCCCTTTTTCTTTGACCTCCCTCTGTCTCTGGCAGGGGCCAAAAAAGCCTGTGGAATGTCCTACCCCACTCCCTCCTCCTCCTCCCCTTCCCTTGGCTCCCACCCTCCAAGGGCAGCTCAGCTGCAGCAGGATCACTTGGTTCCTCTGCAGTCCCCTCCTCCTCTGATTGGCTGCCCCATGACGCCTGCTCGCTGACTGCCCTGGTGGGCACAGCACCAACCTCCCAAGTCTATCTGCAGCACAGACTCTTGATCCACTTGGCCTCTTCTGTTAACCCCCAAGGACCCTGATGCTTGCCTGAAGACTATGAACTGTCCCCAAGGTGACCTGACCCATCAGTACATCCAGGACAGTCACCCAGGAAACCTATTCCCAACTCCATCCCCCATCTCTCACCTTAAGCAGTGCTGAAGTAGGGTAGGATATCCAATGATCCTCTGAGTATAAGTTCCAGGGGTCTTCCCAAGTGTCCCTTTGTTTTCTCCCAGCAGGAGAAACTGCTATCCCACTGTCTTAGAAAATGTGCTCCTAGATTTGCCTGCAGAGAATCCCAGCCACAGAAGCAGCTTGGCTCCAGGGACTCTGACCACCCTAGTATACCTGACCTCTTACTCAGGAGGATGGGTATCAATTCTATCATCCCATCATTCTCACAAAATCAATGAGAGAACTGCTAGCACTTGGTCTCTGAGGGGCATGGGTTCAAGCATATGGGAAACTGAATTCCAGAGGCTCAAGAGCTGCCATTTAGGTGGGAGATGAATTGAGGGGTCTGGCTGGCAGTGTACAAATGGAGCACTCTACTAGGAGTCAGAAGGCCAGTGTTTCTGGTTGGGCTGGAAACACCCCCTTGTGAGTCTTAATAGTGTCTTTAATTTCAGGGTCTTAATGTCCAACTGTGAATGGCCCTTCCTTGCCTCCCAGGGAGACTGGGGAGAGAAATCACTCTGAGATACCTCAAGCTGCTTTGAACCTGAGAGAAGTAGTACTCAAGTCACAGTATAGTCATTAATGTTGATCTGTCATTCTTTTCACATGCAAATGTAAATTCCCTGGGGCTGCTGGGCTGGGGAGTTCTCTACACTGATTCCCAAAGCAGCTAGGACACCAACCTCCTTTCACAAGGAGACCCTCATAGAGGACTGTGGCCTGACATGAACCAGTAGTCAGCCTAAGGACTTGGCTGGCTTAAGGATAGGGGCCTGAGACTGGAGACTTTGTTGGTGGTGGTGTCTCTAATTAGAAAAGAACAGGGTGGCCTCAGCCAAACTGAAAGCACCAAGACCTTAGCTGAACTGAACTTGGTGTGTAACAGAAAAAGTCCCTCTGGTCCCTGCTGGGCTTGGCACTGGGGATAAACAGTGTCTCCCCAGGCTTCTATCCCTGGAACAATCAGCCTGTCCACCCCCCAGTGGGGAAAAGGAGTGGGGGCCAGGATCAGGACAGGCACCACTTAGCCTTTCCAAGGAACCCTCTTTGGGGAAGGTTATAGGGTCACCAAGACTTCCTGGCCAAGACTTGGGCCTACGCCTGGACACAGCTTGAGAGACAAGAGCCCAAAAGGTTGGCCTTTCTAAACCTGAAAGCTTCTGATTCCACAGGATGCAGGGAGTTTCCCTCTAGCGGCTGCCCTCAGCCAACATCCTGCCCCACAGGGTGGTCAAGAATCCTCTCCTGGGCTGGGGATATGGCTCAAGTGGTAGTGCGCTCGCCTGGCATGCGTGCGGCCCGGGTTCGATCCTCAGCACCACATACAAACAAAGATGTTGTGTCCGCCGAAAACTAAAAACAATAAATATTAAAACAGAAAAAAAAAAAAAAAAGAATCCTCTCCTGCTGTAAACAGCTTGTGCCTCCCAAAGCAGAGGGCAAAGACTGGGAGGCTTCCAGACTGGGAAAGATGGATGTGGCCTGGAGGCCCAGACACCCATAGGCTGTGTTTGTGGCAGGTTCTGGCAACAATGGCAAGAAAAGAGCTGGCATCCTCACAACCAAGCATCAAAAACCTCCTACCTGGGAATCTCTAAGAAGGCTGGCTGGGGTTACTGCTTCTCTTCCCACTACAGGCAGGTGGCAGGAATGAGTCCCCGCCAACCCCCACACACTGCAGAAGGACCTAGTTGGGGAGTTGGGGGGGGTGGTAGGTGCAGCAGAGGAAGCTTCCCCACTGTTCCTGTCTGGGAGGCAAATGATACAGCTGATCCCACCCCACTGGATGGTGGGGTGGGCTTTCCTCTCAGGTGTTCAGGTGTTTCTTTAAGAAAGGGGCTGCCAGGTTTTGGAAAGGAGGGACCAAGAGTCTCACCATCCCTTTTAGGATGCTGGCAGTTTTGTGGATCTCCTCTATGTTTTCCAAAGGAAGTTGGTGCTAGCTTCTGCGCTCCCGGTAGGTGAGTGAGGAAGGATCATCTAGGTAACAGATGACTCAGGCAAGGGCGGAGACCCTCACCACCCTCATCGCTGACGCGCCTTCCCCAGAACAACATGCTGGTCTCTACCGCGGGCACCTCCCACAACACAGACCCACCCCTTCCTCCAAGACCAAGGGCAACTCGTCGGGGGTCGCGGCCTGTTCGGTAGCTGCTTGGCTTGGGGGGAGAAACTTGGGAACGGCGACGCAGCGCCACCAGCTAACAGTGCCTGCCCGAGCCTGGAGCTGGCGACAGCTCCTCTCGCCCTGCATAGCCGGGGCTGCAGCGCCGCGGGTCTCCTCGGAGCCGCCCGGGAGCGGCGGGCCCTGAGCGCCCTGGCCCTGCCCTGCACCCGCCGGTCTTACCATGGCTGCAGCCCGGGCCGGGCCGGCTCCGCCTGGACAGCGCCCGAGCGACCCGCGGCTAGAGCTGAGCGCGGACCTCACCGCACCGCCTGCCCCCACTCGCCTCCCGGAGTCCCGACCGCTTGGGGCGGGGCGAGTCGGCGGGGGCGGGGCGAGTCGGGCCCCGGGAGGGGCCTGCACCTCCGCGGTGGGTGCCCGCGCCAACTAGGCTTGGGGCGCCAGCCATCCCCTGAAGCATAGAGCAGGGTGGAGGCCTCGGCTCCTTGACCCTGAGCTACTTTGGCTACCTGGCTTTTTCTTAATCCTTGGAGTGGCTTCTTTGGACAGCTCAGGACCACGGGAGTTTAAACCAGTACCCAAAAAGAAAGCAACAACCACCTAGCATCCCTAGAAGGAGATGCCTTTGCAAAGGGAGGAGGAGTTGCCATACGAGTTGGAGAGAAACATTTGGTCACCCCAGGGATTCATCAAAGTGTTATGGAAGTTTGATGTCCAAGTTACTGATTGTCCATACCCTCACCACACCTCCTAAAGGAGAATGTCAAAACATTCTCCAGCTCTATCCAAGCTGTGGAAAAGACAGGTTAGCAGTAAGTTCCCTTTGTGCAGGACCTCAGATTAGAGATTAAAGAGGATTTACTGCAGAAATTATTCAGGGATCATCTGCTGGAAGGCTAGAAGGGGGAGGCTGAGTGGCTTTAATAGGGCATTGGAGCCTTGCCTAGAGCTGAGGAAAGCTGGAAGGGCCTCTGGGGAGGCCAGCCTAGGCATGACCCAGGCTCAGCTGGACCATACTTCCTCTGACAAGCAGGTGAGATGCTGTAGGACAGATGCTTCAGCATCTTTAAAAGCATTAGAAGCTCAGAGGTGCCAGAGCAACAGCTAGAGAGAGGTACATGCTTGGAGGTGGGGAGTTGGTGAGGTCCAGAAGCATCCCCCTCAGACCCCAAAAGCCCTCCTACAAGGACAGGCTGACTGGCCTTTGCCTGTATTTGTTCTGGACAAAACTGAGCCCCATAGGTATTGCGCTGTCTATGGGTGGAAGTGTCAGATGCCTGCCTATCTTATTTCTATCTGATCTGTGAGCTATTGGCCTCAATTGAGACCAGTCAGTATTCAGTCAAGGGAGGAATAGCAGATAAGATCCGGCTCTGGAAAACATGGAACTGCTGTAGGAGATATGACTGGATATTTGGCACTGGTGAACTGGGAGATTAAGAGAGGTTGTTGCTTAAAGACATCAGGAGCAAATATTCATTAACCAGCAAGTTGAGGAGAAAAACTCCTAGTAGTTGGGCAACCATGAGCAACTCACTTCACCTCTCAGGCTCTTAGTTCCTCCTGAAAATGAGGGGAATTAAACTAGGTTATTTTTAAGTTTCCTTGCAATTTCTGGCATTCTAAAAGTAGATTTAATGAAGAAGGAGGGTATGCTGTAGGCCTTGGAGGAAGAAAGCAAGGTAACAGAAGGAGATACTAAAGAAAACTTGGACTTGAAGAGACTCAGATGGCTCTGGAAGCATAGGAAAATGGGGATCTACAGCTTGACTCCAGTGAGAAGGGACCTCTGAAGTTCTAGAGAGGCTCCCAGAAAAGGCCTGGGGTAGACCCAGGAAATCTGAAGCTTACTCAGGAGGACAAAAGACCTAAAGAGATAATCAATGGCTGTTAGAAGTCTGCAGAAGCAGTAGTGGCTACTGCCATCAGATTCAACGGTCACGAGACCCCACTGTTCAAAGCCCTAGACCCCTATTACTGATGCAGGTACATTTATCTTGGATAAATTCTACTTTTATGAGTAACTATAACACACCAATTTTTTAAAATGAATTATTAGAAGGACCAACAGAGGTGAGGCCAGGGATTGGAGGAGGGAGGAGAAGAGGCAAAGGAGTAGCACCAGGGATCGAAATGGAGCAAATTATGTTATATAATTTATTATTATAAATAATAATTTATATTATTATTAATTAATAACTTTTATTATTTGATTTATAATAATTATTATATATAACCCTATATTCATGAATATGTTAAAACTGAGCCCCACAATTATGTAAAACTATAATGCACAAAAATAAAAAAGAATAATACCTCTTGGGTGCTTCCAATCAGTAGTCTGTGACTTGAGGTGGGGAGGAAAAGAAGGCAGCCCCATCAGAGAGTCTTATTTTCCTTTATCATAAGAACCTTCCTCCCCAGAACTCAAGCTGTATTTAAAGTGTGGACACAGAAACAGCTCAAAAGGCAGCTCAATGCCTAACATGCAGAAGACCCTGGGTTCATTCCCTGGCACCACACAAAAATATAATTAGTTCAGCTAACTCATCCTCGTCTGTGCTGGAATCCCCACTCCTCTCTGGCACCCACTGCTCAGGCTCCAGAAAGCCCTGTGTCCAAAGGCATGATTGTGCCAGCTTGCCTTGAGAGAGGTGAGGCCCTTGGGGCTGGGGATGTGGCTCAAGCGGTAGCGTGCTCGCCTGGCATGCGTGTGGCCCGGGTTCGATCCTCAGCACCACATACAAACAAAGATGTTGTGTCCACCGAAAACTGAAAAATAAACATTAAAATTCTCTCTCTCTCTCTCTCTCTCTCTCTCTCTCTCTCTTTCTCTCTCTCTCTCTAAAAAAATCAATCTAGAATTCTATACACAAAAACAAATGTCAAAAAAAAAAAGAGAGAGAGAGAGAGGTGAGGCCCTAAGAGAGGACTGAGACCATGGAACTTAGCTCCAAGCAAAGAATCTTGGGGTTTGAGTCCCTTTCTAACCACAGTACCAGAGGTCTAACATAAGACATGCTGGGTGAAATAAAAGCTGCAAATAGACTTGAGCCATTCTACCTGCACAGCCCCAGTATGCTAGCCTTGTAGCATTTAGAGAGTTCTCAGAGAAGATGGCCTTGGCATATGTCCCCATGCCAGCTTGGACTGTTAACATCACTGCCTAAAAGTCCCTTTCCCTGCCTGGGCCCGTTTCCCTCAGTGAAAGAGGCCGAACTCCCCTAGCTCCAGACCTCTTGCTCCATGTTGCTGGAGTTCCCATACCTGATCCGAAGCGGGGCCGACTTACAGCAGCCCTCCTATAAGTCATTGATGACAGAGTGCCCTCCCATCTCTAGCCGGCAGGTGGCCTAGCCAAATTTGCCTCAGCACAACTCAGCTCTGACTTTTCCTTGATATTTAACATCCCACCAGGCGTTAATGTCCTTGTCTAGAGTACAATTTCTCAGGCACTGCTAGGGTGGTGAGCCAAATGTTTGGGGAGTAGCTGCTTAGCTTAGCAAAGAGGGTGACTCCTCTGGTAAACTCAAGTAACCACAGCTCCCCCATGTTGTTGTGACTCCTTTATTTAGGGCAGGCCAACATGGTCTGTATGGAAAACCTCCCAGCCCCCTCTACTGGGTCTTTCCTGACCACACATGGCAAAGGTTGTGTGGCACAGGTGCTAATAAGCAAGGAGACTGCACTCAGGCTAAGCCAGGGCCAAGGTTCAGGCCAAGAATAAAGACAGATTACCACAGGAAATCAGGATTTCAGATCTGCATGACTAGCAAAAGACTACTTTTGCCTTTCAGTAGCTGTTTTCTCTAAGTGGTGCAAGAACTAATTGTACCTCCCTTCCCCCAGAGGTAGATGAGTCACTGATGATATAGTCAGAGAGCCCTAGAGGGGTGGGGGCAAAGGGCCATCACTAGGTTGTGTCTTTTTTTTTAATATTTATTTTTAGTTTTTGGCGGACACAACATCTTTGTTTGTGGTGGCTGCACGCATGCCAGGCAAGCGCGCTACCGCTTGAGCCACATCCCCAGCCCTAGGTTGTGTCTTTTAAGGAAAGCTCAGCCAGTCTGTTCAGCAAGGTCTGTGCAGAAGGAAGAAATCAAAATATCTTAAGAATTGTATTTCTTGGTTCCTGCTGAACAGTCACAGAGAGGGGCATTCCAAAGGTGGCAGGGTGCTGGAAGTCAGCCACTCTGATAGGGCATGTTCTTCTAACACCCACCCTAGGCAGGGTAGACGGAGGAGCTCAGAGCTGGAGGGACTTGCAAATCTCCATGTGACTATCTAACTGAATGTCTGACTCTCCTCATGAACTTCCTTATCTTTCCTGCCTCCATCTGAATACCTCCCGTGGCCAACTAACAACATTGGACTTCAACCTTTGGGCAGCTGAGTTCCAAGGTCTTTCTCAAAACTGAGCCAAAATCTGTGTTGTCCCCCTGTCTTTTACCCTCCAAGTGTTTCCATACTAGAAGCTTTGCTGACTCATTTCATTGAACTTTGCTTTGTCCTTGGATGTCCACACCCTCTCAAGTGACCCATCTATATACTTTTCTCTTGTAAATTAATCATAAGCCCCTCAAGGGCAGGAGCCTGTCTTCTATTTTAACCTCTATTCATTTCAATCCAGGGAACATGATGTCAACATGTGATGTGACGTCTGCCCTAGTAACCAGGTCCCTGCCCCCAAGAGTTGACTGATCAATATGAACTCACTAAAAGGATGCATTGATTAGTGTTCCATTCTGACTTTTTAGAGCGGGACAAGCCTTGAGGCTGTGGGCTACATTGACCCATCACTTGCCCTTAATTCTGGCTGCTTTCAAGTTCATGCCCACCTCCCGGGCTCATAATTCACATGCAAGTAAATGGATGCTGCTCCCACTAAAACCATCCTCTTTGTAGTTTTTTTTTAAATATATTATTTATTGTCAATGGACCTTTATTTTATTCATTTATATGCAGTACTGAGAATTGAACTCAGTGCCTCACACATGCTTGCCAGGCAAGCATTCTACCACTGACTGAGCCACAACCTCAGCCCCTCATAATTATTTTGGGCAGGCCAACATGGTCTGTATGGGAAGTTATTTTGCCAGGAAGATATGGCTACACAAGAAGGATTTCTATACCACATACTTGAAACTCTGAGGCAAGATCTTCTTAAAGAGCTTCCAACTTTGAACAAATCCTGAGCCTCAGTTTTTTCATATGTCAAATAGGAAAAGGTATAATGTAAGGGTAAAAGAAATTGAAGTTAAAGCGTAAGAGTTAAAGGGTAAAAGACCGGGTGTTGTAAAAGTTTCTAAGCTGCAAGGTCTGAGTTAAAATGTAAAGGAGGTATTGTTAGGTTTCTATATTACCTGCAAAACCTGAAATTTCTGTAGCTGTTAAGACAATGCTTAGAACCGCCCAGTAAACATTTCCCCTGATTGTCTGGTTGTTTAATAACTGAAGGGGTCTGTGTGGTTGCACGCAGGCCTTGCAGGGCCTGAACCAATCAGTTTGAATGTGTACTCTCCTTAGGAATGACCTATCACTCCAGCCTGACCTGTTCCCGCCAATGAATGAACTAATCATGTTTAGGAGTTGTTGTTCAATTTTCCCGCGCCTCATGATGATTTGTTCTGATGTATACAAAGCCCTCTGCCCTCCCCAAAAAGTGTACTTAAGCAATCCTCAGCCCCTGCTCGGGGCTCTGGGCTGCTTTCCCTTCTTGAGTGGGCACGGAGCCCCAGCATGCTGGTTCAATAAATCCCCCTTCTGCCAATTGCATGAGTGGTCACTTGGTGGTCTCTTTCTCCGACGTTTCGCGGGACCCTTACAATAATACCCTCAGAGATTGCTGTAAAAATTCACTAACACATTTAACAAGGTATAATCACCAAAATGAATGGTAGTTATTATCTCAGCTCTTGGGAAAATTATCTACACCAAACCAGCCCCTGTCAACTATGATTTTTTCAAATGACTTCTCTCCTGAGGATTAGGAATGTGCGTGTATAATGGTTGTAGACATATGGGAGGAGAGAGAATAACTGAGTAATTCCTCAGACTAAGGTGACAATGGAATGACCATGCTCTTGGCTCCCGTGGAGTCAGCTTTTCCAGTTGGACACCACTCCATCTCTAGAAAGCAGGTCTTGGTCTCAGACCTACTAACCCAAATTCCTGAAGATAGCCACTATGGAGACCCCATGGATCTAGATGACTTTGCCTATGGTTAGTGTGCCAAACAAGGCCGAGACTTTGGCTGGCCCAGTCCTCTTACTCAGTTTCAGAGGCTGGACATTTCTCAGGAACTGCCTCACATTCTGTTCCCCTCCTCCAGCCTTCATTCAGCCCCCAAGGTGCAGCTGTCTTTTGCTGCTCCCCTCACAGCAGCTGAGACAAAAGCAGCTGAGCAGAGGTGGGTGAAGGGACGTGGCCATTTCTGCCACTTAGGAAAGCCTTCTTCTGATGAGCAGCTGTTGGGGTGGCTTCTGGGTTATGGATTACCCAAGTATGTACTAAAGCCAACCTCCATAATTCACCCAGGCCTACTATTCTTCCTCTGACTTGAAAAATCCACCATTTCAAACACCACCAAAGTACTCTTATGAAAAGATATCATGTTGGAGATGGATTCCAGTCAGGAAAGCAAGTAGCTTCTGAAAATATACCAGAAAGTTCAAAGTAGATATGGCAAGTTCTTTCCTATGTGGGATTTTTCTGGACAGAACAAAAAACAAAGGGAGTCTGTCCTCCCTTTTGCCATCAAACCCGAGAGGAAGGCAACACATTTTCCTCTGTCCATTTCATAGGCAAAAGGAGGGACCTGTCCAGATCTCACAATGAAGCCAGGAAATCATTTCCCTTACCCTGTGCTTCCAGGGATTCTTGTTGAGGTAAACCACAGCTTGTCCCAGTCCCAATGACTTAACTGTCATGGGGTGCCCAAGACTGAAAGGATCCTTGGAACACAGGACTTTCAGTGCTAAACCCCTATGAATTAATTGTTCAACCTTGCCTGTCCCCAAATTAGCAAGTCATGGCCAACGGTCACCAGACTTCGTCCTGCTCTGGAGTTGGCAACCCATGGAAGCTGGAGATGATCAATGTATCATCTGACTGGATGAGATGGCTACTTCCTAGGACGTTGCGTGGTAGGGTCAAGCTATTATGAAAAGCCTCCTGTGATGCTCTGCCCCATTTTCAGCCTTTCTTTCAATAATTCCCTTTCCTCTCAACTATGATCCTCTATACAAAGCAAAGGTAATGGGAGAGGTGAGAAAAAACAGTCTACAAGGTTGCTTTCAGACAGCCACATCCTAGGATTATTACCATCCCCATGAATGCAGACACATTCCAGGACCTTCCAAGGCTTTGAGGTTTTTTGTATAAACAAAGTGCCCCTCAGCAAAACTTCTCAGTAGTTCAGGAGTCAAAAAGAGGCTGACTGTCCAGTCCCTTGGGGGTCAAATGACATGTTATCTTAAAGACATTGAGGTCTGTCTCAGGTAACACAAAGATGGTCTTCTCTGGTTCCTGGCCTATTCTCCAGAGTTGGTTAGTTTCTTTATACACACACACATACACACACACACACACACATATATTCACATACGTTATATATATATACACATTCATATGTGTGTGTATGTATGTGAACACACACATATGAATAATATAACCATCTTGTTCTCTGACGGCTTGAGAAGTCTTATATGAGGGTGAGTAGGACAGGTGCCTTGAAAACACAGGATCTTGAAGCTGGGGTGGCTCTGTCCATCAGAGGAATTGAGGCTCCACCTATTCAAGAGGAACTCCCCAGAGCTGTATGAGAAAGGAGCCCACCCCCCCATCCCCCTGCCATTACTGACCCAAAAGAGCTTCTGCTAGTTCTCTCTCAACAACAACAACAACAACAAAAATGATTCCCTCTATCCAGCACAACCTCCTTGGGGAGATTTTAGCCCCTAATGTCCCAATCCAAGGATGACAAGTATCTGTCCCCTAAGACAAAAGGGCCTTGAGGAGCCATTGGGGAGGAGACTGACAAAGACAGACGTAGGCTGAATTAGGCACCATCCCCAGCTGTGGACCCACAGGGCCTTATGAAGCTCAACAACAAACACGCCGTCTTCCACAAGGCAGGCAAGCCTAGTGCTGGGGCTGGGCCACCAGAGAATTCTTGCTGGGAATGGAATCTGGAACAGACTCTATGGTCAACCGTTTTCAGATCAGAGGAAACAGAGGCCTTGGACACCAGCACCAGAGTCTCCATTCTGAGGTTGCCTGAGGACCATGCAACTGGAGAAACAGACTGGAGAAACCTAGTTATCTTATATTTTCCAGGGAGACTATCTGGCCCACATCAATGCCCCCCTACTTTCAGGGAGCCAGAGAAGACCAGAAGCCCAGCTGCCTGGGAGCTTCTCTTCCCAGCTTCTGGGGAGCAGCTCTGCTGCCGAACAGGGCTGGAAAGCTGTAATTATCCAGACAGGATAAGAGCTATTTTTGGAAGGAGCTGTCCTGCTGCCAAGGCTTTTGACTTCCTAAACTAAAACAAGATGCACAGAAAAAAAATGGGTGAGGGTGGGGGAGGACAGGGAGGAGCCTTCTCTGTCAAAAACATCAAATCTTGAACAAAGGGAAATAGTGCCCCCTCCCAAAGGTATAGATTTAAATTAAGAGGTAAGCAAGAAGCCAGTTGTTAATATAACTCCCCTGGTTTGGGGAAAGAGGGTGTAACTGAACCCCCTTACCCACCTCTTGCTGACTCCCTCTCTCCTAAGACCCTCCAAGGGTACCTATTCAGTCTGTTCTGTTTATTTTGACATTTGAATACAAACTATTACAAATTGTTATTTAAACGTTTCCTGTCCATATCTTATCTTCCCAACCAGATGGTCAGTTTCTCACTGCCAAAGAACGTTATGTGTGTACTATGAGATTTTTCCCCAATCATGCCTAGAGTGCTAGGTATCTGAATAAAAATTGTCTATGAAAAGGAAGGAGGGAGGGTCGGAGGGAGGGAGGGAGGGAGGGAAGGAGGGATTTACTGTTTTACAAGGAGGCAATCTCTAAAAGTGGCTGCTCCCACCTACAGCTGAGCCCAGGGCTGGGGGCTGGATAATGGCAGAGGAGGTGGAAGCTGCATTCCTGGATACCTCCCCTTCAGCTGCTTGGTTATCTAAGCTCAAGTTGTCCCCGACTCATTTGTTTTCTGTCTGTAGTCAACTGTTTGGCCTGGGCCAGCCAGCCCATGGATGGAATCTACTAGAGGTCATTGCTAGGTGTTGGATAAGAGAGGAATATGACAAGAGAAAGAATGAAAACAGGAAGAGCTTTGACCATCTTATCAAACATGGGCCAAGAAGAGCCAAAGTTCTATGGGAACAATAAATACACTGAAAAATCAGGACGCTGCCAAATTTAGGACAGAGGACTGCCAAAAGCAGAATCCACCTTATGCCTTTCCAAATTAAGGACCCAAATAGTGTGTAACCCAGAAAAGTGACCCCTTTCTGGAGTGCCCCTGGCAGGAGAGGAGGGAGTTAGGTGGGGACTAATCCAACGCATAGCTGCCCTGTCTTCCCACAGAGCACTTGGCAAGATTCATCATCTGCTAAAACGTCTCTGTTCTTTCTCTCCAGGGCTGCAACTAGCTCATATAGCACTTGTGCAGATCTCCCTCTGGGGAGAAGCAGTGCCACAGGTGCACAGCTTGGCAAGTGGAACACAAGCACACTTGTGCAATGGACAAACTACCCAACCATACCAAGCAGCTCTATATCCCTCCACACCCACTTCCTTCAGAGGACTAGAGGAGGACTTGAACAACGGGGTGGGGCACTGGATGGCTGGAAATAACTTCCCAGTGGCATTCTTACCTCTTCATCTGTCATAACAAAGAAGTAGAAGCCAGGCATTCCCAGGGGGCAGCAAGTGGAATCAGACAGTACCAACAGAAGGGGAAAAAGAGAATTTTACTAAAGATGTCCAGTGAGAATAGGCATAACCTGATCCAAATCCCCACCTATTCCAAGTGGCCCAAATAACAATAGCTAGCATTTACTGAGTGCTCACTGTGGACAAGTTCCATGCTAAGTAGTGAACACAATAACCTAGAGAAAGCCATTATTTCCACATAACCTGTGGGAAACTGAAGATTGGAGAGGTAAAATAACTTACCCAAGGTCATAGTCAGGAAATAGTAGACCTGGGGCTCAAACCCAATAAAACAATCCCAGAATCCATACTTTGTTACCTTCCTGTTTTATCGAGTTTTGCTCCCTCTGAAAGACAGAGCTGCCCTTCTCTATTCTTTGCAATTTATCATTCAGAGGGCTCATCCTGGTTGGGAGTGGACTGGATTCCCAGGGCTCTCCTCCCCAATAACTTCTTCATCCAGATCCCTGGCGTCTATAGTGTTCATGGGACTGGAACTTATGTTGGGCCACACAATGCTCACAAGCAAGTAGTCCCCGATGCTGAGATTTACTCTCTGAGGGCTCATCCCCACCATCCACTGTGACCAGAGAGACCAAGAATAAAAACTGAAAGGAGAATCCTGAGGTCCTGAGGACACTTATGGCTTCTAGCCTTGGCCACAAAACCCACTGATGACCACAAGGAGAAGGTCCATACATACATGGAGACCCTTTCTGGGCAACAGCTATTATATCCCCAGGTCATAGTATTGGGGATTGAGGAGGGTCGAGGAGCCAGAGAGACACATGAATTAGTCTGGAGGCAGCTCTGAAGAAGACTATGAAGCAGGGAGTTTGCTTTGGTGTTTTTTTTTTTTTTTAAAGGACATGATAAGTAGGACCAGGTAAGCCAAAAGGCTATGAGGCTTAAATCATTCTTCATTCCTGCAGTGACTTCTCATTAAGAGGAGAATCTTGAAGATGAAAAAATTTCCAATTCCCAAAGGGATGGCGCTAGTGGTGAATTTATAGGAAAGACAAGTTGTTCCTCTGCTCCTTTAGGTCAAAACCCCAGCAGGGACTCTACTAAAAGACCAAGCTCTATAATAGAGTAAAAAGGCCACCCTCTGCCCCTCAACGTTTCTCACAATGAACCCAAAGGAAGGAAAAGCACAGACCTCTTAGCCACCAGATGATTCGATTCTGCATTTCCTCAGAGACATCTGAAAATAACAGACTGATTATTGCTTTCTTCTGTCTGTGGGATGACACCCCTCCCCCCCATTACATCATCTACCTTTCTAGCTCCTTATGTCTCCACCCAAAGGTGCCCTCAGCCCTCCACTCTCTCCAAGAGGTCCTCCCACTTAGGCCCAAATATCATATTCCCCTTTCCCTCTCCCTTCCTTCCACCCTCCCTCTTCACCACCATTAATGTCTTCCCCCTCCTGTAAGCCCAAGTCTCAAGTCATCTGTGCCCTACCTACTCCACGTTGATGCCAGAAAATTTACCTGAGGCCCTTATTCTTTTCAACAGCCCTTACCAGCCCTCACCCCAGCTCAGTTCTTCATCTCCACTCTCAGGAATCAGCTTCCGATCCTGCAAACCACTCTCTACTACCTTCCATTGAAAAGTTAAGCAGCATTGCCTGGAAGAGTCAATGCCTGACGCCAGGCCCAAGCATCATCATCGAGGTCATTAACTTGGAGCTCAGAGAAGCTGGCAGAAAAGTCATGGAGCATTGGGCTCAAAGATGGAACTAGATTTGACACTGGCCGGAGGGCAGCCCTGAGGCCCGAAATGAAGAGGGGGGCCTTTCCTGCCCACCCCAATGTCCCATCTCACTAAATTGGGGCTGCACTTGGGCAGTATGCTTCTTCACATACCCAGGAAGAAAGCATTAAACCTTTGAATGGGTTGTTTGATGGTGTGCTTGGGGGCCTGAGGCACTTCCCTCAATGGTACCCGACCTGGAGACTCCTTTGGTGATGGTGGTGATGGTGGACTTGCCTTCTCTCTCTGGAACATCAGGTCCTCACAGAAAGGGCTTGAGTCCATTTCAAAAAGGGACACTAAAGGGTCTAGGGGAGGAGGAGACTTAGGCTCAAAATCAGGTGTTGTCGGCCGGCTTTGGGGTATTTCAACTTCAGGATTCAGTAAGGCCCACCATGAGGAGTCAGGCCCATACCTAGGTAAGGACCGAGGGGGTAAGGGCCGAGGGGTCAGTTCCACTTCTGCATGGATGGAGGGCTTTCGGGAGGGTTCTGGATACCTGAGTGCAGGTCCTGGGGACACGTAGATAGTTTCTGGGGGCCTTTGCATTTGCTGCTTATGGACGGGCTCTGGAGTGACAAAGACGAGAGATTTGTGGGGGCCCTCAGACCCTGCTCGAGATGTCACACGCTGAGTTGACTGTCTTTGTGGAGAGATGGTGGCCTTGCGGCTGACCTCACGGCCAACCTCGCTGTCTCGGATTGGGGACCCCATGTTGGACTCCACCTCTGATGACATTATGACCTTTGGAGAATGCTTGGTCTCGGTGTAGGCAGGATGCTTGTAGAGAGTCTCAGGAGCTGAATGTGCTGCTCGGTGTCCACCATCTAAATCTTTAAGGACAGAGAGTTTGAGGGATGATGCCATTTTCATATTCCTTTGAAAGGCCTTGGGTTCTGAAGGAGTTGAGCTGTGATGATCCACTTCTGGCTCTGGGCTAGCGAGCCTTCTATGGACTGTCCGATGGTCTACCACACGGCTGTGGCCATGCTCTGGGCTAGAGGGACGCTTTGGAGGTCTGACCTCACCAACACTAAAAATCTTTCGAGTGGTCTCTGTTTGTATTGCTTCATCCTTTGGATAGGCTGAAATCCTACGAGGAACTCTGACCCCTTGAGGATTCTGGACCTTGGAAGGTGGGTCTTCTTGCAAGTTATGTAATTGCAAGCTATCCTTCTGGTCCATAAAACTTAAGCGACGGGTGGACTTGGCATCGGGGGGTGAGATACGATGGCCAACTTCACGCCCTGGCTTGCTTTCACCACTTCTTCGCATTGCTTCCTCTCTGACTGGACTAAGGTGCCGATGTACACTTGTAGAATGGGAAGCCGGTGTCTGAACTTGCTGGTTCTTTCGATGAGGAGAGTGATGGCGGTGTGCCTCTGTTCTTATTCGGGTCTCAGTTCCCCGATGGAATTGTGCTGTAGAGTGGACATGCCCTGAATGTGGGGACACAAATCGAGAGTAGTCTGATGCTGAATGGGGAGTAGTGGGAAGTGCAGCTTCTAATTTTTGCTGGGGAGAAGGATTCAAAGAGACAGCAGCACTTCGGTGGCTTGAGGAAAGAAGGTACCCATGTCCCCGATGAGGGGTGGAAGTAGTAACCTCAGCCCCTTTATGTGCTGAAACTGCTACCTTGGACCCAGTTTTATTTGTCTTGACCACCTGAAAGACTGTGCCCTTCTGGGTAGATGCCATATTTTATCGCTGGCTTGTCTTCAGGATCCTAATGAAGCCTGAATATTTACCCTCGTTTTTAAAAAGCTGCTGTTCTTGGACTCCCACAAAAGTGGCTGTTGTTCTGTGTGTCTCAAATAGTCCCCTTAGCTACCTTTCTGTCTGATGATGTCATAAAGGAAGAAGCTTCCTATTAAACATCCTGTTGTACATAATTCTTTAGAGAAACCCAAACAGTACCTGAAAGAAAACTGAATTTATCTTTGGACTTGACAGTACCAAACCTTTGGCCAGGTTCTTAAAAAAATCTGGATTTCTTTGTATATAGAGAAGGTTTCCTTACTCTCTCTAGGTTCCAAGAATTTTCAGAACTCATCCAGAGAAATCAGCCTGAAGAGTTATGAAACCAAGGCTACTCAAATCAATCATGCTGGGTTAGTCCCAGATTTAATAAGGTATGTTGTATTGTACAAAGTTGCCCAATTTTATTTGAAACCACACTGTATGTTAAAGTCAAAATGTAGACCTCCAAGTCACATGTGGCAGCACATGCCTGTAATCCAGTGACCCGGGAGGCTGAGATGAGGATCACAAGATCAGCCTATGCAACTTAGTGAGACCCTTGTCTCAAAATTTAAAAATGACAAGGGCTGGGAATTTAGCTCAGTGGTATAGTATTCCTGGGTTTGATCCCCAGTATATCTCCCCCCAATACACACACAAAGATAAAGCTCCAGCAATTTCCAGGTTTCACGGGTGTTTCAGTTGACTCTGGGTTAAAAATCTAGGTCACTCAAGTCTCATATTATTGGTCCTTAGTAGAAGGGATCTGGATTTAGTATCAGTTTCAATTATAAATGACTAATACCTTGGACAAGTTACCTGACTTACCTGAGTCTTAGTTTCTTCATCTGGAAACCACTTCCTGGTATGTGGGTGACACACAATAAACGTTTGGGTCCTTTCTCATGATCCTCTCCTGTCAGCAATCCAATCAGCTGGACTTTGGTTCCTCTTGATTAGAACAGTGACTTTCCAATGTGGAGGACTATTCTGGATAAAAGTCTGTTGTCTTTCTCTCCCTTTTATAGGTCCCTTACCTGTCTTTTGGACATAGACCCTATCATATCCAACATTTCTGTTATTTACTCCAAAGGGTTATCAAGGTAATTAGTGGTCTGCCTCATTTTCTGTGCTCTATAATGACCATTCTCTTCTGTTAAACATTTTTCTTCTAATGAGTTATAAAATTGTTCATTACTAATTATGACATTGATTTTAGTTTTAAGAATTCTAAACCTTTTTTCTCCCCTAAATTCAAACTTTTTTGTAGAAGGAATTGCAAAAAAATGAAATCACCCAAAGAACCACTTTACTATTTTTTTTTTTTTGTACCTGGGATTAAACCCAGGTGTGCTTAACCACTGAGCAACATCCCCAGCCCTTTTAATATTTTATTTGAAGACAGGCTCTTGCTAAGTTGCTTAGGCTGGCTTTGAATTTGTGATCCTCCTGCCTCAACCTCCCGAGCTGGTGGGATTACAGGTATGTGCCACTGTGCCCAGCCCACTTTACTATCTTTTTTATATTTTTTAGATGTTGATGGACCTTTATTTTGTTAATTTATTTATATGTGGTACTGAGAATTGAACCCAGTGCCTCACACATGCTAGGCAAGTGCATTACAACTTAGCTATAACCCCAGCCCCAGTTTACTATTTTAATAAGCATCTTTCCATATATCTTTCTATACACTTCCATATGTAGATATTTATTTATAAATTTATAGGGCCCTATTATACCTACTAGCATAGTACTAGTAGCATTATTCCATAAAGTTGTTGATAAATTCATTCTCTTATTTTTTAAATATTTTTTTTAGTTGTAGTTGGACACAATACCCTTATTTTATTTACTTATTTTTATGTAGTGCTGAGGATTGAACCCAGGGCCTCGTGCATGCTAGGCAAGTGCTCTACCACTGAGCTACAACTTCAGCCCCTCTATTATTTTTTTAAACCAACCTTTTATTGCTGGGCATTTGGCTTGTTTCCAGTTTTTCAAAATTATAAACAACACTGAAATAAACATCCTTTTATGTAATTATATCTTTTTCTCCTTAGGACAATAGTTCTTTATCCTAGAGCGAGATGTGGTGGCACATGCCTGTAATCCCAATGGCTCAGGAGGCTGAGGATCTTGAGTTCAGAGCTAGCCTCAGTAATTTATCAAGGCCCTAAGCAACTCAGTGAGACCCTGTCTCTAAATAAAATAAAAAATAACTGGGGATGTGGCTCAGTAGTTAAGTCCCCCTGAGTTTAATCTCTGGTTCCAAAAATCTTTATCCTGGCCTCTCCTGAAGAGTTTTTTGTATACCTTTTTTTTAGTTGAGTGGACCTTTATTTATTTATTTATTTATTTTTATATGGTTCTGAGAATTAAACCCAGTGTCTCACACATACAAGGCAAGTACTCTACCACTGAGCAATAACCTCAGTCCTCCTGAAGAGCTTTTAAAGGCCCCTTTTTGGGCTGGGGATATGGCTCAAGCGGTAGCGCGCTCGCCTGGCGTGCGTGCGGCCCAGGTTGGATCCTCAGCACCACATACAGAGATGTTGTGTCCGCCGAAAACTAAACAATAAATATTAAAATTCCCTCTCTCTTTCTCTTTAACAAAAAAATAAATAAAGGCCCCTTTTCTACCTCTACTGAAATAAATCAGATGGTGGTAAGCCTGAGCATCAATATTTGTTAAAAATGCCTCAGATGATTCTATGTACAATTATGGTTAAAGACCATTGTTTTAAGATAAAGACCTCTGAATTCTATTCAGGTGGTGCATGAACCAGCAGCCCAAGTGCCACCTGGGAGAGTGATAGACAAGCAAAAGCTTGGACATCACCTCAGACCTCAATTCCAGAATATACATTTATTTATTTATTTACTTACTTACTTAATTTATGCCAATGATAGAAACCATGGCACTATAGCTCACTATATACTGAGCTACATTCTCAGCCCTTTTCATTTTTTTGAGACAGGGTCTTGCTTAGGTTGCCCAGGCTTAAAACTCATTGAACCCCATCCCTATCTCTTCATCTATTCTGTGGTTTTAACCTATTTATTGTCTTCACAGAATGAGTTCAAACCTGCGATCCTCCTGCCTGAGCCTCCTGAGTGGCTAGAATTACAGACATGCAACAAAATCCATATTTTAACAAGATTTCCAGGTGATTCATCTATAAGATAAAATTTGTGAAGTGCTGGTCTAAATGGTATTTCTGGATCAAAAAACATTTACATTTAAAATACACTCAAAAATCTCTCTGTAGATAAGTGGCACCAATTCATATCCCCAACACAGATGCTTGATTCCCCCCTCTCCCACCAAACTTAGATCTTACCGATATTTTTCCTCTTTAGTTATCTTATTTTAATTTACATTTTTGATTATCAGTGAAACTAGACATCTTTTAATACGCTAACTGGTTACTTGTTATGCTTCTTTTTAAAAAAATATTTTTATTAGTTGTTGATGGCCACCATTTTACTTGTTTATTTATAATGCAGTGCTGAGATTCTAACCCAGTGCCTCACACATGCTAGGAAAGTGCTCTACCACTGAGCCACAACCCCATGCCCTTTGTTATGCTTCTTTTCTGAATTGCTCTTTGCATGTTTTTCCATTAAGGTGTTTGTCTTTTTCTTAGAAGTTATTAGATCTCTTTGGATATTAGGAATATAAACCTTTTAGTCATACAATATATTGCAACTCTATCATTTGTTGACTTTATCCTCATTCAGCCATTATTTTATATTTTTAATTAGTTAATTAATTTTGTAGTTGTAGATGGACAGAATGCCTTATTTTGTTATTTTTATGTGGTGCTGAGGATCGAACCCAGTGCCTCACACATGCTAGGCAAGTTCTCTGCCACTGAGCTACAGCCCCAGCCCTTACATTTTTAAAAAATCTATTTTTTAGTTGTAGGTGGACATAATACCTTTATTTTTTTTTTAGTTGTCAATGGACTTTATTTATTTACATGTGGTGCTGAGACTTGAACCCAGTGCCTCACACATACTAGGCAAGTGCTCCACCACTGAGCCACAACCCCAGCCCCCAATACCTTTATTTTTATGTGGTGCTGAGGATTGAACCCAGTGCCTCGCGCTCACTAGGTGAGCACTCTACCACTAAGCCCACCACCCCAGCCCAAAATTTTACATTTTTATATAGTAAAATTTTAAAATCTCTTCACTTTGAACCCACTCTAAGATTAATAAAATTGTCACATATTTCTTAATGTTTATGTATTTATTTTTAATTAAAAATTTTTATTAATCAGACATATTTTTTTGGTACAAGGACTCAGCTTTTATGTTTTTCCAAATGTTTGGTCAGATATCCCATTATCATTTGTTAAATTATCTAACTTGATATACATTATTTAATATTCTAAATTCCCAAAACTTTATACTTTAGTTCTTTCTTTGGACTCTTTTTATATTATATAAATATTCATTTCTATGTTGATGCCATACTGTTAATTATTGAACTTTACACTATTCCTAAGTATGTAGTAGTATAAATCCCTACTCTTGCTTTTCAGTATTGCTTCCATCAAACATTTATAAAGTCCTTTTCATTTATAAACTCCTACTCCACTATTGCCCTACTTTATTTAATATTTAATGTGGGGCTGGGGATGTGGCTCAAGCGGTAGCGCGCTCTCCTGGCATGCGTGCGGCCCGGGTTCGATCCTCAGCACCACATACCAACAAAGATGTTGTGTCCGCCGAGAACTAAAAAATAAATATAGAAAAAAAAAAATATTTAATGTGGCTATAACAAAGTATCTAAGTCTTGGTACTGTATGAAGATAACAGATTTATTTAGTTTTCAGTTCTGTTAATCCAAGAGGATGGTGCTGGCATCAGCTTCTGGTGAGAGCAGATAGTGTCATGTAGTGGGAGCACATGTGAGGGGGATCAGTGTCAGATGACAAGAGAGAAAGCAAGAAGGCTAGCCAAGAAAGCTAAATTCACTTTATATATCAAAACCTACTCCAGCAGTAACCAATCTAGACTCACAACAACTATCCCACTTCAGGACACAAGTTGGTGCCCTTAAGGGCCTACTTTACTAGGTCCCACCACTTCCCTAGGTTCCACCACCTCTCAATACCATTACATTAAGGAACAAGCCTCCAGCACATGAAATTTTGGGGAACAAATCATATCCAAGAATAGCAACTATACAATTAACAGTCTTAATTTAGAGAGTGGGGTTTGCTTACTTAACTTCCACAGGACCATCTTATTTCTAAGCTCTTTCTTGGGGATACCTCACTATAACCCACTTTTAACACCAACATGTATGAGTAAAAAACAAATCTGAAATGTCCTAATAATCCTAGTTTTCCAAGGGTGCTTTAGAGATTTAATTCAGTAGTTAGCCAATGTTTATTTTTTCTTTGCTTAAGCAAGGTTGCTTATTATTTTTCTAGTAAGCCAATCTTTATCTACTGTGTGTCTGGAACTTGTTACATGTCTGCTTTCCCATCTTGAGGAAAAGTGAAGGACTCAGTATGTTACAAAAAACTCAGCATCAAGCCCACAGAATAGATGAGGAGATAGGAATGGGGCTTAAAGAGTTTTAGTCTGAATTTAGCTCTTATTTAACTTTCATAATCATACTTTGAACTCCAATCATGGAAGACTACGGTTTAAGAATACAAAATTTGTTTGCTCCAGTATGATCCTGGGTAGGTCATGGGAACTTAAGAAGCCTCCCCTAGAATAATAACTTTTAGTGGTGTTGTGAAGATTAAAAATAATTGTCCAGTTAACAAATATTTGCTGAGCACCTAATATATGTAAGTGGCAATAACTCAGTGAACAACTTAGACATAATTCCTGGCCTTATGGAATATGGTCTATGTGTGGGTTGGGAAAAGGCAGGCAGGCTACTAAGGAAGAATTTCAGAGGTCCCTAATCTAGACTAAGCTTCAGGGACTTCAGAAAATCTCTTTAAAAAAGTAAAGTGAAAGCTAAAACCAAACAATGAAGTAGTTAGTTGAGGAGAGGCATATTCTAGTCAAGAATAACATGTGCCATACATTTGAAGAATTGAGATAAGTTTCATATTTCTAGAAGCAATGGGCAAAATTCTGGACAAGGAAATGAAACGATTATCTTTGTACATAAAAATATCATTTTACAAATAAAAATAAATGAAAAGATTGTTTTGGAGAAAAAAATTAGAGTACGAAAGAAAGTTTTAAAAATGCTTTTACCCTACTTCCTGTCCCCTGGCTTTGAACCTTCCACTGGATTCCCATGTTTGGCCATAGTTTTATAATCCCCTTGCTCAGTTTCCATCCTCACTTCCTTCCAGTCAACTCCCTTGTTGGGAACAACTTACCTTCAGAGTTGTAAGACTGGCTCTTTCTCATGATTCCAACCAAAGTCCAAATATCCCTTCTTTAGAATAGTTTCACCTGAACACCTGACCTGATGTTAAGTTGCCTCCCCTACAGCATTTACTATTACTTTTAACCTATTTATTGTCTTTATAGCATTAGTTCAATATTGGGTATATCAGTAAGATACCTGAAATATAAGAGATAAGATAGCTTGTAATAGAGGTCTGGTCGTACACTTAAAATACAAATCTGAAATTGTTAGTCCATAGGTGTTAACTGAAATCATGGGAATAAACCATGTTGCTTAGGAGGAAAACTTGCAGTGAAAAAAGACAAAGGCAGAGCCTGTAAAGGAGGGTGAGGTGAAGTCACGAGAGAGAGAGAGAGAGAGAGAGAGAGAGAGAGAGAGAGAGAAAAGAAATAACAGTGTGCAACATCAAGGAAGCTAAGAGGACAGACTGAAAGAGAAACTGACAATGCGGTCAAAGTGACTGAGGAATTTAGGAATATGGAAGTCACCAGTAACCTTAGTGACTGCTAGAGAATGGAAGGAGTAGAATTTGAGTGGGTTGAGAAGAGTGGGAGGTGAGGTACTAAAGATAGCAGATGTAGACAAGAATGTTTCAAGAATTGCTGTGGGAGGAGAAGGATGGTATAGTAGGTAGAAGGAAAGGTGGGATCCAGGGAATACTTTTTTGCCGCAGTCTGGCTGGGCATAATCATTGCTGGGGCCCCTTCGGCTGTGGCTCTCAACACTTTTTTAAAGACAGGAAAATCTAAGTGTGTTAATGCTTATGAAAAGAAGCTAATAAAGAAGAAAGGTTGAAGCTACTAAAAAGAGAAATGCTAACCTCAGAAGGAAAACCCTGAGTGGACAGAAGATGAGATTGACCTAAGGATAGGAAGAGGGATACTGCCTTTATTAAAACAGGGAGGAGAGTGGAAAGAATATGTACAGTCCAGTATTGACTGCTTTACCTACAACAACTTCTGTTAATTATGTTTGGAGTTTTGGTGGCAGGAAGCTGAGTTAACTCCCACCTGAGGGCTTATATATTCTCTGAAGTCATCTGTTGAGTATTGATAGGAAGTAAGAGATGACAGTTTGAAATAGCTGATGAGTGAAAGAAGCAGCATACTAAAGAAACAGTGGGACTCCCATGTGCAGGAAAATTGATTAATATAAATAAAGCAACTGGTATATAATAATTGCTCTATAACCAATAAATAATATCTATCAACATTATGATTACTAATACTGACCACTATTTTTTACAGTCACGGGCCAAATAAAAGAATTTCTGTGTGGGTAGATTACAAGCCTTATTACAGGGAGTTGGTATAGGACCTATATCCTTGATGCATACTAACAGATAATAACATAAGTCACCATTTATCATTGTATATCTGCTATTAGACCTTATATTTTTACTTATGTTGGTTCTGAAAGACTATGTATTATAAATATCTGTATTTCTCAAAGTATTATTTATAAATGAATTTGTTTTCTGGTGGTTTTTCTGCTGGATACAATGGCAAGCAACTGTTTTCTTGCTATAAAATAGCCAAACAGACTTGTACCTTCCCATTTTATCTGTACAAGGCAAAATTTCTGGGCACTATTCACAATAGGAACTATTCAGTTTTCACAAACAACAGGCCTGCTACTTACTCACCAAGGCAGAACAAAATGCTAGCTGGTAAGTGCTGCAGTGTAGCACATAGTTTCCAAGAGAGGGTCTACTCATATATGAAGATTCCAAATGGGAGGTAATGAAAGATATAAACCCTCTAAAAATCAGGCTAGCTACACATAGGCCAGGAATCAAAAAGAGGCTAAGCTAAACAAAACATTGTGATTAGTATTACCACAATTTCATTCTTGTAGTACACTAATGATGTGAGATTCACAATCAAAAACACATGGAGAAGATGTTGTTTACCTTGAACAGTTCAAAAAATCTTAGCATTTTATTGTTATCTCTTACTAAGTTACTTCTAGCTGGAATGGGAATAGGGCAATCCCAGCCAAAAGGTTGGGCAGTGTTTCTGTGATAAAACAGGGGCAACTGGTACCAGCATATATGAAGGTAGCTGCCCAAGTGCCAAACCCTGTAACAGAAATATATAGCTGGAACCTAAATGGTATTGAAAATAAACATTTTATTATATAACAGGAGTTAAAATATTCAAAAAATTAACACCAACAAAACCAAAAACCATTCTGAGCACAATTTTAAAATTGCAACTACCTTACACTTTTCAGAAATTTGATTGAAAAACAAATGGTTACATATGCTGCCCACAGATGGGGCCAAACCATTATGTCTACTGTAGTAGCTGAACAAATTGTGAGTTAAGGAACTGGAACCACTGCCCCAATGGCAACTGCAGCAGAAGAAAGAAGAGCTCACAACCAAGATGCTCAAACTTGGGTCAGAATCCATCTGTGATCCATTTCCAGTCAATCTGACAAGTCACTCTGATCCAGCACAATTATCCTGTATTTACATGTTTTAAAAGACAAAAAGAAAAAAAAGTTTCCAGTTGATATATATGCTTTTTATTATTATTGTTTTTGTTTTTATTTTTTGTGGTGCTGGGAATTGAACTTGGATCCTGATACATCCCCAAGCATCTCAAATGCTTTATTTGAGACAGGCTAGCCTTGAGCTTGTGACCCTCCTGCTTCAGCCTCCTAAATCACTGGGACTACAGATGTGCACCACTGTGCCCTTCCCAATACATACTTTTTTATGGACACAATATATTTTTATGTGGTGCTAAGGATCAAACCCAGTGTGCAAGGCAGGCACTCTAACACTGAACTACAGCCCCAACCCTACATACATTTTTTCAAAAGATACAAACAACATCCTCTTTCTGTTCTACAGAATTTAAGGAAAAGGGATTTTGATATTTCTTTTTTTTAATATTTATTTTTCAGTTTTTGGTGGATACAGCATCTTTATTTTATTTTTATGTGGTGCTGAGGATCGAAACCAGTGCCCCGCGCATGCCAGGTCAGCGTGTTACCGCTTGAGCCACATCCCCAGCCCAGGGATTTTGATATTTGTAATCAAGGGAGATTATGATCAGCAACTTATAATGGAAATGCAAAAATGATGCAAAGCAATTGACAGCAGCAACTTATGTATACCTTCTGTATGAAAAGTATTCTCAGGCTGCTTCTACTAATAATTTAAATAAAGTTAGAATTAATTTCACCTTTTTTAATAAACAGAAACATGTATCTATAAACTGAGCAACTTCGTCTTTTTTATTTTATTTTTTTTTTTGTGGTTGTAAATGAACAGAATGCCTTTATTTTTATGTGGTGCTGAGGATCGAACCCAGTGCCTCACACATGCTAGGCAAACATTCTGCCACTGATCTACAGCCCCAACCCCGTGCAACTTGGTTTCATTAATATTTATTTAGAAACCAGTGAATATTTCAATTTGCTTATGTAAATGGTAAACTTTAACCTATAAACACAGGATATCTCATTACCTGGATGGTTCAGACCAACCCAGTCGCTTCCAAAAACACGGTTTTAGTTCATCTTGGTGAAATATAAGAGGAAGGAAAAAACAACCTGATTACTTTCTAGGTCAAAGAGTGTCAGAATTCAGAATTCACACTAGTGTTCTCTCTAGTTTAGTGTAAACTGTTTTACCTATAATAGTTGTTCTATAGAGGCAGAATGGTTAATGGCTTTCCCTCCTAATATTCTGAAGCTCTTTGCCACAGCAAAGGTCACTAATGACACTAATTCGCAAATACTAACTAAAAGCCCATACACTCTAGTCAAGGTTCTGGAGGAAACAAAATGTACCCATGGCAAATACAGATAAAGATTACTTAATGAAGTAACTACATACAAAGGTTCAGGGAACAAAAAAAAGGAATGGCAAGGCATTCGGTGACTAGCAGCAATGGGAAACCTAGGTCTGAAGGGACTGAGGAATGGGGATGAGAGGACAGCTGGAACTGGGAAAGACTGGCTGCCTCATAGAAGCTGTGCTTGTGAAGGAACACCACTTCTATCAGATGCAAGGTGTTGAAACAGGCAGGGAGGGAAAGTAACCCCTTAACATCTCTTCTGCCCTCTGCTCTTTTGCCTGGGGCCTCCCTCCGACCAACAGGAAGCCAGGGAGAGGCAGTCCACTAGAGTCAGCATCCCAGGACACAAAGCAAGGTAGAAAAATTAAATGACGAAAGGATGAAAGGGATACCATATATGACCTGAAAGAGTTAATGTTTTTTTTTTAATATTTATTTTTTTAGGTGTAGATGGACACAACACAATGCCTTTATCTTTATGTGGTGCTGAGGATCGAACCTGGGTCCCGCCCATGCTAGGGGAGCTCTCTACTGCTGAGCCACAATCCCAACCCAGAGTTAATGTCTCTTAAACAGGAGATTGTTGTTTGTAAATAGCCTAAAGCTCTATTAAAACAGTTTTGAAATTAAGGTTAATTTATGACTTTTTCATTACTTGTAAACCTCATTTAAATTCCATAATATATGACTTCTTACTGGAGTCTGAAGCATCCATGTAAGCTAAATTTAAAATTCTTTTGAAGATGTTGGACAACTAGAAGCAAAACATCTCTCCAGACAATAAGATTAGCCAATGGTTTTTTTAAAGAAATATAACTTGTTGTTACTGTTTTTGTGATGAAGCTATGATCAGCAATTAACAGAAAACCTACACTGAACTGAAAGGGGAAAGAAATTACCAAAGGAAGGAAGATTGTGTATAACATTTGGGAAACATTATATAATAACTTTGATGCTCATCAAAGCCTAAGGACTGCAGACTGCATTATAAACAATCATTAATTCATACCTTCTTCTGAAGCCCCTAAAAAGCTGTCTGATTTCCTTCTCTCTGGCTTGATGCTTTTTTCCCTTTTTCTATGCTTTTCACCAACTTCTTGATCATTGGTTGCTTTCTCCCTTTAAGAACAATGATTTGGGGCATTAAACCACATACATAACAGCCAGGGGCAGGACTGTACTCTGAAGGAAACATAGCAATTAGGAGTATCACAGTGTTCCCTTTGGGCCAGGTGTTGGTTTAAGAGCTCTAATGTACTGTTAACTTGCTTAATTCTCTTAACAACTATATGAAGTAGTTACCTTCAATGCCCCCATTGTGATAAGGAAACTGAGGCACAAAGATATTACATACACCTACTAAGTCCTAGAGCTGGTATCTGACCTACACAGCCAACCTAATCAGACTCTGTTTTTAACCACTAGACAATATAGCTGGCCTCAAAGGGGGGAAAAAAAAAACACCCTCATTTTATGTCGTAATTGGTGGTTTTGAAGAAGACCACCATTTGATCACCTTTCTCTGATATGAAATGTCTAAATAATTTGACTATCTTACAGTTTAAGAACAAATTTGTTAAACTTTTAAGCAGAAACCCCCATTCAACAATAAGCTCCTTAAAGGCAGAGTCATTGATCCCCCTGTGCACCTCCTGCCTTAGCACAGTGTTCAGCTCATTGTCAATGCTCAAGAGATGCTGGCTGAACCTAACACTGTTTAGGGATTCTTTTTCTGCTTTCATTTCATGGAGAGTAGAAACAAAATATGTAAAATGAGAAGGGCTGGGGATATAACTCAGTGCTTGCCCAACATGAGTAAGGCCCTAGGTTCAATCCCCAGCACTGCAAAAAAAGAGAGAGAGAGAGAGAGAGAATGAATGAGAATTAAACAGAAAGGGTGAAAAGAGACTTTTTTCCTCTCTTAACTTCCACTAACAGAATCACAGGGTCAGAGGTGAGGAAGGGCTGGGGTTGTAGCTTAGTGGTAGAGCACTTGCCTAGCACATGTGAGGCACTGAGTCCGATTCTCAGTGCCACATAAAAATAAATAAATAGGGCTGGGGCTGTAGCTCGGGGGTAGAGCACTTGCTTAGAATGCATGAGGTGCTGGGTTTGATCCTCAGCACCAGATAAAAATAAAACAACAACAAAAAAAGACATTCTGCCCATCTATAATTTAAAAAAAAAAGAAAAATAAATAAAATAAAGGTACTGTGTCCATCTACAACTAAAAAATATTTAAAAAGAGTGGGAGGAGGTGTTTGAGTTATCTTCTGCCTGTGTCCAAATGCCCCAGATCAGAGTCTCATCCAGTCTCTTCTGAGCAGCAGTAGCCATTGTTGAAGTAACTGGAAAGCCAACTGCTCTCCCTATCCAGTGGCTGTGACCACTAGAAAGTCAGTGCTTTACTGAATACAAATCAGTTACTCTGTAATTTCTAGTCACTATTTCTGTCCTTTGGGGCAGAAGAGAGTAAGCTGACTCTCTTCACTTTACAGTATTTCAGGCATTTGAGGGAAGATATCAAATTCTCCACTCCATCTGCTCTTCTCAGGCTAAGCCTCCCCAGCTCCTTCAGCTGTTCTCATATGACCTGGTTTGCAGACCTGTGACTGTTCTGTGGTTACCCTATTCTGTTTATTAATATCTCATTAAATGTGGCACTAAAAAGTAGTCCCACATTGCACCCTAGGAGTGCTCTAAACAGCACATTACCGGTCTCAAACATCACCTTGATCTAATCAATACATTTCTGTCTATACAGCACTAATGTTGCATTGACCTTTTCAACAACTGCATCAACCAGAGCTTCAGAGAGTCATGTCGATGCCTTCAAGAATTTATTGAATTGTTACTATGTCTCAAGCTGCATGCTAAATGCTTGGTATACAAAACTAAGAATTCCTGCCATTAATGTAACTATAGTGAGTAAGAATTTCCAATTAAATTTTTTTTTTCAGGCCAAGTGTCCTAGGAGTACTCTGTTTTTGAATCTTTTACCTTCATCTTTTTTTTTTTTTTTTTTTTTAAAAGATGCCCAGACTGGCCTTGAACGCCTGGGCTCAAGAGATCCTCCCTACTCAGCCTCCTGAGTAGCTGTGATTATAGACATGCACCATTGTGTCTAGCTTTATCTTTTTTTTTTTTTTTTGTACCAGGGATTGAACTAGGGGTACTCAACCACAGAGCCACATCCCCAGCCTTATTTTATGTTTTATGTAGAGGCAGAGTCTCACTGAGTTGTTTAGCACCTTGCTGTTGCTGAGGCTGGCTTTGAACTTGAGATTCTCCTGTCCCAACCTCAAGAGCTGCTGGGATTACCCTGTTATCTTTATCTGTCAGTACCATTTTGAATCCCCCGTCTATCATCCATCACATTAGCACTCATTCCTAGATTTGTTATCTAAAAATTTGATAAATATGCCTTTCCTGATATAATTCAAATGACTGATGAAAAGGTTGAAATAAGTAGGGACAAAATACAGTAATCTTAGAGGCCTCTCCTATACAGATATCAATTTGCTAATCAATATCTTGAGCACTGTGGGTGACTGGAGGGAGAGAGACAAGTGTGAGAATGCAGACACTTGGAGTCAGGGCTGGCTTATCTATAGCAGTTTAATGCCATTACCAGACATTCATTCTCCAAGAAGTCTAAAACCTAGCCCCATTTCCTCAAAAAGAAGAAAATCGGAGTCTAATACCTCTATGCCTTAGGAATTATATAAATTTTAGAGAAGAACCCCCAATGGGGAATACTAACCTTGTAGAGCCTTTGCGGGGGTCCTGCTGCTCCATGCTCTCCTCAGATGGCTGAAACCATCTTTCCAGATCTTCATCAAGAGTAGAATGAGCTCTATCCAAGGGAAAGTGAAGAGAATGGTGACAATAGTCTTTTTCCCTCTCCCTTGACAAAGAAACATAACACTCTATAGAGTGGCAAGAAACTTTAAAACCTGTGCTTTCTCTATACAGTTGAGGAAATGTAAGTTTGGTCAGACTGTATGTAGACTCACAGAGGTCACATAGATCTAATTTAAATATATACAAAATAGTCCCATAGTCCCTTGACAAAAAGCCATGGCATCCATGATATCACTGCTTCCCAATGTCAAATGCTGACTCTTGTCTCAATCTAGGTCATTAAGTCAGTTTCTACCTTAAGTCAAGATTGCATATGCTTTCTACTTATTCTTCTAAGAACTACCTCTGAGGCTAGAAGATGAAAGTAGGATGTTTTAAGAAAGCCTGAAAAATATCCCCCATCAAAAAAATATCTTCCACTCTAGCTTGGTCCCTAGAACTGACAAACCATTCATAGCACTGAAATGTCTGAGCATCTGTGGAGCATGTCTGTGGTAAGTACTGCCACCAGTTCTTTTGGAAAAGGATGAGACAATAACATTAGCTAACTTTTGACCATGTACAAAGAATTTTATGTTTGAATAGCCAAACCTAACTTGGTCTTCTTAAGCAATTATTCTTTTACCTTCAATTATGGCACAGATTTTTAATGACAGCATTTTGGGGAGATAGAAGGAACAGTTATATCACAGATCAAAATTTTCTAAAACATCCCTTGAAAAAAAATTTTTCCCCTTCTTGCTTCTTTCTTTTCTCTGTCTCTAACCCTCTCTCTATTTTCTTCTTAGATCCTAGGGCTCCAGTCTCCTCCTCTACTTCCCAGACCTTTCCTCTTCCAGGTCTCTCCTTTTTCCTTCTTATAAAGAATACCATATCCCTTGAAGAATATGACAGACACTAGATTCATTAACCAAAAGTTATTCAAAACACTCTTATTTGCTGCTGCCTTTTATAGCAGTTGGGATGTTAATTCAATTTCTGGTCTCCCTTGTACCCAATAGGGGTCATGTGTCAGTTTGATCTATTAGATAAAGTGGATGTGGGCTGGGAAGAGTTTCTTGGGAAATTTTGCTTTCCAGATAAAATGGGGCAGAATCAACTAATATATTCCTTTGTCTCACCCGCTTATATCTGCCTGGTGTGCGGATAGCTGCCATCTTGCAAATGGGAGTTGACAAGCCGGAAAGAGTTTCAGTTTTGTAAAATGATAAATGTGTGGAGAATTGTTGCATAACAATTTGAGTACAGATGCCCTTGATTTATATTGTAAATACTGTTAAGCTGTAAATACATTTCTTATTTAATACACCTAACCAACCAAACAGCAAGCTGAGCAAGACAGTACACTGTAGAGTGTTGAGAGCCACAGCCGAAGGGGCCCCAGCAAACTTCCAGCTGCCGGCTGATGATTGGCTCACAGCAGCCCCAGCAACATCTAGCTGATTGGCTCCTCTGTGGTGATGCTCATTGGGCTGTTTCCCTGCCCTTTCAGACCACGGAGCTGCTCATTGGGGGACTTTTTTGGCTCCGCCCACGTGACCCAGCCAATCGGCCTCAAGAGCAGGAGGATTGTGGGAGGTGGAGAGAGAGGCTTGGATTGGAGAGAGAGGCTTGTGAAAAGCCGGTGGTGGCAGTTGGGGCTCTGAGGGTTTTTCCTGAGAGGCTGTTTTGTTTGGCGTGTGTGGTTCTAAAAATAAAGTTAGTTTCTTTTGACAAGTGGCTCCTGATTGTGCCCAGCCAGACTGCGGCAGTAGAGTATTAGTCATTTACCCTCATGATTGTGAGGATGACTGTGAACTATGGCTTGTTGCTACTGTCTGGAATTCAGAGTATCATACCATATATTGCTATCCCAGGAAAAGATCATAAAGTCATAAAAACATAGGTTAAACCATCATAAGTTGGGACCATATACATGCTTTTTAAAAAAATATATCTTTAGTTGTATATGGACATAATATCTTTATTTTATTTATTTTTTTATATGGAATTGAGAATTGAACCCAGTGCCTCACAGGTGCTAGGCAAGTGCTTTACCACTGAGCCACAACCCCAGTTCCAATCTGTATACTTAATATTACTGAACTATACACATAAAAATTATTAAGATGATAAATATTTTTAAAAATATTTTTAGTTGTAGTTGGACACAATACCTTTATTTATTTATTCTTATATGGTGCTGAGGATCGAGCCCAAGACCTCGCACGTGTTAGGCGAGCACTCTACTGCTTAGCCACAACCCCAGCCCAATACCTTTATTTTTATTTATTTTTATGTGGTATTGAAGATCTAACCCTACACCTCACACATGCTAGGCAAGTGCTCTACCACTGAGTCACAACCAAGATGGTAAATTTACCCCAAGATGGCAAATTTTATGTTATATTTATTTTACATATAATGTGTATGTATGTTGCATGTAAGTTTTATTAATGTATTTTACATGTAACATATATTATTTGTATTTTATCACAGTTAAATTTTTTAAAAAGCAGAAGACCTTTTAGGAATGGGAGTTATTAGGATAGTATGGGGAAAGATTGTTTTCCTCCTATTTGTCAATATTGTGGAAAACACTTAATATAAACAATGCAATTTTTAAAACCCTTTCAAAAGTCTAGCTTTTTCTATTACCTCTCTGTGTCCTCTTCTAGATCCTCAGTTTCTCTTGTCCAAAGCAAAATGTTATCATTTTTATTATGGGCAGTTTCTTGTTCTTCTAAATGCTTTTGATCTAAAAACAATGAAAAGAATTAGCTTTATTAGAATGAAAACATTAAGAAAGCCTGCCTTAAAACGGAGTATAGAAATTAAGGCCTATCAGTGTGGTTCCTTAAGTACGCAATGGACCAGCTCCTCTCTTCCCATTAGAGCAGGAGGACAGGTGGCAGTCTATAGGACACCTGTATTCACAACAGCTGCATCTGGGAGCTCTTTGGTGCCAGGTGAAGCTTTAGGAAATCTAGCCTGTGCCAAGGTTCAGAGATGGATAGAACAAGCAGAGGAAAGAAAGGTCACACAAAAGATAAGGCAAGCAGCCCTGAGAACAAACTGAATAAATTTACTTCTTAGAAATGTTTCTAGGTTGGAGCCCCAGGGAAGGAATGTGGGTGGGGAAGAAACCCTCTAATGTATGATAAGGATTTTACATATGCTATCTCATTTCATTTGGCCACCAGTCCCATAAAGGGAAGAGGACTAACATTTGCTAAATATTTTATGGATGTACCATGCACTGTTTGTGGAGCTATTATGTACATCATAATATAGGAATTATTATCCCCATTTTACAGATAAAGACAACTGAGACTCGGATATTAAACAGTTGGTCATATAACTGACTTAGGACAGTAGCACATATTCATAATTCCAACTACTCAGGAGGCAGAGGAAGGAAGAGCACAAGTTGGAGACCAGCTTCAGCAAATTAGCAAGGCCCTAATTTAGCAAGAAACTGTCTTAAAAGATAAAACTAAATAAATAAATAGGGGCATGTGGCTCAGAAGTCGAGAACCTTTAGGTTCAGTCCCTAACACTGCAAAAGCAAAAACTAGTAGAGTCAGAATTGAGGTGGAGTTGTGACTGACCTCAGGGTCACACTTCCCCGTATGTACTACTCTGTTTCCAAGGACAACATTACACCTAGAACCTGATGAAAAAATCTGAGAGTATATGCTCACCATTTGCAGTGATGCCCAGATCATGTACTGTGTTCTCATGCAACACTGTGGATGAATTCTGCTGCTGCTTCAGGTGCTCTGTCACAGTACAAAAGCAAAAGACAACTTATTCCTCCTTTGAATGACTCTAGGGCAGTGGTTCTCAAAGGGTGGTCCTCAGACCAGCAGCTCTGACTTAACCCAGGAACTTGATAGAAATGCAGATTCTTGGGCCTTATCCTAGACCTACTGAATCTAAAACTCTGGCAGTATGGTCCAGCAATCTGTGTATTATCAAGACCTTCAAGATGCCTGATAAAGTTGGAGGACTACTACTTTAGGACATTCCAAATTTGAAGGAAATTTTTCAAGTAAGACAAAAAAAGATGATTATGATGATGCAGAGGATAGGTAATACTTTGCCGCACCCTATGTACTCAGGATTAATGTTCACACAGTCTTTTTTGTGTGTATGTATGGGGCTGGGGATTGAAGCCAGGGCCTTGTGCATGTGAGGCTAATGTTCACAATCTTTACAACAACCCTATGCAACTGACTGCATTATTGTTAATTGTGTTTAGTGAATGAGGAAATTAGGGTTAAGAAACTTGCCTAAAACCTAAGAAAGGTTAAAGAACTTGCCTAAAATCACACAGATAATCAGTGGGAGGATTGAGATTTGAATCCAGGCAGTTCTAACTCTAAGGTTTATGCTCCTAATCTCTATGTTATGTTATACTCTGTAAAAGAAATTTTGTTACAACATCAGAATAATTCAAATGTTTCCTCATCTCTACTGGCCTATGGAAAGACAAGAGGCAGAGAATATCCATTATTTCCATTTCCTAAAGAAATACTTACTAAAGACAAGCATCTGCTAAAATCAGTGGCTGCTCTGCATTTATTAAGTGCTCAGTCTCCTCAAAGTACTCTCCAGTGCAGAGCAAAAAGTCAGTTGCAGGGAGCACAGGCAGACCACCCTGAGCTTGCTGGTCTTGTTCTGGGAAGGTACAAGTTGGCTCCCTTCCTGCTGAGTAGGAAAGAGGTCCTACCTCACAGAGCTTGGCATCAAAGGGCCCTATAAGATCATTTTATATAGTTTGAAATTAAAAATCCATTTTAATCCTGATTAGTCCCTTGTTGATCTTAAATGATTACCTATATCTTAGGGTTCTAAAATTTCCCCTGTAGGTTCTTGTCAGGAATCTAGAGATTTGAATGTGGGTCCTCCAAAAGAGTAACAGCAGGTCATTCCCCAGAAATCTCTTTAGGGGAAACAATACATATACAATAGCCAGGTGAGTAAACCCATTATCAGGACAAACTACTCAAAAGCCCTCTACTTGATTATTTGCATAAGGCAGCCAGGACCTCCTAGAGGGAGAAGGCAGTGAACTTTTCCCCCTTGATTTATCATTAGGGAGTTCTTCAGTTGAGTAGGTACCTCCCATTTCTTCAAGGCCTAATGGGTCTAGTGTGGGGGAGGGTGAGTGCACAAACCCAAAATCTAATTTCCTTGAGGAAGAATGAGTGTGGATTGGTGACTCAGGCTCTGATAAAAGTTCCACGGGTTTTTCTAAAACTGTAATGCTTTAGACAGAAGCATTAGAATCACGTAGTAAGGCTGAGAAGAGTCACTTCTTCATATGGATATCTTTACGCAGTCCTGTAAGCGATGAACACAGGGCCAGTACAAAGAGGTCTGGCCTCCTTCAGACAAGTAATTTTGGGTATTGGGGAAGGACTAAGAGAGAAAAAGGACAGGGATTTCATGTGTGGGTGATCTTAAAAGACTGCTTGCAGTCTGAGTTTATGGAAGGCTTCTTACTACTTGCATAGAAAACTCAATTCTTTTATTTTATAAACATGTATTGAGTTCTTTTTATATACCAGGCTCTGTTCTAGACTCTGGGGATCAAACAACTAACAAAAGAGACAATTCCTTGAGGGGCAGAGAGACAAAATTAAAAAAGGATCCTCTGCTTTTTGTATTTCTGGAAAATTACTGACCCATTCAAAGTGACATCACCTAGAAACCTGCCCCAGATAATTGCCATAAGTGAAATGACTGTGCTGGGGTATGTACCATGAGACCAGAACCCAGGAGGAAACCTGGGAACACAGCTGCTACACTGGAGAAAGTGAGAGAAGGTTCACATGTGGTAACTACAGTAGAAGGACAGCAGGATCCACGGGCAAGTATTGATTACAGTCAAACTTGCAAGTACCTATTTAAGCCTACTTTGTATTTCTGGAAAATTATGCCATTGCTAAGGAACAAATGATACTAAAAATCTACTTAAGCAGTACACATGTGGGATAACCTCCAATCTCAACAGTTCTGTTATTTTAAGAAGAGCAACTACAGAGGAAGAATTTGCCGAGAATAACTAGAGAGTCTCAGAGGTAGAAAGTAGAGAGGTAGGGGTATGGGCCTAAGAGCCTGACCCATAAAAGCCTGTGACCTATATGACCCTGTGGCACTGAAGGCAAGGTTAAGTGAGGCAACAAAAGGCTATAGGGTTGGGGGTGTGCTCAGTGGTGCAGCACTTGCCCAGCATGTGCAAGGCCCTGGGTTTAATCCCCAGTACTGCAAAAATAAAATAAAAAAGGAAAGGGCCTGTAACTACGGGAAAAGAAACCAAGCAAGGAAGGTTTTAGAAGCTGACTGGATCCACTTAAACATGTCAAAGAACAGGGTCTGAGGGTTATAAGGAGACTAGAAGGCAGCTGGTCCTAGAGTCAGACCAATAAGCTCTCACTTCTTATGAGACTCAAAACCTCAGAGACTCTGAAAACCAACTAGTGTCCAGGAAGTTCTCTACAAGCTCCATGGCAAGAATAGGACCATCAAAAAAACAATTAAACTCTCACAAATCTGATGAGAGGCATCCCCTAAGGGCAAGGGGATGGTCCATCAAGCTGCTGGGGAAGCAGACTACCTGCCTGCAAATTTTTCGATAACCTTGCATCATTTCTTCACACCAACCCAAATGTAAATAAAATTGAGTTGGTACTACTCAGTCTCTGCCTGAAATGGAAAATTCTAGTCTCATTAAATTTTATGACACTGACTCTTAGGAAAGGGATTTACCCACAATTTCAATACTTTGAATGCCTCCACTCAGGCCTCCAAGGAATGGCTGGTTTGGTTTAAAAAAGGAGATGAGAGTTTCTTTAATAAAAGAAGTTTATCATCATAAATCATTTTAATATTTTTATTTCCCCTCACAATCATCACCATTGCCTTTAAGAAACAAAATGTAACAGATTCAGGCCAATATCCCGGCTAAGTTGTTGTGGTCCCTTTTATTGGAAAGCTGTCCCTTTCTGATTTTATCATTCAACCAGAACTTTGTAGGCCCTTTCTATTAGTGCCCACATCTGAGATAAGGAAACCATGCTGTGGTCAGTGACAATAGCTGACAAGACCAAGTGTATTTTGTATTAAATGTTCCCGTTATGGTTTAGGTCTGGAATGTCCCCCACAATCTTCTGTGTTAAAGGTTTCATTCCCAGTGCAGCACTGTTTAGGGAGAGGTTTGGGAAAATGATTGGATCATGAGGGTTCTGACTTATTATTAGTAGGTCACTGGGGGCATGTCCTTGGGGACTTTATCTTGTCTCTAGTCCCTTCTTCTGTCTTTCTCTCTGCTTCCCGGTTGCCACAAGCTGAGCAGCTTTCCCCTACCACACCTTTTCACCATGATATTCTGTCTCACCTCAGGCCCAGAGTAATGTAATTGGTCAATCATGAAATGAAACCATGAGCCAAAATAAACCTTTCCTCTTCCGAGTTGTTTGTGTCATACACTTTAGTCACAGTGATGAAAAGCTGGCTAACAGTCTCTTACCAATTTCGTCAAGTAGCTCCTGAGATGGTGGTGGTAGCTCATCAATGTGATGCTGTGAAATGGCTTCCATTAGTTCTTTAAAAAGATAAAGGGAGAAATGACTTAACACCTTCCTGAATCTGAAGTGGACTTTTCTAAGCCCCCTCATGAATTTGACTGAGGAATTCCAATGATGAAATAAATAAAGGGTGAAAGAAAGTCTTTTATATAACAGTCCTAATAGATACCTCCTTCTCTTCTGTCCTAATAGATACCTCCTTCTCTTAAATAATTTTCTTAGTAGAGACCTCTCTTATTCTATCCCACTTACCTCAGTATTGGTTGGCCTGTGCCCCTTCCTTTGCTAAGGATATTTGAAGTAGGTTCTTACTAAGAGGCTGGGAGGTCCAATCTGGATCAGAATTGCTTAAGGAATATAGAGGTTATAGACCAGCCAAAATGGACAAAACACAAAGTAGAAGGCCTTTGTCTATAAATTTTCAGGCCAGGGGATATAAAAGCAACTGTACTTCAGGTCTTGCCCCAAGAGCTCAATTATAATAACAACCCCTCAATATAAGACAAAATCCATTCCCGGAGGGAAAATTTCAAGAGTTGTTCCAAAGACTTAAGATATTAAAATTAATGTAATGAAAGCAAGAGTTGTAAAAACATCAGATCCTTTGGGCTGAGGATGTAACTCAGTTGTAGAGCACTTGTCTAGCATATGTGAGGCATGGGTTCAACTTCCAATACCCCACCACCCACCAAAAAAAAAAATCCTTAACAGTATCAGACCCTTTTGATTAAAAAGCTGTCTTCTAAGAATCTGTCCTGAGAAAAGGATCAGAAGTATAGTTAAAGATTTATGTATACAGAGCAAAAAGTTGGAAAGCAACATAAATCTTTGACATTAGGAAAGAGTTAAATAACATTGACTATTAAATAGAATGGACTTTAAATAGAATGGATTATTATGTAGTTATTTTATATATATATATATATATAAAATATATATATATAAATAAATAGTTTTTTTTTTAATTTTTTATTGTGGGTTGTTCAAAACATTACAAATTTCTTGGCATATCATATTTGACACTTTGATTCAAGTGGGTTATGAACTCCCACCTTCACCCCATACACAGATTGCAGAATCACATCAGTTACACATCCATTGATTTACAAATTGCCATCCTAGTGTCTGTTGTGCTCCACTGCCTTTCCCATCCTCCACCCTCCCCCCTCCCCACCTCTCCCCTCCCCTCCCCTCCTCTCTCTCTACCTCCTCCACTGTATAACCCTGAGGGTCTCCTTCCATTACCATGCAATTTCCCTTCTCTCTCCCTTTCCCTCCCACCTCTCATCCCTGTATAATGCCAAGAAATTTGTAACGTTTTTGACAACCCACAATAAAAAATTGAAAAAAAAAAAAAAAAAGAAGACATTTGGCATTTGTTTTTTAGGGATTGGCTAGCTTCACTTAGCATAATCTGCTCTAATGCCATCCATTTCCCTGTAAATTCTATGATTTTGTCATTTTTTAATGCAGAGTAATACTCCATTGTGTAAAATAAATAGTTTTTAATGACAAGGGAAAATACTCAAAATGCAGTTATTCCTCAGTATCTATAAGGGACTGATTCTAGGATCTCTTCTACCTGTGGGTATCAAAATTCATGGACACTTAAGTCTCTTACATAAAATGGTACAGTATTTGCATATAATCTTTGTATATCCTCCCATATACTTTAAATCATCTCTAGATTACTTACAATAATAATACATTATAAATGCTATGTAAATAGTCATTTTACTGTATTGTTAAGGGAATAAGAACAGAAAAAGAGCATATACATGTTCAGAACAATTTTCTTCAAATATTTTTGACTTGCTGTTGGTTAAATTTGTGGATGTGGTACTCACAGAGAAGGAGGTTAAGTACATATCATCAAGGAAAAAAAGCAGTCTAGAACTGATATGCAACTATGCTATTTTTTAATATATTTCTAAATCTGTGAGAAAGATATATACTAAAATTATACATGAAATTAAAAAATTACAGTTATATAATTATTTTATTTTTTAAGCTTTGCTTTATTCTCCAAGTTTTCTATAACAAATCTGTTTCACAATCGGAGGAAATAGCATTTTTGTTTGAACCAAATATAGCTTCGACTTAAGTCTCCTTAAATTGGCTAACTATTATGAACTTCTACTTTGATATGACACACAGGTACCTTTAGGCAGGCTCCTTCTCTGGGTGGCTTGGGTTGATGTGTCAGATGTGGTAGCCATATTAGAGGAACCAACTACAGCACATGCAGACAATCTTTTCTACAAGTGAGATGTAAAAATAGCAACTGACACATGTGTTGAGTAAAAAAGTACATGCAGTTCAATCATTTCCACTTTTTAAAGAAATATTTTTTAGTTGTTGATCAACCTTTATTTCATTTATTTATTTTTATGTGGTGCTGGGGATCAAACCCAGTGCCTCACACATGCTAGGCAAGTGCTCTACCACTAAGCTACAACCCCAACCCTTATTTCCACTTTTTTTAAAAATTGATTTTATTTTTTATATACACGACAGCAGAATGCATTGCAATTCTTATTACACATATAGAGCATAATTTTTCATATCTCTGTTTGTATAATAAAGTATGTTCCCACCAATTCATGTCTTCATACATGTACTTTGGATAATGATATCCATCACATTCCACCATCATTGCTAACCCCTTGCCCCCTCCCTTCCACTCCCACACCTCTGCCCTATCTAGAGTTCCTCTATTCCTCCCATGCTCCCCCTCCCTAACCCTCTAGGAGTCAGGCTCCTTAGAGAAAACATTTGGCATTTGTTTTTTTTGGGATTGGCTAACTTCACTTAGCATTATCTTCTCCAACTCCATCCATTTACCTGCAAATGCCATGATTTTATTCTCTTTTATTGCTGAGTAATATTCCATTGTGTATATATGCCACATTTTTTAAATCCATTCATCTACTGAAGGGCATCTAGGTTGGTTCCACAGTTTAGCTATTGTGAATTGTGCTGCTATAAACATTGATGTGGCCGTATCCCTATAGTATGCTGTTTTTAACTCCTTTGGGTATAGACTGAGGATAGGAATAGCTGAGGCTGGGTCACATGGTGGTTCCATTCCCAGTTTTCCAAGGAATCTCCATACTGCTTTCCATATTGGTTGCACCAATTTGCAGTCCCACCAGCAATGTATGAGTGTGCCTTTTCCCCCACATCCTCGCCAATACTTATTATTGTTTATCTTTATAATAGTTGCCATTCTGACTGGAGTGAGATGATATCTTAGAGTAGTTTTGATTTGCATTTCTCTAATTGCTAGAGATGATAAACATTTTTTCATATATTTGTTGATTGATTGTATATCCTCTTTGAGAAGTGTCCTTGGCCCATTTATTGACTGGGTTATTTGTGTGGTTTTTTGGTACTTAGCTTTTTTTTTTGAGAGAGAGTTTTTTAATATTCTTTTTTTTTTAGTTTTCGGTGGACACAACATCTTTATTTTATTTTTATGTGGTGCTGAGGATCGAACCCAGGGCCTTACATGCACTAGGCGAGTGCTCTGCTGCTGAGCCACAACCCCAGCCCATTCACTTTTTTATCTAGTAAGTTAAACTCATTCAACAGACCTCCTCTGGAAGCCTTCTCATCCCTTTCTGCCTCAGTACTTACCTCTGTGTTACATTAGGCCTCTCTTTCTCTCTAGACAATGAGCAACTCTGAAGAAAAGTATATGTCTTAGATGACTGGAAGAGGGTCTGACATGATGCCTGGCACTCAGAATCTATTTAGTCAACAGTCTGTTGAATAAAAGGGTAAATTCCTTACCGTTTCCCAACTCCTTTATTTATTTATTTAGCTGTACTAAGGATTGAACACAGGCCTTATGCATGATAGGCAAGTGCTGTACTATTGAGCTATATGCCTATTCCTTTTTATTTTTGAGACAGAGTCTCACCAACTCACTCAGGCTGGCCTCAAACTTGCAATTCTCTTGCCTGAGCCTCCCAAATATCTGGGATTATAGATGTGCACCACTGTACTTGGTTCATTTCTTTAGATCTGAGTAAATGTTTTGTGAGCCTAATGCCCAAAGAAGATGACAATTAATTTTTTCATTGAGGGCCAAAGCAAATAATCAATCTGTCCATAGACGATACTATTAGTAAGCAGTATGAAGTAAGAAATCTGTAGGTTTCTCAAAAAAAATATACACGTAAAATATGAGAGAGACATGGGGCTGGGATTGTGGCTCACTGGTAGAGCACTTGCCTCATACATGTGAGGCACTGGGTTTGATCCTCAGCACCACATAAAAACAAATAAACAAAATAAGGATATTGTATCCATTTACAACTAAATAATATATATTAAAAAAAAAAACACTAGGGAGATAGAGAGGAGGAAAAAAGAGGTCAAAAAAGGATAGGATACAATTAAGTGTTTTTCCTGCAGATTATCAGTTCAGGAGTTCAGAGAAGAGGAAAAGCAATCAATACTCTCAGGGAAGTAACCAATGGATGCATCAAAGAGAAAGTAAATAAGCCTCCTACAATACAGATTTAGGCAAAGAGCCCCAGGGAAGCCTGGAGAAGAACCAGCTTATTTCTTGCTGTGTAATTAATTTGGAAAAATCTTGGCCCTTCATATCTCTGAGCCCCTTGGGCTGATCCTGTGAGTGCATGATCCTGTGAGAGTATAAAGCAGAATTGGTAAACTTACCAGATTGATCAGTTTTGGAGCAGGAGAGTCAGAGGAAGTAAGGAGAGAATCCAGGCTCTTTGCTTTTTCTCGAATGGTTATAAATTTATCAGAAAAAATTCGAATAGATTCTTGGCTATTCCAGCAAGAGGTAGACCTTGTTTGATCCTGAAGTGTGATACTTTCTAGGCAGTCTTTATACTGACTGTCAGATGAAGAAATTGACCCTATTGGAGATAAAAAGGTGGTTAGTGTCTGAATTCTTTACATTACAAATGAAACACTCAAAATTCTTTAACTATGCAGATTTCCCAAAGTTGCTAACAACTGAAATAATCACTAATCTGAGACCTAGCTCCTCAAGTTATAAAAAATGAGAATATTTAAACCTGGCTATCAAAATAAAATAAAGGGAAATTAGACCACAAATATACTGGAAATATGGACACTAAAGAAAATATATTTGATGCTGGCTGTATATGGTTGTAGGACTCAAGAACTATAGATATTTAAGCACTGTTTGTTTTAAATTGAAAACTCTATAGACAATCAAATTTCTACACTAAATTCAGTAGTGCTCAGAGTACAGAATGAGACCCTACATTTGCATGTCCCTACTACTGTCACAGCTACTTAATCATCACCACCACCACTACAACCACCACTACCTTGCCTCCCATGGGATTATTCCCTCCAGCTTTGGCCCTAAGTAAATACTTTTGGTCTGGGAGAAAACAGCCATCAGGTCTGATCTCCGGCCTGACTTCCCAGAGCTAATGGGCAGAGGTTGTGAGTTCGTTTCCCAAAACACTTCTCCCTGTTCATGATTACCTGGGCTAAGTGGAGTGCTGACACTAGTAGGTGCATGGTTTATTTTGGGTGTCTTGCATGAGGCTTTCTTAAAAGAGCTATCTTGTTCATAGGAGATACTAGACAGGTCTTGAATATCTGTCAATGATCTAAAGAATTAAGAGAACACACAGTAATTCTGAGAAGATGTTTAGAAAAATCAAGTAATATATTCTTGACAAGAATTTTTTTTGGGGGGGGGGTGGGTACCAGGGATTGAACTCAGGGGCACTCAACCACTGAGCCACTTCCCTAGCCCTATTTTGTATTTTACTTTGAACTTGTGATCCTCCTGTTTTAGCCTCCCAAGCTGCTGGGATTACAGGCATGCACCACCACACCCAGCAACAAGAATTTTTAAAGTATATTCTTGACAAAAATCTTTGTCAATAGATCAGAATTAAAGAATGTCTTAAACAGAATGTCAGAGTCAGGTACAGTGGCATGTGCCTACTGTCTCAGGTACTTGAGAGTCCAGGAGTTCAAGACCAGCCTGGGCAGCAAAACAAGACTCTGGGTCAAACAAGAAAAAAGAAAAGGAGGAGGAGATGCAGGGAGAAGAGGAGGAGGAAAAAGAGAAGAAAAAAAAAGAAAGAGGAAGAAGATAAGGATGAGGATAAGGAGAAGGAGGCGGGAAGAAAGAGAGGGGGGAAAAGGAGAAGGAAAGGGAGAAGGGAAAGGCAAAGAGGGAGATGTGTGAGGGGAAGTAGGAAGGAGAAGAGGGAAAGGAAGCCAGATGAGGAAAAGGAGGAGAGAGAATATTAGAGAAACCTTAAAAAAGAAATACTAACTTTAAAGACATCTTGGCAGCTAAAAATAGATAAAAGGATATTTATGTGGAAGGCAGATTTAATCTATCACAAACATAAACTTTTATTACCATCATCACCATCACTATATTTCCTTGATTATAAGATGCTATTAATTATAAACCACATCATCAGTTTAGTAACAGTTTCCTGGTAAATGAAGGAACATACATTAAATCCACACATAAAAACTCAAAGATGTATATTCTTTTTTTTTTTTTAGTTGTCTATGGATCTTTATTTTATTTATTTATATGTGGTGCTGAGAATTGAACCCAGTGCCTCACACATGCTAGGCAAGTGCTCCACCACTGAGCTACAACCTCAGCCCAACATGCAGATTCTTACAACAAGGAAATATTATTTCCATAAAACCAATACTTTACACAAGCATTCTTAGGCTACTCTTTGGTGGCCATACATGTCTTTCTCTTTCAGTTCCTTTGGTGATTCCTTTAATGTCTCTTCTTGTTTACCTTCAGTACTGTGAGGGATAAAGAAAGAAAATCAATGTCAACCAAATGCACTAAGTTAATACAAGAGACCAGTTTATTGACCCAGTAAGAAACAGTAGAAAGGGCACAAAGCTAGAAGTGAAAAGTGTGGGTTCTGGCTCTACTTCTAACTAGCTACAAGTTCTCTGATATGTCTGGGCCTCAGTTCTTCTTCAGAGATTGACTACTCTATAAGGGTCAGCCCAGTCCTGAAATCAACCAATAACTCAATATGACAATGAGGAAATTCCTAAGAAAATCAATGGAGCACAGGAACTTTGTAGGGAGGTAAATGTTGGAGCAAGGGGCACAACTAAGAAGATTTAGCAACTATGAGACAGCTTCCTGCTATAGAATACCAAGAAAGGTCAAGAGAGGCTTGTGCCAAAAAATGGCAAGAAAATATTGAAGATGAACTTGGCCCATTTCTATTTCAACTAATATTTAAGATTCAATTTCTATACTCACTGAACACTAACTATAAGCAGATCCCATGCTAAATTCTTCCATGTTTTAACATTTTTAATTTTTGCAACAATCCTGTAAGACCAATGGTATAAAGGAAAGAATGTGGATTTTAGGTTGACTTTTAACTTTATTAATTCTGTTCACCAAAATGTATCTCCTCCTAGGCACACAGTGAAACAGCACATTTTGGGGCTCTTAATTTACATAAATGATTATAAGACTTGTTTTAACCAATGAAATATGAGTGAAAGTAATGAGTTACTTCTGGACAGAGACTTGAAAAGTCTGTGCACAATTCACCAGGTTCCATTTTTCCTGTCTTGGTGATCAAGGATGCACAAAGATGGCGCCTCCCCGAGTCCACATCCCTAATAAAAGGTTATATAGTTCAGAACATCCCTGGACAACCTATGAGCCATGAATATGAAGCATGAACAAGAAATAAACTTTTTTCAGGCTTGGTAGTGTACACCTTTAATGCCAGCTAGGAGGCTGAGGCAGGAAGATAAAATTCAAAGATAGTCTCAACAATTTATCGAGGCCCTAAGCCACTAGATAAGACCCTGTCTCAAAACAGAAAATAAAAAGGGATGGGGGGCTGTGGCTCAGTTTGAGAATGCTTCCCCGGCACATGTGAGGCCCTGGGTTCAATTCTCAGCACCACATACAAATAAATAAAAGTCCATCAATGACTAAAAAAAATATTTTTAAAAAAAGGGGGCCTGGGGATGTGGCTTAGTGATTAAGTGCCACTGGGTTCAATATCTAGTACCCTTCCCCCCAAAAGAAAGAAACTTCAGTTGTTTTAAACCACTAAAATTTAGGGGTCTTATATAGTATAATCTGCTCAATCCTAATGATTAGAAATGTGAACTTAGAAATATTTAAACTTTCTGAATTTTGTCCCACCCTCACCACATCTTTGTTTTTTTTTTGGCGGAGGCGGTGGGGAGGGGGGTGGTACACAGATTGAACTCAGAAGCATTCAACCACTGAGCCACATCCACGGTCCTATTTTGTATTTTATTTAGAGACAGGGTCCTACAGAGTTGCTTAGCTGGCTTTGAACTCACAATCCTCCTGCTTCAGCCTCCTGAGCTGCTGGGATTACAGGCATACCTACCACGCCCTACTATTTTTAATAATTCTAACATTTTCAAGAATTTTATGTAAATGGAATCAAACAATAAATAACTTTTGGGGATATCTTCTTCCTGTAAGCATAATTCTCTACAGATTTATACATGTGTGGGCTGGGGATGTGGCTCAAGCGGTAGCGCGCTCGCCTGGCATGTGTGCGGCCCAGGTTTGATCCTCAGCACCACATACAAACAAAGATGTTGTGTCCTCTGAAAACTAAAAAATAAATATTAAAACTCTCTCTCTAAAAAAAAAAAAAAAGAGAGAGAGAGATTTATACATGTGTTGCATGTATCCATAGCTCATTCCTCTTTAATGCTGAGTAGTACCCTTTGGTATAGATGTTCCACAGTCTGGTTCATCATACATATGATGATGACATGTGGGTTTCTGATTTGGAGTTTTTACAAATGCATTTTCCAATAAATATTTGTGTACATTTTTTATATATTTATTTTTAAGTTGTAATTGGACATAATACCTTTATTTTATTTATTTACTTTTATGTGTGCCAAGGATCGAACCCAGGGCCTTGCACATGCTAGGCCAGTGCTCTCCTGCTGAGCCACAACCCCAGCCCTGGGTACATTGTTTTATTGTAAACACTAAGTCTTCATTTCTCTAGGACAGATGCTCAGAAGTTACAGAATTACTTTTAATTCCAATTTCAACATTCTTTATTTTATTATTTTATTTTTTTGTAGATGGACACAATACCTTCATTTAGTTATTTTTATATGGTGCTGAGGATCAAACCCAGTACCTCATACGTGCTAGGCAAGCACTCTATCACTGAACTACAACCCCAGCTGTCAACATTCTTATCCCTATTTACAGATGAGGATACAGAAGAGGGAAGGGACATGTTACCAAGGTCACATGAATAGAATGTCAGAGTCAGGATCTGCATACAGATAATGATTTCTACCCCTTAAATTCTGTTTAACAAGTCCTAAAAAAGTTAAGGTGTTCAAAATTAATATTTGTAAGATAGGGGAAAACACATTTGAAAACAGGTAATGAATGCATAAGTATGTGGCTTTCTCAACATTAACATTGCTTCTGAGTATGGAACTGAATAAGACACAATGCCCATATGTTTGTATAAGATACAATAGTCCATACCTTTGTATAGTTTGGAACTGAGGCCTGGTCAAAATCTCAGCATTCCTTCCAAGGATTTTTCTCATTTGGAATATTTCCTTACCTTAAAGAATAAAGAAATGTATTTTTACTAATACAGATTATTATCTTCATTTTCTAGAATTTTCCTTGATCTAGTCTAGAATGAAAAATAATCTGCATAGAAAAGTACTTCCCTATTTGGGTTTGAATTGAATGTTGTATAGAAGGTTTTTTGCTCTGAAAGTTTATTTTCCTTGATCAGAGGGGAGAACTATATTCTGACACTCAGAATACAATTAAGCTATTTACTGGCCTTTCAGTTATAACCACACAGTTATTTCTAGAGACAAATGTTGTTTGTCTTTTCAAGAATGCTAACTGACCCAGTTCCAGTCAATGGACACCAGGGGGCGTTGAAACCAAGAATGGTTTGTTCACTAAAGCTACCAAACACAAAATATTAGTTGGGCATTCCCAGAGAGTTAACTGTGCCTCTTAGCCATCAAATATCCTCTAAAGTGAGGGGGCAGAGAGTGGGGTCTTGAATATGAGGAGCTAGTTTGACTGTCTTGTTTTCCTTAGCATCAAGTGTCTGAAGTTATTCCTCCCAAATTCTCAGGAAAATACTTTCCAGATATCTAGGCAAATAGAAGTAGTATCCATTTTCCTTACCAGTATTAACTATTCTAGTTTATGAAGATGGGGGCATACAGAGCAGCCTGCCCTGATTCCAAATGCTTCAAACTCCCCATACCTATCCTACTCCTTAGGGGCAGGTGATCTGGTAGGCACTAGGAATGCATACCAGAATAATCCCACTTTTAGCAGATAGATACCAAGAAGCTCTAAAACACTCACCAGTAGAGAAACATTGGGGTTCTTCTTCCTTCAACATTCCCCCCCACCTTTTGTACTTGGGATGGAATCCAGGGGAGCTTTACCTCTGAGCTGCATGCCTAGTCCTTTTTATTTTTTGAGACAGAGTCTTGCTAAATTGCAAACTTGCAATTCTCCTACCTCAGTCGTCAAGTTGCTGGGACTATAGGCATGTACCACTGTGTCCAGCTTCCTGTGACTCTCTTAAAATGATAAACACGTAGATAGCATAAACTTTTAAAAAATATTTCCTAATAAGCACAACTAGAACCGAAGAGATTTTTTAAAAGTCTGACCCCCTCTCCTTTATACTAGGGGAGAGTGGGGCCCTGGGATGAAGTGGCTTGTTCAAGGTTACACAGAAAAAAATTGATGGCAGAACAATAGTTTAGAACCTATCATGTGGAGCTGGGGATGTGCCTCTGTGGTGCAGTGCTTGCCTACCATGTGGAAGGCCCTGGGCTCAATCCCTAGTATTGTACAAATAGTATTGATTTTATATATATATATATATATATATATATATATATATATATATATATATATATATATATGTATATATGTATATCATTAGGCTGGTGAGGAGCAGAGGAGTCAATCTAATAAGGGGAGATCACTGTGCCTTGTTTTATTCATCTGCAAAATGGTCTTGATGAAGTTATCTCTAAGGTCACTTCCAGCTCTACATATCCATGATCCAAAAGAAAGCAAAGGCGAATGGCTATCAAATGAATCTGCCCTAGGGCTTACCACAGACTGGAGGTTGGGCAAAGGCACCTTGTATTTCTTCAAAGTCCTTTTCTATGGGACTTGAGGTCTACAAAGAATAAAAGAAGAGTAAAGAAAGAAGATTCAATTGAGGCATAAATATAAAAAATTTCAGAAGGAACTGAAAAATTATTGAAAATTATTGAAGCTGGGTAAGAGTTCCATTGGGCAGAGCATACTGTTCTTTCTGACTTTGATTTCTTTTTCTTTTTCTTTTGTGGCACTCAAGCCCTTACACATGGTAGGCAAGTGCTTTACCATAGCCCTCTTGATCCTAAAGTCCCTACATCTTTTATAGGAAAAGAACAAACCTGCTTCACAGATATTATTTATTTATGGTATTTCTCTCAGCAACAAGCCATCCCTCCATCTCCTATCGTGAAGAGGAATTTTGTGACTTTATTTATATCCCTCTCTCCTGCTCATTCCAATCTCCCAACAAATTAGAAGAGAGGACATGTATGTGTGCTATGTGTATCCTACATGAGTGTGTATGTTTTAAAAATATTTTTACTAAAGATTTATTAATATTTCAGTCTATGCACAGTTAAATAAAGAATACTTAAAGGATTGTTAATAAGGGAAAACTGTTCCGGGTTTTCAGAAGTGGAAACAAGTAATAATCATACTTTCTAAAATGTTGTTGTTATTGTTGTCAATGGACCTTTAGTTTATTTATTTGTTATGCTAAGAATCGAACCCAGTGCCTCACACATGCTAAGCAAGCACTCTACCACTGAGCTACAACCCCAGCCCATGTAATAATTATACTTTTGATGCATTCTGAATTCTTCTTGTCAGTCAAATGCTGTGACTTTCCTTTCCTCCACCCCACCTTTCATATTGATAAAAAGATTTTCCAAAACAGTAGCAGAGATTGGGGAGAGATGGGGAAGAAATCATATAAGTAATAAAAGAATCCAATTAATTTCATTTTACATGTGAAAATACTCTGTACAAGCAGGTTCATGCAAAAGCTAGTAGACTCCCAAGAAAACCTGAGTACTGAACAGTCTCATGTTTTTTGCTGAATGCTTCCTTCTGTCCTGGTTCTCCTGCCACTAAAGCTTGGCAAACTGGATTTAATTACTTACATCTGCAAGCCACCAGTTCTTCGTAGAGAAGAATGACAACTTTGTTCTTTTCCCCACAGAAAAAACACATGAATCAGACACCATGAATGAAAGAAAGTATTTAGAAAAAAGTACAAAGTGCTGTACAGATGCAGATACCTTAATTTGGGGGAGAAATTGCATATGACCTTTCATTTTAAAAACTCTTATTTTTCAAAATTTTAAAATCATGTATGCAAACACTAGTAAGTGGGCATTGGATACGTCTATGTGTAAACTAGTTTTCTTAATTAAAATGATCTATTTTTTTAAAAAAGATTTTTTAGTTGTCAATAGTCCTTATTTATTTATATGCAGTGCTGAGAATCGAACCCAGGGCCTACACGTGCTAGGCAAGCACTCTACCACTGAGCTACAACCCCAACCCAATAAAAATGATTTAAAAGGAACAAAGCAAAAGAAAAACTTGAAAACATACTGAATGTGATTTTTACCTCTAGAGCTAAGTTTTCTTGAACAGTAGAGGAGTAAAAATACTCATATTCTGGAGTTAAAAATTCATCTGTTATGTCCTCAGAAGATTCTGGTGAACAAGTTGATTGCACAGATTGGTCCTATTAATAATACAGGAAATCACTTTTAAGTCGCTATTTATTATAAGCAAATGTCTTTACAGCAAAACACAGTGTTAAAAAAATGTCATCTAAAACTACCCAGCAGTCAGCTCATGCACTTAACTTGAGTACTCTGCCTGCCTTTGTGGTGGGTTAAGGTGGTTATGAACTGCTGGGAGTAAGTATGGAAGAACAATATTCCTGAGTCTCAGCATCTAATATGCAGAATGGGTGAAAGATTAGGGAAACACTGCTCAAAACTCTTTGACAACTCAAGCTGGAGATCGAATTTAAACACCCTGATCCCTCAAAGGCACAGAAATGGTCTGCATGTTGGCATCATGGTACACATGAGGAGACTGAGGCTCCTTAGTACTTGGAAGTCCTTCAGGTATTACAGTTTAGAGGCAAGAGAATGAGCATGACTTTTGGAACAACAATGCAATCTCAATAATAAAAAATAAAATCTAAATATTAAAAAGTACAGAGCACATCCATTCTACCCTTCCTTTTTCTGCTTATTTTGCTACATTGAAGCCCTGACTACCACAGCATCAGTCAACTTTCTTTTCCCTACCTTCAGACATCTCTTTGCAGACATTTTGTGACTTATTTCCTTGGACACTGCTTTTGCTGCACCCTTTCCCTCCTAGTACACTTAATAGTTGTCACATTGAAATTTCTCAGATAAGCCTAGTCTCTCCCATACTAAAGGGAGGCTCCTTCCTTGACCTGCTTGTTCAGCTCAATGTAGCATGCCCTTCCAGTCCTCACATGAGAGAAAGAACAAATTATCCTGAGTGCTCTGTACAATATGATTAAATACAATGCTGTACCGGATTCTTCAAAAGACTTTACATTTTATCACTACTGTATTTTTATTTGTGTCATTATCAATTGCTCTCTATATTCTATAAACAGTCATGGCCCTGTATAGTCTAATTTTTTTTTTGTGGTACTGGGGATTGAACTCAGGGCCTTGTGCATGCGAGGCAAGCATTCTACCAATTGAGTTATATCCCCAGCCCCTCTATCTCTAACTTCTATAGATATTATTTTGGTGTCATAATATGTAATGACAACTTTGCTCTTCTATATTAGGTCCTTGGGCTCAACTTGGTTCTCCAGACCATATTACTTACACTGTAGGATTTCTCAACTGCCACAGATGCATCAGAACTTGCTTGAAAGGATTCACTATGCTCTGGCTGCTCATTTTTTCTGGGGGACAGGTGCCTGATACCTAATGATTATATTCACAATCAAGGTCATGGTCATGTAGTGATATTCAGATAACATTAAAGGGATAAAAGATAGTGTGAAAGAAGAGACACACAAGTATTCTGCCAAGGGTGTCCACATCCCATATGTTAGCTTTGTTGTAGAGAGCAGACACTGTTAGTTTAGCCTGGCCCAAAAAATGCAGCCCTGGATTATCCAACCTTTTGCCCAACCATTCAAGAGTGATACTTGGGACTAAGGATGTGGCTCAGTGTACAGTGCTTGCCTAGCAATATGAGGTCCTGGGTTCAACCCCCAGCACTGTGAAAAAAAAAAGAAAAAAAGATACACACACACACACACACACACACACAAAATCAAGCCTTATCTATCTATCTATCTATCTATCTATCTATCTACCTATCTATCTATATCTATCAGTACTGGGGATTGAGCCCAGGGGCACTTTATTACTGAGCTACATCCCTGACTCTTTTAAAATTTTCAGATAAGATCTCCCTAAGTCGCTTTAGGGCCTCGCTACATTGCTGAGGCTGGGCTCAAACTTGCAATCCTCCTGCCTCAGTCTCCCGAACTGCTGGAATTACAGGTATGTGCCACTGTGTCCAGCAATGGTCATTTCAGGTGTTTTTAACTCACAACTGTGACATAATATCCCATGTCCTGATTGTAAGCAGATTACCAGGTGGAAATACAGTTATCATTTTTAACCTGTAAATCTATTAACTAATGACAGTAAATGTCGCTTATTGCTAGGTTCCTCTGGATTTATTTCTAGCTTAGAATAAAAGACAAAGGCTGGGCATAATAGCACACACCTGTAATCCTGGCAATTTGGGAGGTTGAGGCAGGAAATAGAAGGTTCAAAGCCAGTCTCAGCAATTTAGCAAGGCCCTACGCAACTCAGCAAGACCATCTCAAAATAAAAAAATAAAAATAAAAAGAGCTGGGAATGTAGCTCAGTGTAGCACCTCTGGGTTCAATCCCCAGTACCCTCCCCCCAAAAAAGCAAAGAAATGAGCAGTAGGAAGCCGTGGTCCACCTCCTCCCTCAGGTAACGAAGGTTCAGTTACTTGCTAGATTACCTCCAGGACCAGAGTCAGTAAATGAAGATAATTTTACTTCCTTTGGACAAAGGAATCTTGTTTCAGTAATAGAAAATCTTAAGAACCAGGCTCAGCGGCTCACGCCTCTAATCCCAGAGGCTTAGAAGACTGAGGCAGTTAAAGGCCAGCCACAGCAACTTAGTGAGGCCCTAAGCAACTCAGTGAAACCTTGTCTCAAAAATAAAAAGGTCTGGGGATCCCTGGTACAAAAAAAAAAAAACAACAACTTATGAATCTCTGGATAGCTTTGTGTGAAGCACAGTGCGGTATAAGGGGTCTGCTGCTTTTCTTTGGAATTCAAGTTTCCCAGAAAGGTAAGAAAGGAAAGAGTATGAATCAAAGGAAATATGCCAGGTTTACTTATTTCTGAGAGCAGATAACTTGATAGAGTTCACCTAACACAATTCCCCCAACCAAACTTACTGGTGAATCTTTGAGGCTCAGGCTGTTTGCCGTGCTTGTCACTGTCACAGCCACTGCTGTCCATTTTTCCAAATTTGACATTTCCTCCTGTCTCATCATTTTCCCTGTGATACACTACAACTTGCTTCCAGTCCATGTTTTGAGGGCCCTTAACAGGGGGCTGCATCAAAGGAGCAGGCTGATTTTCAGCTTCACTGTTTAAAGTCAAACTACTTTGAGGATGCCAAGGAGGTACTGTGAGCTGCCCAGTAGCTACTTTCTCTGCCATTTCTTTCACTTCCACTGGGCACAAAAGAAAGCAGTATTTAAAACATCACTATGAACACTGTAAATAAAAGCCTTCATCTTTAATGTATAATACTACTATAGCTCATATTGTAATAATGATTGCCTTTTTACAGTTATTATCTTCTCTTGCCCTGTTTGGCTTAAAGGGAAAACAAATGACAGAGCAAGGGAAGAGAATTTCAGTTGGTTAGCCTAAACAACACCCTTGTTGTTGAATTCCAGAGTAGATGGCAACAGAAAACTTGTAGATGGACTCTTCTACTAATTTAACAAGAAAAATGACATCTGAAATTCCCAGCCCATAGTAATTAATGAAAAGGATTCTATTTGAGTTTGTTTAGCCTTTGTAGACTATAGTGAGATTATATGTGTTTTCATTTCAAATGTTCTACACTTCTGTTCATGTCACTTAGTACTAGTATTAAAAAAACAGGCATATGTGGGGGCTGGGGTTCTGGCTTAGCAGTAGAGTGCTCACCTAGCATGTTCGAGGCCCTGGGTTTGATCCTCAGCACCACATAAAAATAAATAAATAAAATAAAGGTATTGTGTACAACCACAACTAAAAAATAAATATTGAAAGCAAAAAATCAAAAGAAATCCAGACATATCCTTTTAAAACTGGTTTACAGAAGGATAATGTACTGGATGTGTGAGAGCAACACTATATGATGATCTTCATTTCAAGGATGTTTATATATTAAATATCCATATTGTATATTGTTTTATTACACATGTTAACTTATACACATTTATATACATATAAATATTTCCTACAAAATCTAAAAATGAAAAATCATTTCCCTTTGATATTCTGTAGCCAGAAGGGTCTTGCTTTTAAAATGGAAAGATCTCAGAAGAAAAATATGGGAGGACTTTGCTGTGGCTTGAAACAGTGAAATACAGCCTGTGTACTTAGAAATATCAGTAAGATGAGAAATATATTTAAAATTTCATTTTGCCTAACAAAACCCATGAATTCATACTTACTTTTCCATTTTATGTGTATCTCTCCATCATCTTCATTATTTCTTGACTTTGTATTATAGATTTCAGAAGACACACCTTCTACACTGGTCCTAAATTACATAGGTATTGGAGGGAGGGAATGGGAAAAGGGTGGACACAAAAACATTTGTTCAAGTTCTTGACAGAACTCAAAGCCCACTAGTCTACTCAGACCTGTCCCCTACTTCAGCAGCTATTCCTAAAACAGCACTGACTCCTTATTACCACCAGAGGGCAAAGGACTCCCAGAGTTCAGACTGCAAGGTTTCTTACCTTGTAAAGCCCTGGCGAAGGCTGGGTAACTCAGCAGGTCTTTTTGAGTGGCTTAACTCCGGAAAGAGTATACTACTTAGCTGTGTGACTTGGGCTCGCTCACTGGTATCTCTAGGCCTTCCCTGGCTGGAAAATGAAAGGATTGGGCTAGAAGATCTCTAAATTTTTTTCCGTTTCTAAGTACAGATTTCATGATTCTAAAAATGCTCTTGGGGGGCTGGGGATGTGGCTCAAGCGGTAGCGCGCTCGCCTGGCATGCGTGCGGCCCGGGTTCCATCCTCAGCACCACATACAAACAAAGATGTTGTGTCTGCTGAAAACTAAAAAAATAAATAAATAAATATTAAAAAAAAATAAAAATAAAAATAAAAAATAAAAATGCTCTTGGGTAATTTTCAAAAACAGAAGAAACCCACAATTGAAACAAGTTCACCACACAGAGTCCATCTACCCCTCATTGCCACAAACCATAGGTGATAGCCCAGGTGACAGTTCTACTTCTACCCTTCCACAGAATTCTTCAGTAACAGGCCCATCTCTACATATGTGATAGCACAACCAACAACATTTGCAAAGATCCTGAAGAAGAATCCAACACCCTCAGTTTAGTCTCACCAAGTTCTGGACCCTGACTTTGCTGGGTCAGTTGTCAGACTGGCCAATGTCAGTCTCTCTAGATGAAACTTCCTAATATGCAAAATGATTATATACATTTTATCATCTATTAATCTAACTTCAAAAATGTGTGATCTGAATTCCCCATTGTCCAGAATGTATACACTCCAGGTAGACCAGAAGGTGGAGAAATCAGCTCTGATCAGCCTATTTAAAGAACTTTTTGGCAACAACTATCAAGAATCTTCAAAATATTCAAACTCTTTGACCTAGTAGTTCTGCTTCTGGAAATCTATCCTGAGGACATAATCCAAAATGCAGGGAAAAAAATTTATTTGCAAGTCACTGTGTCCTTGTTCCTACATAAAAAATATTAAACAACCTAAAAATCTACAATGGGGGATAGCCAACAATTTCAAAAACAAGTTTACCATTTTTAAAAACAGCGAGGTGCTGTAGTGCACACCTGGTGCACTCCCAGCTTCTATGGAGGTCTGAGGAAGGAGGACTACAAATTGAAGACCAACCTGTGCAACATACTGTCTCAAATTTTTTTCACATTTTAAAAAGGGCTGGGGTGTACCTCAGTGGTAGAGCACTTGTGAAGCCCTGGATTCAATTCTCAGTAGTAAAAATAAATAAGTAAATAAATAAATGAGTGAAATTGATCTCATAGAAGTAGTAGAATGCGTAAAATGGTGGTTACCAGAGACTGGGGCTGTTAGAGGCAAAGGTGGGGGGGAGAAAATGGTTGGCCAAAATATATAATTATAGTTTTATGGAAGAAATAAATTATAGGAGATCTATTGGGCATGGTGGCAAATACCTATGATCCCTGGTACTTGGGACAGTGAGGCAAGAGGATTAGAAGTTCAAGGCTAGTCTGAGCAACTCAGTGAGATCCTATCTCGAAGTACAAAATAAAAAGCGCTGGAGATGCAGCTCACTAGTGGAATACCCTGGGCTTAATCCCCAGTACAAAAAAAAAAGAGAGATCTGTTGTATAGCAGGATAACTACAGTTAATGATGATATATTCTTCAAAAATGTATAATGGGAGAGTATAATAGGAACATTATGTGCTCTTACCACAAAAATGATAAGTTATGTGAGGAATTTAATTGATAATTACCTAGATTTAACCATTCTACAATGAATATATACCTCAAAACAGCATGGTGGGGCTGGGGATGTAGCTCAAAAATAAAGTGCTTTCATAGCAGGCATAAGGCCTTGGGTCCAATTTCCAGCCCACCTCCCCCAATCACACAAATTATGCTGTATATGGTAACAGTGTTATCTGTCAATTTCTTTTTAGTTTAAAAATTATAAAAACAAACACATTTGGGGATAAGGGTTTAGTGCAGTGGGAGGGCAATTTCCTAGAAAGTGTGAGGTCCCAGCACCATACACACAAAAAGAAAACATATTTATTTCTTCTCTAGTAATTCCCTATATGTGCCTAGTATTCCAGTAACTCAGGAGACTGAGGCCAGAGGATCAAGACTGAAGCCAGACTGGGCAACTGTCTCAAAAAAAAAAAAAAAAAAGGAGGCAGGTTAGGGAGCTGGGAATATAGCTCAGCGGTAGAGTGTCCCATGGTTCAATTCCCAGTACTGCAAAACAACAACTAATAATAAAAAATAATAATACCCCTTATATATTCTCCTACGAATTATCTGTGAGAAAGCCAATTCACTTCATTGGGCTGGAATGTAGCTCAATGGTAAAGTGTTTGCTTCACATGTGTGAAATCCTGTGTTCACTTCTCCAGTTCCAAAGAAAAAGAGAAAGAAAAAGAAAAAAAATATCCAACCAATTCACTTCATTGATATGGCTTGAAATCAGACACCCCAGAGTAACAGTGATGTTTAGCAACACATACTTTAAACAACCAACAATGCTGTTTTCTGATTAGTTTGATTTCTGAAGCACTGGTGAGTGAAATATCTGCCATTTCTTTCTTTCTCTCTTTCTCTCTCTCTCTCTCTTCTTTGGCATGGGGAAATTATTCAGAGGTGCTCTACCACTGAGCCACATCCCCAGCCCTTTTTTGTATTTTATTTAGAGACAGGGTCTCACTGAGTTGCTTAGAACCTTGATAAGCTGTTGAGACTGATGCTTTGCTTTTGACAACTGATGAGTTCTGATTAACTTGCCAGCCACTTTGCCTGTGATATATCCTGTAAGTTTCCATTATGCTACTCTTTAAACTCTCTTGGTAGAGAGAACATACCAAAATCTGTTTCTGAATTACTCTTCTTCATTACTCACAATCTTTTTGTCACTAAAAATATGAAGATCATTAAGTGGCCTCAAAGGCCACATGAGTCTAAAGACATAGTGACACAAAGAAAAATAAAATATTGACCCACCTACTATTTTGGTTCTTGCTTCTTTCCAAACTGTCCTTGGCTCCTTGAGTGGTCTGAGATTGCTCATCTGTGTTCTGTTTTCCAGGGCCACAAACAGTTGGCAGCTTACAAAGCAATAAATATATATTTCAGTGCTTTGATGAGGGAATTCTCTTCGCTTTCACCACCATTCAAAGCCATTCTTGCTAAATGTGTAGAAATTACCAGACCCACCATGATGATTTCTTTTTCTGTGTTTCTTATCTAGTAATCTTTCTCTTAGTTGGAGGACTTTATCTAGAAATGTTGGACTCCAAGAACCCAGTCCATACAGAATACAAATGGAAAATGCTCAGGAAAGTGGTTTTTTTTTTTTTTTGCGGGCAGGGGGGAGGTGGGGATTGAACCTCAACCACAGAGCCATATCCCCAGCCCAATTTTGTATTTTACTTAGAGAAGTTGCTTAGCGCCTCACTTTTGCTGAGGCTGGCTTTGAACTTGTGATCCTCTGCCTCAGCCTCTTGAGCCCCTGGGATTACATGTGTAATCCATATAATCCAGCAGTAAAGTGTATTTTTTAAATATTTATTTATTTTTAAATTTTAGGTGGACACAATATCTTTATTTTACATTTATGTAGTGCTCAGGATCGAACCAGTGCCTTGTGCATGCTAGGCGAGCACTCTACCACTTAGCTACAACCCCAGCCCAGTAAAGTGTATTTTTAATTTCTATTTTGTCTGCTCATGAAGGCAGCAGATCTTTGTGGTAGGAGCCCTGGGCTTGGGCATTAATCCAAGCTTCACTCAAGACTAATCTGAGAGAATCCTGTACTTCAGTTTCCTCATCCATAAAACAGGGACCATTAGTTCCTACCAGTGGGGATGTTATGAAATTAAAAATAAAGGCTATGATACTTTGGAAGTAGCAGAAGAAACGAAGTTTACATCCTTCATTCAAAAGAGAGATTTTGGAGGCTGGGATTGTAGCTCAGTGGTAGAACGCTTGCCTAGCATATGTTGAGGCACTGGGTTCAATTCTCAGTACCACATACAAATAAATAAAATAAAGGTCCATCAACAAATGAAAAAAAAATTTTTAAAAGGAGAGATTTTTGGATCTGCTTTTCCAAACTTTAGCATAATTTTAACAAACTTAATTTCCTAGCTTACTGAAAATCAAAGCAACAAAAGTGGGAATTGGAGATGGCAGCAAGACACATAAAAGTGAGAGGAGACATCAAAAATGGTCACAAAGGATGAGCACGGTAGTATACACCTGTAATTCCAGTGACTTGGGAGGCTGAGGCAGAAGGATTGCAAGTTCAAGCCAACCTCAGCAACCTAGCGAGACCCAACAACTTAGCAAGATATTGTCTCAAAATAAAACATTTTAAAAGGGCTGGGAAGCTGGGCATGGAGGCGCACACCTGTAATTCCACCTGAAATAAAGCCTCTACTAGTTGGTGCTTTTATATGTCATTTCCTGCACATAAGTCAGGGGCAAAGTTGATCCTGGATCTAAGGCTGACCCTTCCTCCCACTCTGATTTACCTGTTGGCTGGTCTCTGGCTGTTCCCCAGTGCTTTCTTCAGATACTTGGGTGAAAGACTGCCAGCCACAGTCACTTCTTTTCTTGGGTTTTTTGCCCAAATGTCCCCCTTCAAAGCCTTTCACTGTTCTTGGAGACCTTGCCAGGGTTGGGCAATTGCCACTGGTGTCTGACTTGGGACTCCATGAGAGCTGCATGACAGGAGGAATATAACTCAAAGATGGGGGGCCCACGGCTGAAGGTGAGTCATAGGTGTCTGAAAACTCTCTTGAAGTAGCCCATAAAGACCTGCATGTTTCCTGCTCATTCTCTAACAACTCAAGTTCATCTATTTTCTGCTGGATGTTTCTCAGCAAATCAGCATTCTGGTGCATTAACGTCTGTGAAATCTTCAGATTCAGCACACACTTACTGATGTACTCCTCAGTCATGGACCTGCTGCTCACTTTGCCCTTGGCTTCTCTGGTTGGCTCAGGTAGGCTGAGTGAAGCAAGTGAACTATTTTGCCAGTACCCGAAGGAGAGCTCTGTGTCAACTTCTGAAGAGCTCTCATCTTCATCACAAAAGTAAGCCTCTCTCTCCATCTTCTCTAACTCGTCTTCCACAGACTGCAGTTCACCTACCAAGTTTGGTCTATACCCCTCAAGAGATGAAGCAGTTCCTGGGTGCTCCTCCTCTCTGTCATCCCCCAAATGTAAACAGCCTGAGTAGATCTCATTGATTTCGAAGCTACAGAGGCTTTCCTGACTTGTTCGGGTGCTCCAGATCTCTTCTGCCATAAATGGAGGAGCTGGAAAAGGAGTACCTGGATTCTGAGATTCCTGGGCCATCAGACTTGAATCAGGGATCTGAGGAGCTAATGTTACCTTTGTGGTGGGAGAAAAGTGACCCCTTGGTGAATGTGGCTGACTGCCTGTGGAAAAGAGGAGTAATATGCAACTGATTAAAGGGATCACATTCATCCAGGTGTGATAATGTACACCTGTAATCCCAGCTAATCCAGAAGCTAAAACAGGATGATCACCAAGTTTGAGGGCAGCTGAGCACTTTAGTAAAACTCTTTCTCAATAAAGGGCTGGAAATATAGTTCAGTGGTAGAGCACTCCTGAGTTCAATCCTTTGTACCAAGACTTAGCTATTGCTTAAGAGGCATAAGAATATAGAAATGAACCAGGCATAGTAGCACATGCCTATAATTCTAGTGGCTTTGGAGGCTGAGGCAGGAGGTTGCAAGTTCAAAGCCCACTTTAGCAATTTAGCAAGGCCATAAGCAACTTAGCAAGACACTATCTCATAAATAAATAAATAAATAAAAAGGGATAAGGATGGGATGCCAAATCCTAAGAGAAATGTTCCGAACTTCATTTATAATGTGCTCAAAATGTGTTTAACTGGCTGGGTGCAGTAGTACAGACCTATCATATCAACTTGGGAGACTGAGGCAGGAGGATCACAAATTCAAGGTCAATTTCAGAAACCTGGTAAGGATCTGTCTCCAAACAGAAAATAAAAAGTGTTGGGAATGTAGATAAATGGTAAAGCACCCCTGGGTTATATCGCCAGAATCAAAAACAAAATAAAATGTGTTTAAATGTCAAGAAATGGGGCTGGGGATGTGGCTCAAGTGGTAGCGCGCTCGCCTGGCATGCGTGCAGCCCGGGTTCGATCCTCAGCACCACGTACAAACAAAGATGTTGTGTCTGCCGATAACTAAAAAATAAATATTAAAATTCTCTCTCTCTCTCTCTGTCTCTCTCTTTAAGAAAAATTAAATAACATAAATAAATTCAAAATAAATAAATAAATGTCAAGAAATGCAAAATTATACGCCCCTGGATTACAAGGACTATACTAAACCTTCTTTCTTTCTTTCTTTCTTTTTTTTTTTTGGTACCAGGGACTGAGCAAACCAAAGGTGCTTAACCACCGAGCCAAATCCCTAACATTATATATATATACACACACACACACACACATATATATTTTTTTTTTTTGGTACCAGGGATTGAACTCAGGGACACTTGATCACTAAGTCACATCGCTAGCTCTATTCTGTATTTTATTTAGAGACAGGGTCTCAGTTAGTTGCTTAGCACCTAGCTGTTGCTGAGGCTGGCTTTGAACTTGTGATCCTCCTGCCTCAGCCTCCCGAGCCCCTGGAATTACAGGCGTACACCACCATGCCCATCTTGTTTTGATTTTTTGAGATGAAGTCTCACAATGTTGTGCAGGGTGGTCTCAAACCCTTAGATTCAAGTATTCCTCCTGCCTCAACCTCCCAAGTAGCTGGGATAACACGCACAGGCCACCATTCCAGGTTAGTTAGGAGACAATAGCTTTAAATTTAAAAATTATTTTTCAGCTGGGCATGATGGCACGCTCCTGTGATTCCAGCTACTCGGGAGATTGAAGCAGAAGAATTGTAAGTTTGAGGCCAGCCTGGGCAACTTAAGAGAGACCTGTCTCAAAATAAAAAGTAAAAAGGGGCTGGCGTTGCAGCTCAGTGTTGGAGGGCTTGCCTGGCACACAGGAGGCACTGGGTTTGATCCTCAGCACCACATAAAAATAAATAATAAAGGTATTGTGTCCATCTACAACTAAAAAATAAAAATAAATAAAATAAAAAGGGCTTGGAACGTAGTTCAGTGATAGAGCACTCCTGAGTTGAATCCCTAATACCACAAAAAAAATCATTTTTATTTGTGAAGCAACTAGATAATTCTTAAAAGTAATCATGCTAGAAATAAACATTATTACTACTCAGTTTTGCATCCAACCACATACTTATAGAACTGAAAAAGTCTAATATAATTTTAAAGATCTTGATTTTTCCCTAAGGAACCCATCTTTTTCCAGCATGGATTACATGTACAGTTTGAGGAATCAATTAGTTACCATTCATGTGACTCTCAAAACACACTGGTGTCAAAAATAATATTCAAGCTGTGAATTAAGGCCATACCTGTTTCCTTTAGCTCTTTGATTTCCAAGTCTGAGGTTGCTTTTGGATGTTCTGAAGTCAGTCCTAGATAGACACTGACATCAGGACGGGGTTCATATCTCTGTGCCCTGGGGCTCTTAGTTAGCTGAGTTCTTTGGGCTCCAATAAATTCCTATTAATACCAGAAATATTGTCAAGGACATTATCTGCAGTCATCTGAATGTCACTGATGTTTCAGAAACCAAAATAGGTAACCGATAAACTTCCTTTTACTTGTGTTGGGTTGACTTAACTACAGTTCTCATTAGCTAATTTATTGTTATTCCAAAACCTTGAAAGCAATAATAACTGCTATTCATTGAATCTCTGCTATGTGCTTATAGTGTGCCTCTGTGATGCATTGAACTCCGCCTCCCCAACCCCGGGACCCACTCTCTTCCTCAATTTGCTGCTGTCCTCACCAGGTGAAGCTGTTAGGCTTTTCTCAGAAACACAGGAAGAGTATAATAAAATGAAGATTTCCAAAACTTCCTACAATTCATCTCTAGTTTCTCCCTATTCTCCTGAGCTGGGTAAGCAAAAATAAACTCCCAACAACTTTGGGGCTTGCCTTTAAGTCATTCTTCAGAATATACCGGATATCTTGAAGGTTCATCGTTCGGTCTTTCTGCTTGACCTGGATGCCTGATTTAACAATATCATAGTAAGGTTTTGGAAGCCTGACATCAGCCTCTAAACAATTTCCCAAGACTACAGCTTCTTTAATAACTGAGCCGTCTAAGCCATTCCAGGGTATGTTGTCTGTAAGGAAAAACGTCATAGGTAACATTAAGAAATAAATTGAAGTTGTATAACCTTAGTCAAGTCACCCAACCTCTTTAACATTCACTTCTTTCTGTAGAAAAACAATCACAAACAAAAAACTACTTTACTCACTTACCAGGGAAATCCCTGACATTTAGACAGAGAGTAATAGTGTCAGCATCATGTACACACTGGTTCCTCACCGACAGACTTGGGGACCAAAGAAAGTTTCACGGCATTAGACTGGACAGCCCAATACATTTATCTCATTGAAGGTCATGGTTTTACCTGTGGGACTGCAAACACCACGAAAGGTTCCTAACTCTTGGTATTCCCTCAGTGAATACTCTGCGTGTGTGTGTTCCTCTTTTGAAGGAGTCCTTATATCTTCTGATATGTGACTACTTCACATTATACTCTTGTAGGATTGAAAGGGTTTCTGTTTCATTCACTGGTTATATATCTACTGAACCCTGGGTATGCTTAATTTTATATTTACTTCTCAGAAGCCAGTCTTCCCCTCATTTATCAATCCTTAAGAGGCACATCAGAGATTCAAAAATACTGACATCAAAACTTAGTTTAAAATTTTTGCTTGGGGGCTAGGGATGTAGATTAGTGGTAAAGCATTTGCCTAGCATTCATAAGACCCTGGGTTCAATCCCTAGCACTACAGAAAAAGAAAAACCTTTGCTTGGATTAAATGTATTATCATGAACGAGCAGGCGAAAAAGCTTTGCTGAATCTTAAAGAACAGTTAAAAGAGAAAGGTTTCTGGGAGACCATCTTGCATCTTCCATAAACACAGATAAGCTTCCTTAATGAAATCTGTCAAGTGCAGTGGTGCAAACCTGTAATCCCAGCGACTCAGGAGGCTGAGGCAGGAAGATAGCAAGTTTGAGACCTGCCTTAGCAACTTACTGAAACCCTTAGCAACTTAGCAAGACCCTGTGTCAAAATTTTAAAAATTAAAAGGTCTGGGGATGCAGCTCAGTGGTAAACTGTCCCTGGTTCAATCCCTGGTACCAAAAAATAAATAAAAGAAAAATATTTTTCTAAGTTGTACATTTTCATAAAACTAAAATAACTCCCAAGTGGGGGAACCCAACCTGAAAATGAGGATTAAAACAACATTAACATGCTCCTTGATCACCTGTTAAAATCTCTTGTATGATCATGGAAAAGCTGTAGACATCTGACTTCACTGTGGCCGCCTTCTGTAAGATCACCTCCGGAGCGGCCCAATTGTACAGCTGAGTGGGGAGGGGTACTCGAGTCAGGTCCCTGTGTATACCACTGTCCTGGCTACAGAAGGAAACACACAAGGCAGGGCTCATGTCTTAAAGGGTCTTTGTGATAACCACACAGTGCACTAATTTGTGAAAACCGGCAACTTCTTTAAGCCTCTGGAAATGAAGCCAGATCCTGAGCTAACCCCCACTGCCCTGGATGGAGCTGTTCAAATACCCGAAATACTTGGTAATTCCTGCCCACCCCCAACCTCATTAGAATATTCTCCCACTCACTCACTCCACTCAAGTCACAGGGACCTTCTTTGAGCTACTCCAACATGCCAACCACATTACCACTTCAAGTCTTTGCACAGGTGTTTTCTTCTGTCTGGTATGCTCTGTCCAAGGATCCTAGAGCAACTTGTAACTAAAGTATTAGTTGAAAGTCACCTCCTCTGGGAGGCCTTTCTGATTACCTACTCTAAAATAGTCCTGTTTTATTGGCTTCAGGACACTTGTTATCTGAATTTTTTTTGTTCATTTTTTTTTAGTTTACTATTTGCCTCCTCTCCATTGGAGTCAATTCCTTGAGAGTAAGTACCTTATTAGCACACATGGTGGCACACACCTGTAATCCCAGCAACTTGGGAGACTTTGGCAGAAGTATCACAAGTTTGAGGCCAACCTCAGCAACTTAGGAAGGTTCTGTCTCCAAATTAAAAAAAAAAAAAAAAAGGCTAGGGATATAGTTCAGTGGTAGAGCACTTGCCTAAAATGCACAAGGTCTGCAGTTTTCACTACTGCAAAACAAAAGCAAGAGACAGTAAGTTCTTTCCTGGTCTGGCATAAGGATGACCATTTCAAACTTTGGGTAAACTTCCCTAAATAACCTAAATAACATTTCTTTCAGCAGAGTTTTGGGTTTTTTTGGCAGGTGGAGGATAGGGGTATGGTTATGAGGTATTGAATGTATTTTGTGCACACTAGGCAAGCACTCTACCACTGAGCCTCATCCCCAAGAAACCATGAAGTATAATACCTGGTACTAAATTTTTGGATATATTGCTGAATAGTAGATGTGGCTTTGTGTAGTGTGAGCAGTATGGCTATGTACACACTTGCATATTTGATGTTTAAATATATACTTAATATATAAGTGTACATCTTTAATGTATAAATTTAATGTGTTTGCATAATCATTACACAATTATATAATAAATTAATACAGGTTATATTAGTATCACAGAAAAGGCAATTTGTTTTGTTTTGTTTTTGCTGTGCTGGGGATCAATCCCAGGGCTTTATATATGCTCAATCACTGAGCCCCCAGAAAAGCAAAGGAATGTTGTATTATCAGAGATGGAGATGAAGCAGCAGCATACACGACTCTTCAAGTTGGAAGGAAATTCTAAGAGGGAAACACCCACCTCTCTCAAGGGTGTCTAAAGCTTTGGCAAGGGACAAGTAATTTATAATCGAGGTTTCTTATTTTCTTTCACCTTCCTCTCTTACAATCCTTTCTTCCTTCTCTGTTAAAGCCAGCTGTGTGGGGATCTTCTTTTCTGGCTGTCATGGTAGTAAAGTTATTTGTCTGGGCTTTAGCTTTGACATCATTAAAATTACATTTGGCCTCAGCTATGTGACACCACTTGCAAAAAAAAAAACAAAAAACAAAAACCTCTAAAGATTCCATTAAGAAAAAGCTGAGGAGTAGGAAACACTGCTGTTATCACTTTTATATCAAGAGAGAGTGCTGACCCTTGACAATGACATTCAACAAACTAATATGCCCAACTAGAGTGTTACCAAAAATAAACGTGAAATTGACATTTTTTTTTGGATTCTTGGATAACCAACTCACATTATCAACTTTCAAAAAAGGGTGCATTGTTATAGTTGTGACTACAATTAACATTTCTGCCTAAAATTCTGAGCTCGGGCTGGGGATATAGCTCAGTTGGTAGAGTGCTTGCCTCACAAGTACAACAACCAGGGTTCGATCCCCAGCACAAAAAAAAAAAAAAAAAATCCTGAGCTCAATAAGCCCAAATGAGAATCTATACTTTCTTGCCATAGCCATTGACCCTGGTTACTTCCCACCCCCTCATCTGGACAGTTGATCCCATCTTTCTTTGCATTTTTGATCCACTGGCTCCACCCTATGGCCTCCTAGCTGATCTTCTTGCACTCAATCTCCCAATCCATACTGCCTCTGTGGCCTAGAGGTATATTCTCCCACCTGGCTCTAGATCTAGTTATGCCTCTAACCAACCAACCGAGTAACTTCCCACCATCCTTTAACCTCTTCAGGCCTCATATATAAAAGGACAAGGATGGCCTGAGAGTGTAGCTCAGTGGTAGAGCCCTTGCTTAGCATGCTAAGGGCCTGGGATTGCAGCACTGGAGGAGGGGTGGGGAACATGCCCAGACAAACCATCTTCATTTCACTTTAGGATTCACATTTCTATGGGACAGCAAAAGCAGAAGGAAGTGTTATTCCTCCTTTTCAACAACAGATGGTGCTCCATCATTGACCAATAGTTTGAATCTTGTCAGCTTTCCTGAAAAGTTTCTGGTGGTGTTATTAACAACACAAAAGTCCAAACTCCTCAGTTTCCACTGGTCTGGAATTCACAGCCAAAGTGGTCAACTTTGGACCTTCTGTGGACCATTTTTCCTTTAGCTAGATTCATCTAATCATTTAACAATGACTTGACTGAGCATATATTATGTGGTTGCTGTAGACAGTTACAAACAAATCATTCTGCTCCCTGGGAATTCACTACCTAGTAGGGCTTACACACTAAGTAGAAGTGCATGTGAAAAAACGGATGTGAAAAGTACCTCGGGAATAAGGGTATTGATGCAGCTTCAGGGGATGTGCTAAAGTGAATTTAAAAGAAGTCAACATGAATTCTGCTGACATGTATGACTAAAAAAAATAAAAATAAAATATGAAAACAAAAATAAAAGAAATCAACATGAGCAGGTATTCCAGATGGGGGAACAGCACTCCAACAGAATAGAATGAAAGTGGTTTCAAATGGCCAGTAGGAGGGGGAAGGGATAAAGCTGACACTGCAGGTAAAGTCCCACCTAGGACGGCTTCTGCACCTTGCAAAGGTGTCTGACTTGATCTTGCAGACAACAACAAAAGTTATTTGTTTGCTGATTTTGTTGTTGTTTTTTGGTGCTGGAGATTGAACCCAGGGCCTCACATATATTAGACAAGAATTCTACCACTGAACTCCACCCCCATACCTCCCCTGAAAGTTTTTTTTTCAAGTGTGTGTGTGTGTGTGTATTTTTAGTTGTATATGGACACAATGCCTTTATTTTTATGTGGTGCTGAGGATTGAACCCAATGACTCACATGTGCTAGGCAAGCTCTCTACCACTGAGCCACAGCCTCAGCCCCCTAAAAGGTTTTAACTGAGACTGAGAATAAATATTCTGAGGCTTAGCAGCTTGGCTGATGATAGTCACCTTGCCTCTGCCTGCTCTCACAAAGAAAACTACAACAGCTCTGGGCACATCCTCACTACTCTCCTGCCTCTTTCTTGCTCCCTCAGAGTCCCTTCACACACAAGAGGAAGAGCAATCTTAACTTATAAATCACCCACTTCACCACAATGTTCAAAAAAAAAAAAACTCCTTCCAGAGCATCCCAGTGGCTTAGGTTTAAAGTCAGACTCCTTGATGAGGCCCATAAGACCAAGCAAAATCTAGCTCCTGCTCTCTTCTACAGACATAAGGACAAGTCTGGCGATGTGAAAATCTTTCAGTTTCATTCACTCAAAAAACACAGGCCGTGGACTGGGGTGCAGCTCAGTGGTGCAGTGCTTGTCTAGCATATGTGAAGCACTGGGTTTGATCCTCAGCACCACATAAAAAAAATAATTAATTTTAAAAAATAGGCTGCATGCCCACTGTGTGAAGGCCTATTCTAGGTACCTGGGATACAGCAGTGAATAAAACAATCCCTGCCCTCATGGAGCTTTGCATCTCATGGAAGAAATAAATTACAGAGTACGTGAGAAGCAAAGACCTGTTGAGAGACTCAGAAACAAAGCAAGAAAGAAGGATGGATGGGGAACATGGATAAGAGATGGTAGGGGACCTAAGTAAGGCTTACTGGCTGAGCAAGTGGCTGAGGCTTCTCAGCAGAGCAAAACCAACACTGGGCCAAAGGCTCAAAGCTGTGGATGGCAGCAAAGAAGTGTAGAAAAGATCCTCTTCCTCCTAAAGTCTTGGGTAGAACATGGAGTCTGCCCCCAACTCTCCGGCAGCCTTTGACTCCAGCCCAACAGCAAACTAAGCTCATGCACCAGCCCTTGAATGAGGGTGTAAGAGTACCTCTCTCATTCTGAGATCCTGAAGTCAGAGAATGACTTTAGTATCCATGTAGGAGATATGTTAGACCAAAAAGCTCACTGGAACCTATCATCTTCTCTCACCTACAGCTTGGGCATGTTTCCCAGCCTCCATGTAGTAAGAAAGTGCCTGGGCTCTGTCCATGGCAAACTGGGATATTGTGACATGTCCATTTTAGGCTGCTCACTCTTGCTCCCTGGTCAGCAATGCAAAGAATGCAATAGAGGACTGAGGCAAGTCCTTTCCCTTTCCATCTTGGCACTTTATCTTACTTGCAGCAGCCCCAGTTCCCAGTGCTGCACATGGAGGTGATTATGCACTTACTGCCTCAGAACGCAGAGCTACCCATGGGACGAACACATAACAGTGCCCACTTCAACGCACATGCTAGATTGCAAGGTAAGGCATACACCTCAGTTGTGCTAAGCCACTGAAAATTTTGGAGTAGGTAGTTAGAGGCTTTACACACCATGGCTAACATGGGCTCTTGTTACATGTTTACTAAAATGAGAATGTCCTGAGCAGAAGTAAATTCTCTAAAGTCTCTGCAGGCTTGGCAGACAAGACAAGCCATTTGGAAAATCTCTTCTACCACTGATGCAAAATTTTGCCCATCAATGAAGAAACCTGCCCAGGTCAGATTCTGTCTCTACAGAAAAGGTCCCCAGGGAGACCCTCTTCAGAAGAAAGCCACATTTGTAACCCACCTTTCCATCATGTACTCCAGGTTCGTCAGTCTTGCTTCCCCTGTGGAGACGATGTGGACAGCATAGGAACTGAGGGAGCGGTGGACAAACCCTCGAGAATGCAGGTATCTCAGGGCGTCAGCGATCTGGAGCAGTAAGGGCACAATCACCTCCATGTGCAGCACTGGGAACTGGGACCGCTGCAAGTGAGAGATAAAAGTACCAGGGACAAAAGGGAAAGGCTCACTGATACTGTAGGATCCTTTGTAATTTCCAAAGTTTTTTCATTTGATTTTTATAGCTATCTGGTATCCCAATGTATAGGTGGAGAACCTAAAGTTCAGTGAGGTTAGGTGACTGGCCTGAAGTCCTACTGATCCAGGCCCCCTAGCTCTAAACCTAGATTCCTTCAGCTAAGCTGAAAGTTCTCAAAGCCTGGTATATACCTGCAGGGTCAACCTTGGGGAAACTTTCGGGGGAAGTTCCTCCACTACTACCAGTAAACATGTCCTGGGCCCCTCTCTGTCCAAGCCTATGCTCTTGAGAGAATCTAGAAGCTCAAAGGACCCCACAATATGCAGGTAAGCAGTCCAGATCCTATACCAGTCAGATGAACCAGAATGATCACCCTAAGAGGACAGAAACTTACTCTCATCAATGTACCCAAGTGATGCTTTTCCTCCAGAGAAACAGCATTTTAAGGTGATGCCCTCAGTCAGGGAAAGAAAATGAAAAACAGAAAGATTAGGAGGTCCTCAGGCAGGAGGACTAGCAGGCCATGTGGGAGAAGGATCCTTTTTGGAGGGTCTCTCTTTATCCCCACCCAGTTCTAACGACTTGGTCTTTAGAACAAATCATGGAGAAAAAGAAACCCTCCATGAGCTCATTTTGAGGCCACATGCCAGCCCAAAGCACCCTTGCCAGGAAATCTGTCCCCCACTTCAAAGAAATCTGAGAGGCAAGAAGGGAGGCCTGTATACAAACCAGGATAGAGCCCAAGTGAAAAATGTAGGAAAATAAAGCTAGTGGCTTTGTTAGCTAGCAGTGTGTTCATTGTTCTGAATCTGTCAAGCTCTTAGACAGTGATAAAGCAGAACTGACAATAACAGCATCACATTAGTTCTGATCATGTGCCTGTCAGCTTTAAATGGCATGTTACACAGCCCCAATAAAGAAAAAGGCTTTGGAAATGTATCTTATACGCACAAATGGGGAACCTTGTGCTGAGGCAGAGGAGAGAGGGCAGGAGGAGTGGGGAGGGCAGCTAGGCAGAAATCATGGAACAGTCATTTACTCGTTCATGGAGAACACTGAACAGAGTGCCAATGGTGATGCGCTCATACACAAGCCGGGTCTTCTCCAAGTCCTGGGATAAGCACACAGCCATCAGCTGTAGCAGGTGAGGGTGCCGCAGCTTGCTGGAAAAAAAAAAAAAAAAAAAAAGGAAGCTTCAGAAGGGGTCCAAGGGTAGAAGGACATGGTGTCCTTTCTTCTGAACCCTCTGAATACATTCTCAACAGTTACCATTGTACATAGCATTTTTCAAAGAAACAGAATATGAAAAAGGCTCAGTGGCCCGTGCCTATAGTGCCTATAATCCTAGCCTGAAGAAGAAGGATCGCAAGGTCAAGGCCAACCCTGGCAACTAGCTAGACCTTGTTTAAAAATTAAAACAAACAAACAAAAATGGCTGGGGATGAAGCTCAGTGGTAGAGCACCCATGAGTTCCATTTCCAGTACCACAAAAAAAAAAAAAAAAAAAAAAAAA
>NW_025999880.1:4575457-4600747 GCF_001458135.2 Marmota marmota marmota | reverse complement strand
CCACAAAAAAAAAAAAAAAAAAAGAAAGGAAAAAAAAGGAAATAGGGATAGAGGTCTCTGTTGGTGGGATCTGTGAGAACAGTGACAATGTTGCTAAGAGCTACTGAGCAAGATGAACCACATATGCAAGAAATGCATTCCTATACTCATTTTAGAAATGAGATTACCAATGTCAAAAAAATGTCAGGAACTTGCCCAAAGTCACACAACCTACTCACTCTCACACCAAAGCCTACTCTATGCCTACAAATCCTTCCAGCTCACCAGCTGACTTCTCCTAAAGGAAGGACTTGGACTCTCTGAAGACCTCTTATAACAGCTGTGTGGCAAATTCAGGACAGAGCTCAATGTCCAGCCCAGGGTCTTGTTGGCCCTAGTGTGAAACCATGAATCAGGGGCCTAACCCAGCAGGAGCTGAAGGACCTAACCCTGGAGCCACAGGAAACCTAAGGAACCCATGGCATGTCCTGAACGGCAGAGGTATGGTTCTCAGATGTCTGGATCTCATGCACAGCCATGATCTATGAAAATAGGACAGCCACATTCTCTTCTGATGAGCAGAGGGCCTTAAATGGAGTAGCTTCAGGGCTACAGCAAGAAAATGAGATGGGCCAAGAGGCTGGACCATCCAGAGACATGTGTTATGGAATAGCTGACAGAATTGAGTCTCTTACCACCAAAATTCCCACCCCTCAGATTGTTCATTATTTCTTTCTCTTTCTTGGCAGCCTTTGGAAGTCAAGTCAATAAATTATTCCAACAGTTAGGAAATGCTGAGGCTGAGAAAATGCTCCATAGCCCAGGGATAGCCCAGCACACGGAACCTGAGTCTGTACAGACCCTGACCTGTAACAGGCCTCCTTCTCACCTGCTGTGCTCCTGCTCAGCAATCAACAAGTCAGCCAGCCGCAGCCTGCTGCAGTGAGGGTGAGTGGGGAGATTCAGTTCTTTCACTGTGACCCTGCTTCCATTCCACACCAGGCTACAGGGGCAGGAGAGAGCATGAACAGAAGGAATGAGTAGCCACAGCATCAGTGAGTCTTCCCAGCCAGGAGTGGAGTTCACACAGACTTTGTGACATCCCTATTCCCACCACCTCCAGGTCCTAAAGCATCCTGGGGAACTAGGTGAGGTGGTTAAAAAAAAAGAAACCACAAAAGGATTCAAGAAAGAGTGTTGATCAGGTTGGGTATTTTGTTTTATTATCTTTGGGTCAAAGAAGAGGGGACTTCACAACAAATCCATGGCCGAGGCAGGAAAACAAGAGGACAGAGGGCCTTACAAATCTGGCAGAGACCTTTTTATAAGAATTTTTCTTTTAAGCAGGAAAGAAGCAACCAGGCTCAAGGAGCTCAGGGACCTTGGCCATGGGATCCCCTGGAACTCTGCAGGGGCTATACCTCTGAGGACTGAAAATACCCCAGGGACTTTTGTCATAACCTGTTGCTGCCATACTCCTCACCTAGATTTGATTGATGACAGTCTCAGCTGATGCCTGTTCTAGCTTCTCCAGAAGCCTAATATCCTATGGCTTGCAAAAGAGGCAAGACAATTACCACTAAGCTGCCTCTAATTCTTTAGAAAGCAGAGAAGTTAAGGCCAGGCACATTGGTGCATGACTGTAATCTCAGCAACTTGGATGCCTAAAGCAGGAGAATCACAAGTTCAAGATCAGCTTCCGCAACTTAGCTAGACCCTGTCTCAGAGTAAAAAAGTAAAATGGGGAGCTAGGGTTGTAGCTTAGTGGGAGAGCACTTGCTTAGTACATGTAAGACACTGGGTTTGATCCTCAGTACCACATATAAATAAATAAAGGTATTGTGTCCATCTACAACTAAAAAACTAAAAAATAAGTAAATAGGGCTGGGGCTATAGCTCATTAGAAGAGCACTCCCTGAATTCAATCTCCAGTGCCAAAAAAGCAAGCAAGCAGAGAGGCTGAAATACTGTTATGAATAATCTTTCAGAACTCAGTTCTCTCCCAAAATGACATCTGGCGATCTATGTAAATAGCTTATTTGTTACAAATAAAATGTAGAAGAGTTTGTCACTGGCACCTAGTAGGTAGAAAACAGCAACACTTCTCAATATCCTATGATGCACAAGACTGCCTGTGTAACAACAAAGGATCATCTGGCCACAAAAGTCCACAGTGAGAAACCCTGATTCAGACATGCCTTCTTCCTTTCTATATTTATATTTTGCAGTACTGGGGACTGAATCCAGGGCCTTGCACACACCACGTAGGTGCTCTACCACCAGGCAACATCCCTAAACCTCCATACACAAGGAAGTCACATGCAGCCCACTCTTCCCACTAGCCAGCTTCCACTTACTTAGTCATGACCATGTAGGGGCCACTGAAGAAAGAGAAAGTAGGTTCATCATCAGCTTGAATCACTTCCTTTTCTCCGATTATCGGAAGAGATCCTAGATAGGCAAGTTGCGTCCCCCCTGTGAGATAAAACTGAAACCAAAGCACAGCTTTAAATCGTGGGGAAAAAAGAGGAAAAGCAAAATACTTCCAGAATCTTGTCACACAACTAAAAATGATGCTAGCTGCCACTTACTAAACTGCTGAATATCCAAATGCACTATAACTTATTCCTTAATTTACATTATTCTCCCTAGAAACCCTGCAAGGTTGTAACACTCTTTCACTAATAAAGAAACCGACGCTCACAGAATGAAATGAGATGCCCACTTGAAGTGCTATGGATGGGAATGAGGGGCCTATTGTGACCCCCTCAGAACCCAGGCCTATGTGTAGCCAAAGCCCACATTCCTCCGACCTCTACCACCCCCCAAGTCGCCTCAGCACAAGGAACAGAATTTTGAGCTGTTGTAAAACAACACTCACTCACCCAGCAATGTTTCCTAACTATTCCTGTTAAAGGTAGACTCAAGGACCCAAAAGATACTATCTGTCCTCAAAATATTCCTCAATTAAAAAATCTCAATTCCTTAAAATCATTCCAGTATGCCTGTAATCCCCATAATCAGAAGCCTGAGGCAGGAGAAAGGCAAATTTGAGGCTAGCTTGGGCAACTTGGTGAGTCCCTATATTTGAATAAAAATGGGCTGGGAATGTAGCTCAGTGGTAGAGTGTGGGAGGCCAACCTTACGGGTGACTGAGTTACACTCCCCGGCTGGGTGCTGAGGCGCTCACAGAAATGGGTGTGTCTTGCTACAGCCCCATGGGTGAAGCTACGCTCACCTGTTCCTTTGTAATATAACCCCTTGCCCTGTTTAGGATAGAATCTTCCATGGAAGTACCTTGTGTGTGTCCCCTTCTCTTACTGTGCCCTTGGGTGTGGCCTATCCAGGTGTCAGTCAACCTGCTGACAGTGGACATCATGAAGATAGACTCAGCCTCCTGAAACCTGACCCCTTGCCTCATTTAAATAACTTCTCCTCAATAAAATGGGTCAGTGCGTGCTCTCGCTCTCTTTCTGTGGACTCTTTAAGGTCAGAGGAGCCGTCACAGCGACCCCAAAGAAAAAGGTATTTGTGTCTCTTGTATGGTTACTTAGTGCAGCCCAGTTAGCCCAGTTTAACTAGAGTGACCCCTGAGCCTTTTAGTCGGGAGAACAGAAACCTGGCAGTAGAGGGTCCCTGAATTCAAGGCCCAGTACCAAACAAACATCCCAACCCTGCCCTTAAGGCTGTGTGTGGAAAGGCAAGGTCATTAAGAGGCAAATCCACAGAGATAGGACAGTGTGGCTCTCTGGGTCCTTTATTCAAAATTAAAAGATCATCTTTTAAACTCCTCAAATCTAGCCCAGGGTATTCAAGGGAACTCCCAACTTGTTTTTTTTTTTTTTTTAACTATTGTCAGTAAGAACAAGAACATTATGAAATACCTTTCCTTCAAAGGGAAAGAAAGGAGCAAAAAGCTTTGGTGAAGATAAGGAAGGAGGAAGGGAACAAAGTTCAGAGAGGGGGCCCACAGATTCTCAACCATTGGCAACCTCTTACCTTCCCAAATCCAAAGCTGTAGATATTTTGGGCAGAAATGACTCCAGCTTTAAGCAGCCGGTTAGGAGAGCCATTAGGGTTCCTAGAAATGTTTAAAGAAAGAAAAAAAATAAGAATTAACAACACATATCCAGAGAAAAATTACTAAACCAAGTTTTCAGAATGTGTAGTACATTTTGCTTTGCCAGATGACTTAAAAAAAAGAACGTAATCTCTTTTATTAGAAGATATACATTAAAGACCTTGGGCAATATACCTGTAATATACCAGCAACTCAGGAGGCTGAGGCAGCAGGACTTTAATTTGAGTCCAGCCTCAACAACTTAGTGAGATCTCATCTCCAAATAAAAAGAAATGGGGCCAGGGATGTAGCTCCCTTCAGGTGGTGGGGAAGAGGATCAGTCCCTTATTCTAGATCTGTATCAACATTAGCTACCAATAGCCACAATGAAAAATATGGCATATTTCACAAATCTGCACATAATCCTTATACAAGGGCCATGCTAATATTCTCTTCATACCAATTTTAGTCCATGTGCTAGCTAAGTGAGCATGACTGCTTGATCTTTCTGTGTGTGTGTGTGTGTGTGTGTGTGTGTGTTTGTCTACAGATTGTATAGTAGCCAGTTTCTGAGAAGGAATGATTCTCACTTCCTGGTATTCATATCCCTCAAAGGTCAAACACATTATCTCAGTAGGATATTGCAGAAACCATAGAGTATCACTTTCAAGATGAGATCTACCACGATAACTTCTGCCCTGATCTCTCTTGGAGAATCACTTGCTCTGGGGGAATTGTGGGATACTGAAGTAGTCCTATGGAGAGGTCTGACACCCAGTAGCAATTTTCTAGTCATATGAGTGCACCATCTTGGAACTGGATCCTCTATCCCTAGTCAATCCTTTAATAATGGCAGCCCAAAATGACATCTTGACTGTGATCTAGCTAAGCCGTTCCCTGATTCCTGACTCACAGAAATTTTATGAGGCAAAAATGTTTAATGTTGCTAAGTTTGAGGGCCAATTCATTATGCAGTGACAGAAAATGAATACAGACAGCCAGAATTGCAAAGAATATTAAAACATTTATTCTCAAACTTTCTCATTTTACAGATGGGAAAACAGAGCCCTGGTTGGGGAAGCCTGCTAGCCTGAAGTGAGAAAACAGCGGTAGAAACCAGACCTAGATCCTGCTCATGTAGCTACTTCTCTTCCTGTATACCATACCCAAAACACCACCTGCACACCAGGGCTCCATTAACTGGAGGTACCCTGAAAGGAGTGGTAATACCTTATATTTCTTTGGCTCCTGGAGCCTGGCATTATGTCATGAATGTGGTAGCATTATGAGGAGCCGCTTCAGAAAACACTCTAAGTCCAAATTCAAATCAAAGAGAGCTTTATTTACCTGGCCAGGGACTGTCACCCACTTGTAGAGACTGAAGCTCTGTGGGAGAACAGCAATTTCCTGGCCTGTGTCTTGGGAATTTAAGGATGAAAACTACAACTCAGGGGCTTTTCTCAGTGTCATGCAAGCACGCAAGTTACAGAAGTTAAAAAAAAAAAAAAAAAAGCAGTCAGCTTAACCACATCTCAGGTCCAAACAAGTGTTAGACAACTGTATCCTGAGTTTCAGCTGAGCAGGGGCGATAATCTATTTTAAAGTCATGTAGACCTATAAATGTATTCAAACCGAGGATGTAACACACCATGACCACCATCATATCCTGAGTTGGGTACATTCTGTGGGGTATAAAGTAAAGGAAAACAATTTTTTAAAAGACAGCTTTCCTGTTTCTCAAAAAATGGGTCATGCAGTTAGTTCCCTCTTCACAGGAGCAGTAACAGAAAACTAGAATGGAGTCTAGAACAGCTAAGATGGAGTCCTTACGGCCATACTTTTTGTTTGTATAGCCACAGTGACTCCATTCCTGCTATCCCAGGACTAGTAACTTATTTGATGCTTGCAGTTATCTCATTTACTCATCATTTTACTACTGATATCTAAAAGCCTTATGTCTACTTTAGCTAATACAATTGTTCACAACTATATTGATTTAACCTTGTCTATATCTATATTAACCTATCAGCCTATATTTATCTATAACTATACTGGCATATTGACTTAACACCTTTCACCATTCCATCTTTTTTCCTGTGGCTTAAATCCTATGTCTTACAGTTACATGATTTTATTATTATTACTTAGGCTTACTCCTGATGAACTTTTCCATGAACTGATGTCTTATTGTTGCTTATCTAGGTTATCTTACCTTATTCCTATAGTCTATAACATATGTCTATGACTTATTGGTTATATGGATCAGTTCACACCAAGACAGTGAGTACTGAATTAGTACTTGCTAATTGAGTAATTTTTGTTCAGACTAAAGGAAAAAACATTCTATTGCCACAGAAGCCAGTTCCTCTTCTTGACAAATGGCAGAGGCTGGAGGGACACTGCATTCCAAGCTCCAGCCTGCACTAGTTCTGTGAATCTCCATGTGCCACTATTCATGAACAGATGTAGACATTGTACTTAAGTACAGACTCTGTCTCCTCAGCAACTCTTCAGTGCCAGGCTGGCTCTTCCCTGCTTTAACCTGCCAAGCAACTAATGAGAAGATTCTCACATCTAGACAGAAGTAAATAAGACATCCTAATTTACATCTGATGGCCCAGCATCATCACTCTCAGTCAGTGTAGATGACAGCCATGTCACATTATTTGAACAGACACACTATGAGGTAAAGGCTCCTCTCCTACATCACCTCAGCAGTGTCCTCTAGAAACCAAGTATATGTACTTATACCTCAAAGATCTAGGAGATAGTGGACTGTTTCTTGCCCATGGAAACAGACTTGGAGTTGGCTGTGAGGCTGAGACCACCAAGCAGCAGAATAGCGGGTGTCACAAATAAGGCCTCCCATCCTCCTGGGGCCCCTGGGCAGCATTTGTGGCTCTTTGAGGGTGTGAGTTCTGACTAAGCAACAGAGTAGACTATTTTCTAAGAGTGACCTGGACAAAAATTATAGTTCAGACCACTATGTTTCGCTCTTATCTAAATTTCTCTATCCATATCTATGTAACTAAACTTGTCTGCATGAAGGGAAGAAAAAACTAACTCCAGTTATCTATCACCATAATTATCTGTTCTTCTCAATTCAGTGCTTTTCTTTTCTTTTCCTATCCAGGTTCTGATATGGCACCACTCACAGATCTAAGAGGCCAACTCTTATTCCCAGGATTTGTGTGGTTTCTTTTTTTAATATTTATTTTTTAGTTGTAGTTGGACACAATACCTTTATTTCACTTATTTATTTTTATTTGATGCTGAGGATCGAACCCAGGGTCTCACTCGTGAAAGGAAATTGCTGTACCGCTGAGCCACAACCCCAGCCCTTGTGTGGTTTCTTTCTATTAAAAAAAAGGAGTGGGCTGGAAATGTAGCTCAGTGATACAGTGCTGGCCTAGCATGTGTGAGGCTCTGGGTTCAATCTCCTACAGCACAAAAAATAAAAAAAGATGGGTAATAGAATGGGGAGCAGTAAAGTAGAGGAAGAGAACCAAGAAAGGAAGAGGGAAAAAACAGGAAGCACTGGGAAATGAAATGGACCAAATTATGTTATATGCATGTTATGAATATGTACCAAATCCCACTATCATGTACCAATAAAAAAGAAAGTTCCACAAAAAAGTTGGCAGTTACATTCCATTTTATTTTCCATTAAACATTCTATTCACCCCATAGTTAGAATGTTTCATCTTTTTAAAATGGAAATTGAGATGTGCCACTCTAAACAAATGCTGTCTAGGTTATAAGTAAAATTTTACAAGTTTATCAACACTTAAACTTGGATTTTCCAGCCAGATGCAGTGGCACACACCTGTAATCCCAGCTAATCAGGAGGCTGAGGAGGATCTCAAGTTGAAGGCTAGTATGGGCAATTTAGTGAGACTCTGTCTCCAAACAAAATAAAATAGTAAGACTGGGTATATAGCTCAGTGGTAGAACTTTCCAGTACCAGGAAAACAAAACAAAACACTTGGGTCTTCCTTTCTGGCTGGCCTGTGAACCCACCCTCCTTGTACTGAGCCTCTACCTAGCACCAGGCTGCTAAGGGTTAGCAGTGATGAGTGAGGGTTTCTGTCTGCCTAACTAGGAAAATGGAGTACACATACAAATAAAATGATTACAATCTGAACTATGAATGGGAAAACGCATGCAAGGGACAGGGGCAGAAGATGAGGTAGGATGGGTTGACCTCGCAAGGAGTTTATCCTGATAACAAGGAAGGTCCCAAAGAGTTTTTAGTAGAGTGGCACATCTCAATTTCCATTTGAAAAAGGTCATTCTGCCCAGGTACAGTAGTGAATTATCTGTAATCCCAGATACTCAGGGGGCTGAGGCAGCAGGTTCAAAGCTAGCTTCAGCAATTTAGTGAGGCCCTAAGCAATTTAGCAAGACCCTGACTCAAAAAATAAAAAAGGCTGGTGATGTGGTTCAGTGATTCAGTGCCCCTGGGTTCAATCACTAGTACCAAAAAAAAAAAAAAAAAACCCACACACAAAAAACAGACAGCACTGGTGACACACACCTGTAATCCCAACAGCTCAGGAGGCTGAGGCAGGAGGATAGCAAGTTCAAAGCCATCCTCAGCAATTTAGCAAAGCCCTAAGAAACTGAGCAAGACCCTGACTCAAAATTAAAAATAAAAAGAGATGGGGATGTGGCTCAGTAGTTAAATCCCCTGGGTTCAAACCCCAGTTATAAAACCAAAAAACAAACAACAACAAGAAGAAAACTCAGAAGAGTCAGCCATCTGCCCCACTGCCCAGCTTTCTGCTGGGCTCCTCAGATCTGAGAACTTCATTTTCTGCTAACCATGGGGTGATTCCCACTGAAACCATCTCCTCTGGACCTTCTGAGAGGGAGGGAAGAGATGGCTGAAGATGTTCCTCTGGCCAATCTTTATCAAGGGCATGGGTTCTCTTTCCAAGTTCATCACTTTTGGTGGGCCGGATGCCAGAAGGTACTGAGGAGGCAGAGACTGAAGCAGCCCACAATCCAGGGCTCCCACACAAAAATGCTGGGGAAGTGCAGAACCTCTCACTCTGGCTTGAAGCCATACTCACCCCTGCATGAGACCCCCAAACCAGGGCGGGCTGCAAATGAGCCGTTGAGGGGAGTCTATCTTCTTCAGAAGGTCATAAGAGAAGCCCTGGATGATGGCCTGCATGTGTGAGGCACAGCGCTGCATAAACTCCACCATCTGCAACACAAGACAAAGACACTCAATGCTGGCCACACCAGCCCTTAATGGGAGTTGAAAGCTTGGATGTGAAGATGAATGGTCTGAGGAACTGAGAGCTCCCAACAGGTAAATCTCTGGAAAAGGGAGGGCTCCAAGTGATTTTCTAAAGATATGAAATGATTTCCAGGGAGAAGACTTGTCAATGATTTCCAACTCCCTTCTTCAATAGATGAAGAAAATGGGCAGGAAAAACCAACAGCTAATAAGCAGGAGAGCCAGAAGTAGGGAAGGAGACTGGATGCAACAGTGCTCACACTATACATGACCTTTTGTTTACATTTGTTATGATATTTAGTCTTCATTAAAACATATCACAATGCTAAGTGAGGTAGTGCACACCTGAAATTCCATCTACTCAGCAGGCTGAGGCAGAAAGACTGCAAGTTTGACATCAGCCTCAGAAACTCAATGATACCCTATTGCAAAAAAACATGTACTCCTGTTTGTTTGTTTGTTTTTTCAGTGCAGGGCTCCCAAAAAACAATACATCACACCTGCCAGTGTGTGAACTCAAGCAGGTTACTTAATGTCAACAGGCCTCAGTTTCTCTGTTTATAAAATGAGGAACATATTATTGTCTATCTGAGAAGTTGTTGTTGGATTAAAAGTAAGTTACTACATGAAAAACATTTAGAACATGAGTCCTAGTAAGTAGTAGTTAAATGGGTTAGACAAATTATAATTGTTCTCCATTCCCACTGCACAGATGACTAGAAAGGTTCACTAGACTTATCCTAGGTTTTACAGGGTAATTTGCTTTAACCCAGGCATACGTGTCTAATGCCAATGTTAAGACTTGCTGCAAGCCCTGTGCTGCACCAGGATACTGACTCTCAACTCAGTGTTCTTCCATTGGGTATGACTGCAAAGTGGGATCCATACTTACCGGGGTGCTGCGATCCTTCCCTGCTGCCAAGGCCCAGGTCTGTGGGTTTCGACCCTTCTCGTCATGGAGCCGCAGGTCACCTCCTGCATCCAGCAGTTTGCTAAGGATCCACTGATTTCCTGAAAATGCTGCTGCATGAACAGGTGTGCTCCCATCAAAGCAGCGGCTGGGATTAGGAAGGAAGGAATTGTACAGTGAGTGTCCATGACAAAACTCCTTCCTTCCAGGATGGAGGATTCAATACATAACACAGGGCTCCCAGTTTACACTGGCAACCTTCAGCGATTATTCACGATGCCCTGGTCTGTGCCAACAGGAGCTTAACACTCATCTTTTTTTCCATCATTAACTTTACCCTCCAAGATATTATCTTTCCCATGTCCATTAAATAAGGAAACAAAAGGGCAAGGCTGAGGTTCATACATAAATATGTGTCTGACTACAAACCATAGTGTTCTTGCCCTAGCACCCCCTGATATTGACTGCCCTTTCTTGTCTACAGTACCCTAGGGTCAGGCTGGTCAAGCACAGTAACCGGAAACCATCTCTCGTGTGACAATTGTTCTGAGACAAGCATCATGGTGCACAACTATAATCCTAGGGACTAAGAAGGCTAAGGCAGGAGGATGGCAAGTTCAAGGTCAACCTGGGTAACTTAGCAAGACCCTGTCTCAAAATAAAAAACAAAAAGGGCTTAGGATGTAGTTAGGTGGTAGGAAGCCTGGAAGAGCACCCCTCGATTCGGTTGTACCATCAAAAAAGAGACAATTGTTTTAGGCGCCACCCCTCCTTAAACCTTGCAGTTGAGACCCATAACACATTGGCATAACCAATTCAGATAAGGATCTACACCACACACAAAAAAAATATCATCAATGCCATTAAACTATGTGAGACAAGGTATGGCTTTTATTGTGACTAGGGTATGGTGACGGTGTGATGTATAGTTAGTTTCTTAACCCGGTTGCACATCATAACCACATGGGAAGTTTTGCCCTGTAGTTGAAAAACAAACACAATTGGGATAAGGAGGACGGAAGGGGAAAGGAAAGGAAAAGAAGTTAACAAAGGAACAAAGAAAAAAAAATTAAAACCTTGCAACTCTAGGCTGGAAGCAGTGGTGCACACCTGTAATCCCAGTGGCTTGGGAGGCTGAGGCAAAAGCAAGGTGCTAAGTAACTTTTTTAGAGACCCTGTCTCTAAATAAAATACAAAATAGGGCTGGGGATGTGGCTCAAAGGTCAAGTGCCCCTGAGTTCAATCCCAGGCACCCTGCCAACACACACCAAAACAACAACAACAAAAAACCTTTGCAACTGCAGATACACAGTTTTCTTGTCCAAAGGCAGCTACTATTATAAGTTTTTCTATCATTTCAGGATTTTCTATGTATATACAAAAGCATGAATATGAATATATTGTATAATCTGTTTCCCACCTAAATTTTTTCATTTAACACCTTGCAAGGGAGTTCACGTCCAAGTGGAATCAAAATATATAGTTTACTGGGTCGCAAGTTCAAAGCCAACCTGACTTAGCAATATCCTAGGTAATTCATAAGTGTCACAGTAGAATGGGTAGAGAATAGTGATGGGAGGGGAGGGGAGGGGGGATAGGGAAGGCAGCAGAATACAACTGACACTAGGATTGCTGTATGTATACACATGGATGTATAACCAATGTGATCCTGCAATCCGTACACGTGGAAAAATGAGAATTCATACCCTATTTGAATCAAATGTATGACATGTCAAGATCATTGTATTGTCTTGAGCAACTAATAAAAAAAAACATAATTCATAGAGACCCTTTCTCTAAATAAAAAATACAAAGGGCTGGCGATGTGGTTTAGTGGTAAAGCACCCCCTAGATTCAACCCCTGGTACTTAAACAAATAGGGTTAGGGATATAGCTAAGTGGTAGAGCATCCCTGGGTTCTATCTTCAGTATGAATGTTGAGGGGATTACCCTTGAGAACACTTATTTTCTAGCTACTGATGTTATTGTACTTACTGATTTGGGTCTGATCCATAATCCACCAGAACATCAACTACCTTTGTAAGGCCCAATAATGCTGCAACAAAAAGTGCTGTTTGGCCCAAAGAGTTAACTGCATCAACATAAATTCCTGCAAAAGCAAATACAGAATTAATGCAAACATCAGAAATCTTTCTAAAATGAAACTAGAAAATTTCAATATAAAATTACATTATATTTCTTGAATTACTGCTGTGAACTTTAAAAAAAAGGGTAGATGGATCCCTCGTAACACACACAGAGAGGCACAAATAAATTAGAAGGCAAACCTAGTGTTTTATTTATCAAAAATGTTTCAAAAACTGCGCTGAAATAATACACTCTGGTATTATTTTCTAAAAAAGAAAGAATGAAAGAAATTAAGGCTGGAGTGGTAGCACATGCCTTTAAACCCAGCGACTCAGGGAGGCTGAAAAGCAGAATTCCAAATTTAATGTAAATCTCAAGGGCCTAAACAACCTAGTTGAGCCACTGACTGAAAAAAATAAAATGAGTTAAAGATATGCCTCAGCCTTGTGCATGCCTCTGGGTTCAAGTCCAATACCAAAAAGGACAACAAAAAAAAAGTAAGTATGGGGTTGGGGTTGTGGCTCAGTGGTAGAGCATTCACTCAGGGCATGTGGGAGGCCCTGGATTCGATCTTCAGCACGGCATTAAATAAATAAATAAATAAATAAATAAATGCATTGTATTATTGTATTGTTTCCATCCACACCTAAAAAATATTAAAATAAAAAATAAAGGTAATAAAAAAGGAAATTGATTTTTAAAACACTCACTAAAATAAGTCTTGCCTTCATCAGAAACCACTCTTCATCTAAAAAAAAAATAAAATTTCAAGTGTGGCCAGGATAGATGAATCAACCTGAAGATCGAACAACATACTGTACATTCAAAACCCAACTTAAGGGGCTGGGGATGTGGCTCAAGCGGTAGCGTGCTGGCCTGGCACGCGTGCGGCCCGGTTCCATCCTCAGCACCACATACAAACAAAGATGTTGTGTCTGCGGACAACTAAAAAATAAATATTAAAATTCTCTCTCCCTCTGCCTTTCTCTCTCTTTAAAAAAAAAGAAAAAAAACGCTGTGTAACTTAACCATAAAAGCCCCATAATGACAGGCGAGGTAGCCCAAGCCACTAATCCCAGAGAATTGGGACATTAAGACAGGAAGACCATTACTTCAAAGTCAGGGTCAGCAAAATCCAAGCACTAAGTAATTCCAGTGTAAACCCCACAAAGCCTACCTACCCGCGAGCGCAACAGCGTTTTTAATAAACTACCCTTGCCCCCCAAAATAGATCAATCAACAGTAACACGGAAAAACAAACTTCAGAAAAGAAAAAAAAGTCATACCTGCACTTTGTAACAACAAGAAAGAAACCGGAAACCACTCAGACTGCGTTCCCTCCCTCTTACTCCCCTTAGACGGAGAGAAGAACGATCATCAATGGCAAAAAGCAATTGCAGTAAAGCAACACCAAATGCCTGCTTCACGCTCAGAAGGAAACGCTGCAGCTCCTCCTCGTGGTTTTCGGTACTCTACACGATCAGAGAAACTTCTCTAGTAACCAACTATAGAAATGATCCCTGAAAGTATAGTCTTAACAGTCGCTCCCCTTCCTTTCCCAAGTGCATGAAACACACACACATTTTGCAGATGGTGAATTGGTCTTCCAGCACCAGACTTCTAAAATGTATATTGGCAGATGTTTTCTAAAGAAAATCTTTCTATTACAATAGTTATGTAAAGCGGTTTGAATACGCTTTTGAGTTTTCAAAGACATTACAAACTGGCACATTAATTAACATTCGGTTGTTAAAGAGCCAATCACACGCCAGTTATTTCCAGCCCCGCCCCAGTGCCGCTACGCAACGTTTTTTACCCACTGACAAGTGCTGACGTCTACCAAGCGCGCCAGAGCCCCGGCAACCGTCGCAATCGTAACTCGTTTTGGACCCGTGGTCGAAGCTATGAGACTTCACCAAAAAAACGAAACAATTAAGAGTGAAAGCGATAATCCAAAGCCAAAGGCTCTGACACCAGCACAGCCCTATTTTAAAATTTTTATCCTGTTATCAAAATACCAGGGAACCGGGCGTGGTGGTGTTCGCCTGTATTAGCAGCCACTCAAAAGCAGAGGCAGGAGGATGGCAAGTTCAAGGCCAGGTTCAGAAATTTAGCGAGACTCTGTCTCGAAACGAAAAGTAAAAGGGCTGGGATGTAGTTCGGTGGTAGACCGCCCCTGTTTTCAATCCCCAGTACCAAAACACAAAAAACAAAAAACAGGAATAAGCGTCGTGTGACGCCCATGAGAAGCTCATGGATGTGCATAGTTTCCGAAGAGTTCACGGTGAGCACTGCCATTTCGACAAACCAAACTCCCCAAATTAGATTGACTCTGGTGTGTCTTAATGCTTTGCTATCCATAAAAATGGTTTCTGAAGAAGCTTGATCCTTAATTTGGGTCTTTTTACTGGCAAAGGTAGGCTAACCAATAACTTTGGGTAGCACTGATCCAATGGCACCTCAGCCAGAGGTGTAGTCAAGTAGATGAATGAAATTTCTGTGCTATAGCCAAACCTTATAAAAATAGAACCGATAATCTGTGAACACCGCAAGATATGCCCTGATAGCAGCTAAAATTTGACTGTGATGGGTAACCTATCCCTTCCCTGCCTGAACTCCATTTTGTGGTGCACAGTCATCTTCACTACAGTGTTGACTCTGTTTTGTCAATTTCTGTTCATAAGTTTCTGAGGGGGGGGGAGTGATCTTTCTGTTTGTCTGAAGGAATAATGGTATTTTCACAAATATTTTAAATGAAAACCATGCACACACAGAGATACCAAAGATGTATTATTTTGTTTCCCCCCCCCCCAAGGAATTTTCTACAAACAACATGGTTTTTGTTTATATGAACAGGTCAATGTATTATTCCTCTGCTGTAAGCTTCTGTGGCTACCCATCTCCTGGGTTAAAACAAAACTTTTCTACAGCCTTAGAAGGCCTTGCATAAACTGATCCACACTCACCTCCTTAGTTTTCTTTGTACCCCACTTCTCTCACTCTATCCACACTGGCCATATAGTTCCTCATACTCATATTTTCTTCTGCCAGGAAGTCATTACAAACTGTTCTGACAGACATTTCCCTCCAACCTCCAAACCCCAACATCATTATTTAGACATCTAACCAAGTGCTATTGTCTCCAAATCTTTCCGCAACCTCCTTAGATCATTCTATATGTGATTATTTGATTAATGCCTATAACCTGCATGAGACTTTTAAGTTCCAGAAGGGCAGGGACTGTGCATGGTTTTACATTCACAATATCTCAAGCACCTAGTATTAAATGAATAAATCCAAGAGCATAGAATAGGGCTAGATAGGGCTGGTTAACATTATATTATTAGCCATTCTTAAACTGGGGAGGGGATGAGTCAACAAAGATACTACCCAATCTGTGAAGGGTTTAAGGTCAGCCCTGAGGTCTACTAACATCTTAAGAGAAGATTGAGTGTGGGGAAAGGGGGAACAAACAGATGGGAGGAAACACAGAAGGTGGGTCGTGGTGGCAAAAGAAGTAAGACTTCCAAAAAGGAGGATCAGTTAGTGTTGACGCCAGAGACATCCAGTAAGAAGAAGCAGTGTTCATGGTGAGAGCAGTGCTAGCAGGGTTTATATTTCTTACTGCTCAGGGATTGCTGTTACCAAGTATATGTGGTATATTTGTGTCCCCTATTAGAGTGTCTCCCCTACTCTAGAGGAACTGCCAAATGTATCTCCTTAATTTCAGTACCTGGTATCTGTCCAACACAAACAAGCCTAACAGTAGAGAACAGCAAAGAATAGTGAGGGAAGCCAGGTATTGTAATGCACACGTAGAATCCCAGCGAGTTACTAGGGATGCCGAGGCAGGAAGATGACAAGTTTCAGGCCAGCCTAGCCAACTAGGCAAGACCTGTCTCAAAATAAAATAAAGCGCTGGGCGCGGTGGCACATGTGTGTAATCCCAGTAATTTCAGAGGCTGAGGCAGGAGGATCACCAACCTCAGCAACTTAGCAAGGCCCTAAACAATTAAGCAAGACCCTGTCTCAAAATAAAATATAAGGAGTGACCAGCACGCTGGTTTTATACAAGAGGTTCCTAGCATAGAAGTTAACTAGTGAGATCAAAATAAACACACAAGACTCAATTACCTTTTTCTTTGACCAGGTCCGAGACAGCCCTCCCTCTGGCTCTCACCTCGAACCACCCGGTGGGGCAGCAAAGCTTACTCAGGACTAGCAGGAGAGAGAGAGAGTGAGCACGCCAGGGAGTGGCCTTTTATTGGGGAACAAAAAATTCAGGGGAAAATTCCATCCAATGAAGGTCGAGCGGGGCAGCATTCCAAGGTCAGGGTCAGTGATTGGTCTCAGGGTCAATGGTCAGTCACACCCCCACACGGACAGGCTCTCGCACCTGGAGAGGGTGGGGATAGCTCCGACACAGTTTGGCCAGAATGCCTCACACCCAATCAGGGAGGTGCCCAATCAAGTGCGAGAATGGCTTCCCACAAAGGAGGGCATGGTGACACAAGCCTGTAATCCCAGTGGCTAGGGAGGCTGAGGCAGGAGGATCAGGAGTTCAAAGCCAGCCCCCACAAAAAGTGAGGCACTAAGCAACTCAACGAGAACCTGTCTTGAAATTAAATATAAAATTGGGCTGGAGATATGGCTCAGTGGTCGAGTGCCCCTGAGTTCAATCCCCAGTAGCCCCCAAAATAAAATAAAATATTAAAAAGCATTGGATGTGGTTTGTGGTTTTAAGCACCCATGGGCTCAATCCCTGGTAGAAAGAAATAAATAAATAAATAAATAAATAAATAAATAAATAAATAAATGGAGCTGTGGTGTAGCTCAGTGTTAAAGTGTCCCTGGGATCAATCCAGTCCTGCAAAACAGAAACAAACAAATGAAAAGAATGGGAAGACCTCTCCATGGATGTCTGATGCTTTGCTTATTGTGGGAACAAAGTACTAACTACACTTTGTTCTTTTTGTAAACTCTGGAAGACATAGACTCCTCATTAGGGCAAAGTGAATACATGCTTACTGTCCAATACAATAAAGATAATTTTCCCTCTGCAGCAAAGGGTATGCTGTCTATTATAAAGGATCCATGTTCCCTAACCTCAAGGTTCCTTTACTGTAAAACAACCCATTACATATACAATATCATCTGGTTCTTTTTGCTTGGCTCTATAAGAACTGGGGTTAGAGGAACTAAACACAAAAATTATGTTCTGGCTACTGTAACAAACTATCATTCATCTCTGACCCAGGCATCTCATCTTTTATACCAGCAACCATAAACCTATAGCAGGCTAACATTTAAACTAATCAGTTTGTGTCAGAAAGGACCACAGATAAGGGAAACAGGTTTATTAATCCCTGGGACAAGGCAAATAAACCCAACCAAGATCTTGAAGGGCTTTTGGGACTAGGAAGCATTTTTGGAGGCCCTGAGTAGATGGAATCCAGAGGCATTTTACCAGTGAGCTAAATCCACAGCCCCTTTTATTTCAGGTTTATTTTTATTTTAATGCAGGGTTTCCGCTAAATTGCTGAGGCTGGCTCAAACTTACAATCCTCCTGCCTCAGCCACCCCCCATCTCTGAGTTGTGGGATTAAAGGTGTGGCACTCCCCTGGCACTGAGTCACCATTCCTTAGGTGATACAGGTGTCCTAAAGAGGAAAAAAATTTTCAAAAAGTTGAAAAATCTGGTGTGATGCTGCATCCCTCACCTAAAATCCCAGCTATTCAGCAGGATCACAAGTCTGAGGGCAATCAGAGGAACCCTACTGAAGCCCAAGAAAGAAAAAGGAATAAAAGGGAGAAAAAGTAAACATGGCTTGAAAAAAAAAATCACTACCCTTACACTTTCACAACTAAACAAATCCTTTGAAAAGTTTCTTATAAGTCCTATGAGACTAAGCTGTAAAATGTTACCAAGCCTGAAAGAAAAACCACTGCTATCTTTAAGAAAAGAAATTTTGCAACGGAACCCACTCAGACTGTGTTCTCTCCCTCTTAATCTCTAAAGAGAATTAAGAACGATCATCAATGGCAAAGGACAGTCACGATAGAGCAACACCCAGAGCCAGCTTCACGCTCAGAAGAGACCACTCAACTCTTCCTCGTGGTTTCCGGTACTCTACACGATCAGAGAAACTTCTCTAGTAACATACTATAGAAATGATCCCTGAAAGTATAGTCTTAGCCTACTCCCACCGGGCCCTGCAGGGTCTACCATGATTATTCACTTTTAGATGAAGATGAGGTAGGTTTCCCCTCCTCCCCGCCCCGATTTCTAATTCCACTATAAATCATAAAACACACTTTGTACTACAGTATTTTCAAACACTGTCATTTTACAACACAGTTTAACGTTCTAGATGAAAATGTAAGTTTTTAAAAAAAGTTTTCAACACATCCAGCTGAATTAACATAATGACTAACGACAGCCAGTCACGACCTGGTTTTTAGAGCCAAGGAGGCGTTCTCTCCTTGGTTCTAAAACTGGCCCCGCCCCTTACAGCTAAAGGGAAGGGCGGGCGTGGCCTCTGAGAATCTGGTTGCTTCTGGTGATTGGTAAATCAGAGCAGTTGCTCAAAACAGCTGCCTAAGAATTTAACTTTCAAGCACTAGTTAAGAGGCAGGTCACTGTGACCGTGGCAAGGAGGGGGAATTGGGTAACTGAGACCCAACACTTGGAAAACAAAACCTTTTGTGTTTTGTGCCGTGTTTGCAATTACCGATCACTCTTTGAATATTAAAAATAAATCTAATTGTCTGGTAGGTTGGGCATTATTTCTTCCGTGAACAAATACGTGTGTCAACCATTAGGGTTGTATTAGGGGTTTTGGGTTTTGTTTTGTTTTTGAGAATTCTATTATAAAATTGGTTTTTGCACACTCTATGCTGAGCTATTATATTACCAGCCCTTTTTATTTTGAGCAGGATCTGGCTAAATTGATCAGGCTGGCCTCCAACTTATTATCCTCTTGTCCCAGCCTCCCCAGTCCCTGGGATTACATGAATCCACCGCCATGCACAGCACATTAGCTACCATTTACTGACAGTCTGTCACATATTCAATATTTTTTTTTTTTTTTGGATTTTTAGTTGTAGATGGACACAATACCTTTTTTTTTTTTACTTATTTACTTGTATGTGGTGCTGAGGATCAAATCCAGTGCCTCACATGTGCCAGACAAGCACTCTACCACTGAGCTACAAGCTCAGCCCCTCAACAAAATTTTGAGTGCTTTTTTTTTTGGGGGGGGGGGCACTGGCATTAAACCCAGGGATACTTTACCACTGAACTATACATACCCCTGACCCTTTTTATTTGGAGACAGGTCTCACTAAATTGCCGAGGCTGGCCTCAAATGTGTGATCCTACTGCCACAGCCTTCCAAGTTAATGTCACTACAAGTATGTTCAAGAGTGCTTTACATGTAAAATATTAATCACCTCAGCTATATAGCCAGAGAAACTCAGGCATGAAAAAACTAGGTAACTTGAATAAGGTCACAGCTGTTGATCAGAGCTGGTAGATCCCAAAAGAAAAGAATGATCATCAATGACAAACAACAGTTACAGCAAGGCAACATCAAGAGTTGGTTTCATGCTCGGGAGAAAGTTGCACCTCTTCCTTGTCATTTTCTTACATGTTTTAGAGAAATTTCTCTAGTCTCAACTATAGAAATAGCCCATGAAGGCAGGCATGGTGGTGCACGCTTATAATCCCAAGGATTTGGGAGGCTGAGGCAGGAGGATCACAAATTCAAGACCAACCTTAGCAACTCAGCGAGGCGAGAGGTGCTGGTGGCTGGGACTGTGGCTCAGTGGTAGAGTGCTGGCCTAGCATGTGTGAGGCACTGGGTTCAATCCTCACCAGGTAAAAATTAATAAATAAAATAAAGGTATTATGTTCATCTACAACTAAAAATATTATTTTTTTAAAAAGTGCTAGGGATGTGGTTCAGTGGTTGAATGTCCCTGGCTTCAATCCCTGATACCAAAAATAAGTAAATAAATTAGTAATAAATAAATAAATGGCCCATGAAAATAGCCTTGACCTTGAAAGCACGGTCTTTGCCAGGTCTATTACAGCTATATTGTTTTAATTGATGACAAGATTTTTCCACGTACTGTAGAAGAAATACCAGATAAATATATTTTGAGGGTGTTGTTTTATACGCAACTTTCAAAAAAATATTCTGAATACTTCTGAAAGGTTTTTTTGGGGGGGGTTCCGGGGATTGAACTCAGGGACATTCAACCACTGAGTCACATCTCCAGCCCTATTTTGTATTTTAGAGACAGGGTCTCACTGAGTTGCTCAGCATCTCCCATTGCTGAAGCTGGGGGTGGGGGTAGGGGGGATGGAATATTACAGGCGTGCGCACCACCATGCCAGGCCTGAAAATTTCTAAAACACAATTTTTTTTGCCTTTCTCTCTCTCTCTCTTTTTTTTTCCCCGTAGTACTGGGGATTGGAGTCAGAGCCTCCCACCTACTAAGTATTCTACCACTGAAACACACTCCCAACCGTTTTAATCTCATTTTGAGTCAGGGACTTGATCTGCCTCAGTCTATGGTGTAGTGGGGATTACATCATCATGTATACCATCATGCACAGCAAGACTTGTTATTAATTAGCCTATTACAGACTGTCAGGTTGTTGGTGGTGACTTAGGAACAAAGCACCAAGCAGCCCCTGGGTGAATGAAGCATAAATCAGGCACCTAAGGAACTGCCTGTCAATCAGCAGGGTCTCCTGGCCAATCCTGGATCTCAGCCAGTTCCCCGGACCAACTCTAGTGCGACAAGGGACTCTAAAAAATCCCTTTTCCTGTCCCAAGCCCTTCCTTTCCTCCCGTAAGCCCCATAAAATTCCAGTTCCATCCAGCCCCCATGAGGTTTCTCCTCAGGCCCTCTTCCTATCTGCTCTGCTCCCGCCCCTGGGAGTGACATCTCAATAAAGCCTCCTTTAGCGGCCTTTTAAAATATGCCTCTTTTTGGCTGCTGCCATTGCCTGAACTTACACAGACAAAAGTCAGTTAGAAGCTAGGGACTTCTGTCCCTAAAAACACTTTCTGACCTGTTTAAAGAAAAAGGGTTTGTTTTGCTGAGAAGAAGCTTTTTAGTTTGAAACCATCCCATTTATTGATTCTTGATTTGACTTCTTGCATTTTAGGAGTCTTGTTAAAGAAGTTGCTGATCATGAAGTAGATTGGGGTCTGCTTTTTTTCTATTAGGTACAGAGTCTCTGGCCTAACTCCTAGGTCCTTGATCCACTTTGAGTTGAGTTTTGTGCAAGGAAGAGACAAGAGGTTTAATTTCATTTTGCTGCATATGGATTTCCAGTTTTCCCAGCACCATTTGTTGAAGACGCTATCTTTTTTCCAATGTATGTTTTTGGCACCTTTGTCTGGTCTGAGATAACTGTATTTATTTGGGTTTGTCTCTGTGTCCTCTATTCAGTACCATTGGTCTACAAGTCTTTTTCGGTGCCAATACCATGCTGTTTTTAAAGAAACAATTAATGGGGCTGGGGATATGGCTCAAGCGGTAGCGCGCTCGCCTGACATGTGTGCGGCCCGGGTTCGATCCTCAGCACCACATACAAACAAAGATGTTGTGTCCGCCGAAAATTAAAAAATAAATATTAAAATTCTCTCTCTCTCTCTCTAAAAAAAATAGTTCTTTAAAAAAAAAAAAGAAAAAGAAACAATTAATGAAGTGAAGAGAGAGCCTACAAAATGGGAGCAAATTTTTACCAAATGCACATCAGATAAAGCACTAATTTCCAGAATATATAAATAACTCAAAAAACTTAACAATAGGGCTGGGGATGTGGCTCAAGCAGTAGCGCGCTCGCCTGGCATGCTCAGGGCACTGGGTTCGATCCTCAGCACCACATAAAAATAAAATAAAGATGTTGTATCCACTGAAAACTAAAAAATAAATATTAAAAAAACCTTAACAATAAAAAACAAATAACCCAATCAATAAATGGGCTAAGGAAATGAGCAAATACTTCATAGAAGAAGATATACAATCTATCAGCAAATTTATCAAAAATGTTCTACATCTATAGCAATTAGAAAAATGCAAATCAAAACTACTCTAAGATTTCATCTCACTCCAGTCAGAATGGCAATTATCAAAAAATCAAGCAACAGTAAGTGCTGGTAAGGATGTGGGGGAAAAGGTACACTAATTCAGTGCTAGTGGGATTGAAAAACCACTCTGGAAAGCAGTATGGAGATACCTTAGAAAAAACCTGGAACAGAACCACCATTTGACTAATTATCCCACTCTTCAGTCTATACCCAAAGGACTTAAAATCAGCACGCTATAGAGATGCAGCCACTTCAATGTTTATAGCAGCTCATTTCACAATAGCTAAACTGTGAAAACAGGCTAGATGCCCTTTAATAGATGAATGGATAAAGAAACTCGTATATACACACAACCACACACACAAAATACACAAAGAAGAATGAAATTAATGCATTTATGGGTAAATGAACATAATTAGAGAATATCAAGCTAAGTGAAGTAAGCCAATCTGAAAAAAACTAAAGGCCAAAAGTTTTCTGATAAGTGGATACTGACCCATAATGGGCAGGGGGTAAGGGAAGAAGGGATGAACTTTGGATTGAGCAGAGGGGATGAAGAAGAGGAGAGAGGGAGTGTGGGGGGAAAGATGGTGAATGATTTTGACATTATTACCCCTATGCATAAATGGTGTAACTCTAAATCATACACAACCAGAGAAATGAAAAGTTGTATTCCATTTGTGTAATTGTTTTAAAAAATAAAAGATAAAGGGTAAGGGCTGGGGATGTGATTCAGTGGTATACCACTTTCCTAGCATGCATGAGTTCCTGGGTTTGATCCCCAGCACCACAAAAGGAAAAAATTTTAAAAATATCCTAAATTTTGGAAGTTAATAGGTAAAGTATCCATGTGCTGGACATGTGAGTATGTGTGGGAGGCCAACCTTGCACGTGACTGAGTTACACTCCCCGGCTGGGTGCTGAGGCGCTCAGTCACAGAAATGTGGCACCCTTCTTGGGTGCGAGGGTCGGTGTCTCGTGCATCGGTGTGTCTTGCTACAGCCCCATGGGTGAAGCTACGCTCACCTGTTCCTTTGTAATATAACCCCTTGCCCTGTTTAGGATAGAATCTTCCATGGAAGTGCCTTGTGTGTGTCCCCTTCTCTTACTGCCCTTGGGTGTGGCCTATCCAGGTGTCAGTCAACCTGCTGACAGTGGACATCAAGAAGATACTCAGCCCCCTGAAACCTGACCCCTTGCCTCATTTGAAGAGTTTCTCTCAATAAAAGGCATCAGCGCGTACTCTCGCTCTCTCTCTCCTTCTGCGGACCCTTAAGGTCAGAGGAGCCATCACAGCGACCCCAAAGAAAAAGGTATTTGTGTCTCTTGTGTGGTTATTTTGTGCAGCCCAGTTAGCCCAGTTTAACTAGAGTGACCCCTGAGCCTTTGAGTCGCGAGATCAGAAACCCAGCAAGTATGGACAGAAGAGACACTCTCTGGGGCTCATCTGGAAAACTTTTCTTTCTTTTTTTGTACTAGGGATTCAGCCCAAGGGCAATTTATTGGTGAACCACATCCCCTAGTTCTGCCCTTTTTTGGGGGGGTGCAGAGTGTACGACTGTAATCCCAGTGTCTCAGGAGGCTGAGGAAGGAGGATTGCAAGTTCAAAGCCATCCTCAGCAAATTAGTGAGGCCCTCTGCAATTTAGTGAGACCCTGTCTCAAAATAAAAAAGGGCTGGGGAGGTAGCTCAGTGGTAAAACACCCCTGGGTTCAATCCCCAACTTCATATATACCCAAAATCCAGTCTAAATGTTACATTATTTTAAAAAATTATAATAATGGCCTGGTGTGGCTGCCAATGCCTATAATCCCAGGGGCTCTGGGGGATGAGGCAGGAGGATCTCAAGTTCAAAGCCAGCCTCAGCAATTTAGAGAGACCCTGTCACAAAATAAAAATTAAAAACAGCTGGGGGATGCGACTCAGTAGTAAAGTGCCCCTGGGTTCAATCCCTAACAACAACAACAACAAAAATACACACAATAATAATAAATAAAATAATAATGTTTCTGGTGAGTCTGGAAGAGAACCCAGTCCCTTTCCACATTTCCACCCCCCGAAAAAAAAAAAAAAAAAAAAACCTGGTTTAAATGAGATTTCTTTTGTTCATTTAAATAATAACAAAAGCAGCAGCAGCAAACATTTCTCCTATATTTTAATGTTCCCAGGTCCTCTACTAACTCCTTTACATGGATTACCTCATTTAGTCTTAGAAATAAGCAGTTGAAGAAAGGAAAATTTAGAAGTCTAAGTGGATTTCCCAATGCCAATCTCTGTTTGGTAGGTCCTTACCCTCAGTAAATGCTGTGTGTTTCAGTTAAGAGAGAAGAAATTGGAGGGGAAAATTAATTTTAAAAAGACTTGAGAGTTTGGGGTCGTGGATCAGTGGTAGAGCGCTTGCCTAGCATGCATGAGGCACTGGGTTTGATTCTCAGCACCACATAAATGTAAAATAAAGATATTGTGTCCACCTAAAATAAAAAATAAATATTAAAAAAAAAAAAGACTTGAGTGGGGGCTGTAGCTGTAGCCTATCATGCTTGAGGTCCTGGGTTTCAATCCTCAGCACTGAAAAAAAAAATTCAGGTTTCCTAAGCTTCCATTTACTAATCTCCTCTCCTATCATACAAACCGCGGGTATACAGGCATCATGTGGCCCTCCTGGCATTACTCACTGGGAACTGGGGCTCAAATACAAAAATGACAATATTACTGTTGCTGGGACCAGTAAACTGTCTTTGTCTCTGACCTAGGAGTCCATTATCTTCTGCCAACATCCACAAAACTGATGGCTAAGTTGCCAGGATAAAGGTGAAACACCTCGAAATGGCTTATGAAGCCCTGCATGTCCTGGCTTCCTCCCTGAGTCTCCACGACCCCCCCCCCCCCCCCCCCC
>NW_025999880.1:4553217-4575432 GCF_001458135.2 Marmota marmota marmota | reverse complement strand
CCCCCCCCCAGCCCTCTTGTTTTCTGATGGAATCTGGGCCTCTAGCATGGTAAGCAAATCCACCACCACTGAGCTACATCCCAGCCCCTCCAACTTCATTATTCAGCTCACTTCTGTTCTTGCCCTTTTTCCCTGGTTAACAGTGTTTAAATCTTTAGCTCTTAGGATTTCAGGTTCTCACACAGACCTCTCCTTTGAAGCACTTTTCACAGTTGTGATTTTAATTTTCTTTGCTTGATTATGTGATACTGTGTTTCTGAAGCTACAATTAGACAGACAGTCAGTATAGATAGGTAAATAGGGTCAGGTCTGATCAAGGAAGCCAATTTTGAGTGCAAGTTGGAGACTGTCCCCTGAGACTGAAATGTTAATTCCTTCTGAGCCCTTCCTCCACCATAACCTGCTCCTGCTCTAACCTGTTGCTAAGGTAACCTGTCCCAGGAATTGCCCCTTCCTACAGGGAGCTATAAGGTTGTTAATTAATGTGTCCTTGGCTGCTCCATCCTGCCCTTCTTCTTTCAGCTCACCTGTTTCCCACCTTTTGGCCATCCTACCGAGCATTCCTGGGTCTAGTCACATATGCAGGAAGAAGAAAGATAAGGGGAAGAGGGCAGGAGAACAAAGGAAGCCTAGGACACAGAAAAAGGGCAGACCACATCACTTCTTAGGATACCGGGATACCAGCTATTGCCTGCTTCTCCCTCCTGGGAGAAGTCAATGTTACTCTTTTTAAAATAAACCCTCCTTGCCTCGGCATACTTCTTTAATGTTTAAACTTAAACATGTGAGGGAGCAGAACTCTTCACCGATGACCAACAGTATCAATTCTATTGAAATCAAAACTTCAGTCTTAAACCAGATACGGTGGTGCACACCTGTAATTCCAGCAACTCAGGAGGCTGAGGCAGGAGGATTGCAAGCTTAAGGCCAGCCTCAGCAATTTATCCAGGCCCTAAGAAACTTAGGGAGACCCTAACTCAAAAAATGAAAAGGGATGGAAGGCTAGAGATGTAGCTGGAGGCTGGAGATGTGCAAAAGTGCCCCTGGGTTAAATCCCCAGTGCCAAGTAAATAAATAAATAATGAAATAAAGGGCTGGTACGTGGGTCATGGTAGTACCCCTGGGTTCAATCTCCAGTACCACTAAAAGCAAATCAAAACAACAACAACAAAACAAGAACAAACTTCTATAGCTCAGTGGTAGAGCATTTGCTCAGCACATACAAGGTTCTGCGTTTAATCCTCACCATTACAAAAATAAAAAATAAAAAAAAACAGCCATACAAACAAAAAACCCTTCAATCTTACATCCAATTCTAATTTCTCCTTCCCTCCACATTTCAGTACCCAGTCCTCTGCTGTTTTTCCTTGTTTCTCCACTCTTCCTCTGATCTCAAGGTTGTATTGTTTGTTTTTGTTTGGCTATTGTTTTTTGGTACTATGAGTTGAATCCAGGAATATTCTACCACATCCCAGCCCTTTCTATTTTTTATTTTGACACAGTGTCTTGTTAAGTTGCCCAGGCTAGCCTTAAACTTGGGATCCTCCTGCCTCAGGCTCCCAAGTCACCATGCCTGACTTCAAGGCTACTTTTGGCAACTCCAAAGCTGAGATAGAGGTAAGAACCAATGATACAAAAAAGGGAATTGCTGGGGATGTAGCTCAGTGACAGAGTACTTTACTGACATGTGGGAGGCCCTAGGTTCTATCACCAGCACTGTAAGTAAGTAAATAAATAAACAAACAAATAAATGCATACAAAGGAGTAGGGTAGGAGACAAAGACCTTCTAACTTAGCTGATGCTTTCTGTAGCTTTGTGTTCATACTAAAGCTTACTCTTTTGTGCAAATTGTTAATAGATCATTCCAGTACCTCTACTACAGTACACAGCACCCTGCTGCAGGCCAATGCCCTCTCCTGTGGACTTCTTGCAACCCCTCAGCTCTTGTCCTCCAAGGTTCCACCTCTCTACTCTCTGTTGAAATTCTTCATTCATGAGTAAGATCCCTTTTGGCTCAGCTACCTTCTGTGCAATCTACATGCTCCAGCATACCCTCCATGCCTAATAGAAGTGTGGCTAATCAGTCTGCTAGTCTCCCTTGCTCATTCAGTCATCAAGGACTCTTCAATATAGATGGCTGATCTCCTGACCCCTAAATTTCAGAAACAAGTTCTCTGCATGCCACCTTGGAGGAAACTGGGAAAGGGTATCATATTTCAGCTGTTAAGCAGGCTGGAACTGATTGATTAACTGATTAATTTTTTTATTAGTTTGACAGTGCTGGGGATTATAACCAGGGGCATTCTACCATTGTGCTACATCCCCAGTCCTTTAATTTTTTTTTTTTTTTTAATTTTGAGACAGGGTCTAAGTTGCCCAGGCTGGCCTCAACTTGTGATTCTCTTGCCTTAGCCTCCCAAGTCTCTGACATGACAGGTGTGTGCCACTGTACCTAGTCCAAGGATCATTTTAGCCATCTCATAGGAAGATCTGCATTAGAGGGGGAATGTGTTACTCCTGTTTTCCACTTTTGAACTTTACACATAATTCCCAGACACAGATGAAGTCCAGTTTCATATCCAATTTAACCTGTTAACCCCATCCATACTCCAATTAAACATCAATAATTTATTTATTTATTGCTGGGCCACAGTGGCATAAGCCTGTAATTCTAGCAACTTGAGAGGCCGAGGCAAAAGGATCACAAGTTCAAAGCCAGCCTCAGAAATTTGGGAAGGCCCTAAATTTAGCAAAATTAAAAAGGCCTGGGGGGCTGGGGTTGTGGCTCAGTGGCAGAGAGCTTGCCTAGCACGCATGAGGCACTGGATTGGATTCTCAGCACCACATACAAATAATTAAAATAAAGGTCCATCAACAACTTAAAAAATTTTTTAAAAAAAGGGCTGGGATGTAGCTCAGTGGTAAAGAGACCCTCACTACAATCTGCAGTATACTGCTCCCCGAAAAAAAAGGGGGGGGGTGGCAGAAGAACAGCCTCCAAACAGGATTTAAGGCCTCCGCTACTGAATAAAGACTGCATTGGTAGGAAACATTTCATTCCTAAATTAACTACTGGATTTCCCTTAGTAATTACTCATAGTTTTACAATGTCCCTAGATTTTCTTTAAACACTATTCAGAAATGTTGACTAAAGCCACTGTGGTGGTATATACCTATAAAGCTAGCTACTTGAAAGGCTGAGGGAGAAGGATCCCAAGTTTAAGGCCAGTCTGGGTAACTTAGCAAGACCACATCTAAAAATAAAAAATAAAAAGAGGTGGCTGGGCACAGTGGTGCATGCCTGTGATCCTAGCAGATCAGGAGGCTGAAAATGAAGGATTGCAAGTTCAAAATCAGCCTCAGTAACTTGGCAAGGCCCTAAGCAACTTAGTGAGACCTTGTCTCAAAATAAAAAGGGCTGGGATGTGACTCAGTCCCAGGTGCTCCTGGGTTCAATTCCTTGTACCAAATATATAAGTAAATAAATAAAAATAAAAAGAGGCAGAGATGTAGTTCACTGGTAGATCACCCCTGGGTTCAATTCCCAGTACCAAAAAAAAAAAAAAAGAAAAAGTAGATTAAATTGCCCCTGCTATTTTAACATAGTACTTACCTTTCTTAAGAATTTTTTTCACTTTCACGTAGTTCCCTTGTTTGACATATTCATGAAGCTGAGCTTCCAAGGAGTCATTTCTCAAGGTACCAAGCCGAACAGGACAGGGGACTGGAAGATGAATAGCCCGAGACATCCTGTTTCAAAAGAGAGCATACGTATTCTAACTGAACCAAAAATACAAAGAAGCAAAATAGATTCTTTACATTTGGAAACCTGTTCACCTTCATTAATACAATTGTTCCTAAGTATCCAAAGGGGACTGGCTCCAGGACCCCTGCAGATAACAAAATCCACACATGTGGGCTGGGGTTGTGGCTCAGCGGTAGAGCACTGACCTTGCATATGCAAGGCCATGGGTTAGATCCTCAGCGCCACAAAAAAAATAAATAAATAAATAAAACAAAGGTACTGTGTCCAATTACAACTAAAAAATAAATATTAAAAAAAATCCACAGATGCTCATGTCCCCTATATAAAATGGCACAGTACTTGTGTATAACCTACATGCATCCTACCCCCTGGGGGTAGGGGGTTAATGGGGATTTAACCCAGGGGAACTTAACCACTGAGCCACATCCCCAGCCCTTATTATTTTTTATTTTGAGACTAAGTTGCTTAGGGCCTTGCTAATTTGCTGAGGCTGGCCTGGCCTTGAATTTAAGATCCTCCTGCCTCAAACTCCCAAATGGCTAGAATTCTCTCAGTATACTTTAAACCACCTCTAGATTATCTAGAACAACTAATACAGTGTAAATCTATGTAAATAGTTATTATACTATATTGTTTAGAAAATAATAACAAGCCTGTATAAATTTAGTACAGATGCAAGTTTTTGAAAATATTTTCTAGGGGCTAGGGATGTAGCTCAGTGGTAGAACACTTGCCTGGCATGCATGAAGCCTTGAATTTCATTTCGAGCACCACAAAAATAAATAATTTTCTATACAAGGTTGGTTGAATATAAGGATGTAGAATTCATGAATTCAGAGGGTCAACTGTAGTGAAGAGGATTTTAGGGGAACAATTACAGAAACTCTATGAGATTAATGTTTATGCTCAATGTTACTGTTTTTTGTTTGTTTCTTGTTGTTGCTTTGGTACTGGGAAATGAAGCAAGGAAACATTTATCAATAAGCTACATTCCTAGCCCTTTATTTTGATTTTGAGACAGGGTCTCCCTAAGTCACTTAGAGCCTCACTAAGTTACTGAGACTAGTCTCAAACTTTCAATCCTTCTGCCTCAAGTCTCTCGAGCTGATAGGATTACAAGCATGTACCATTGTGTCTGCCATTAATGTTATTTATTGTTAAAGAATAGGGGTTGGGGATATAGCTCATTTGGTAGAGTGCTTGCCTCACATGCACAAGGCCCTGGGTTCAATCCCCAGCACCAAAAAAAAAAAAAAAAGAAAAAAGAATTGACCCAGGTGAGTTGCTGCAGGCTGGTAATCCCAGAATGTGGGAGGCTGAGGCAGGATGATTTTAAGTTTGAGGCCAGCTTGAGCAAGTTAGCAAGATCCTGTCTCAAAATAAAATTTAAAAAGTACTGAGACTACTGGATGTGGTTGCACATGCCCGTGATTCTGCAGCTCAGGATGCTGAGGCAGGAAGATCCCAAGTTCAAAGCCAGCCTCAGCAATTTAGCAAGAACCTAAGCAATTCAGTGAGACCCTGTTTCTAAAATATAAATATAGATAGACAGACAGATAGATACAGATAGATAGATAGATAGATTTGTGTGTGTGTGTGTGTGTGTGTGTGTGTCTGTGTGTGTTGCTGGTGATTGAACCCAGGGCCTTGTACATGCAAGGAAAGCACTCTACCAACTGAGTTATATCTCCAGTCCCCTAATTTTTTTTCAAAATGGCTGGGGAAGTTGCATAGTGGTTACATGTTCCTGGGTTCAATAGCCGGTACCAAAAAAAAAAAAAAAAAAAAAAGGACTGGGATGTAGCTCAGTCATCTCCACAGCAGGCCTTGAACTTGGGAACTTGGGATCCTTTTTCTTAGCCTCGGAGTCATTGGGATTACAGACATGTGCCTCCCTCCTTCTATCACAGGATGAAGCAGCAAGAAGGCCCTCTTCAGAAGCTGGTCCCTCCAACTTGGTCTTCACAGCTTCCAGAACTGTGAGAAATAAACTTCTCTACCACAAATAACTAGTTTTCAGACATTTCATCATAGCAGCACAAAATGGGCTAAGACATCTACTACGTGTTTCAAATGTGACAGGTAATGAGTAAAACACCTAAAATTAGATCATTGCTACCACAATGTTTATAGTCTTGCAAGGCAGATAAGTGGCAATGTGTTATGTTCTACAGACAATAAGACAACAAATCCCATTCACATAAATCCCCAAGAATGGACCTCAAGGGCTTCAAGCTACGTGGGGAAGCACAGAAGGTATGAAATGAGGTGAAGTAAAAGAAAAAGTCAAAAAGACTGATACATTTAATGGATCTTCAGCCAGGAGGCTCAGGGATTGTAGGTTACTGAAAAGTAACACTTTTGGGGGTTGTGGGGGGGTACTAGGATTGAACCCAGGGTGCTCTAACATAAGGTACATTCCCAGCTAGTTATATTTTTGATTTTGGGACAAGGTCTTGCTAAGTTGCTGAGGCTGGCCTCGAATTTGTGATCCTCCTGCCTCAGCCTCCCAAAACACTAGAATTAGCAACTGTGACATAGCAACCAACTGAGAAGTAACACTTCCTTGATTTATCCAGGGACTACATGTGGAAAGTACTAAATTAAGTTCTTTATTTTTTTGGTATCTGTTAATATCCATGTCACTGACTACAAGCAGTATTCTAGTAATCCAACAGCATCACAACTTTTTGTTGTTGTTACTAGGGATTGAATTCAGGGGTGTTTACATTGATCTGAGTCCCTTTTATTTTTAATTTTGAGATAGGTCTTGCTAAATTGTTCAGGGCCTCACTAAATTGCTGAAACTGGCCTCTAACTTGCAATCTTTCTGCCTCATCCTCCCAAGGCACTGGGATTACAGGTATGCACCACCACACCTGGCATAACTTTCTCTAAAAAAAGTGCTCAGAAAATAGTTTGGTCTTAAATGCATATGAACCAAAGTTTTATAGCAAGCTGTCATTCCTCTTTTTCCCACCTTCTTCCTTTTCTTTTTCCAGGTATTAGAAAACTACATTTTAATTAAAAAAATTTTTCTCAGTTGTATATGGACTCAATGCCTTTAATTTGTTTTTATGTAATGCTAGGATCAAAACCAGTGCCTCACACTTGCTAGGCAAGTGCTCTATTACTAAGCCACAACTCCAGCCCAGAAAATGGCATAGTATCATTATGATTTAGATGACTAATTGTTATGAACAAAATTGGGAGCTCTCACCCCCCCCCCATTCAAATGTTTTAACTTTCAGTACCTTAGGTGTTTGTTTAGAGTGTTTAAAGAGATGATGTTCAGTGATGGGGGCCTTGCCTGCAATGCATGAGGCCTGGGTTTGACTTCCAGCACTGCAACAAATAAAATCAAGAAGGGAGTAGTAGAGGCTTGCCTAGAATTCATAAGGCTTTGGGTTCAATCCCCAGCCCAGTACAGATGGGCGGGGGGGGGGGAGGTGAATAATACAATGAGATCGTTANGGGGGGGGGGGGGGGGGGGGGGGGGGGGGGGGGGGGGGGGGGGGGGGGGGGGAGTGAATAATTACAATGAGATCCTTAGGGTGGGAATGTAATTCAACAATAATGTCTTTTTCTGTTTTGCAGTACTGGGGACAGAACCCAGGGTCTCATGAATGGCAGGCAAGTGCTATACACATCTCCAGTCCCAATGACTTACGAATGTCCTTCAAAGAGGAAGGACAGCCCAGAGGCTAAGACCACAGTATGAAGAAGCAGCAAATATACAGTATCTCAAAAATCAAGGACTGAGGAACCCAACTCTGTCAGTACCTTGATCTTACTTGGGCGGTTTAAAACTTCCTGGAGAGAAAAATAAACGTCATTGTTTAACCACTCCTATCTGCAGTACTTTGCTATGTCAGTCCCTAGCAAACAAATAATTAATGACATAGGCTGTCATGTTTGAAATTAACATCATGCTAACTAAATCGTTAAGATTCACTATCATAATTACTGGTAGTTTTATTTCCTCCATTTTCCTACTTTAATCGCACAAACGGAATAAAGCAAGCGCATCATCTTCGATAGAGAGGGAAAAAAAAACCAACTCAGTTTCCAATTGGGATATAACTAAGTAATAAAAAAGTACTCAGGATTCAATAGACTAACGGTAACTTTACACAAACATCTAACCAACATCCACACTAGAAAGCTTTGTGGCATACTCACAACTTGGTTCCATTACATCAGGTACAAGTAATAAATTTTATCTATTCTTAACAAACAAACCAGGGGAAAGCGCGAACGCAGTCCCCCACTACCACAAATTATGCAGTCGAGTTTCCCACATTTGGGGAAATCGCAGGGGTCAGCACATCCGGAGTGCAATGGATAAGCCTCGCCCTGGGAAAACCACCTTCGTGATCATGGTATCTCCCCTGCCAGGTAAGTATGAGCTGCTGCCCACTTGTGCCACTTCACCCTCGTCCTTAACACACTACTTAGTCACGGTCAATCCAGTTTCAAGTTCTTTAGGTGTTCTATTTCAAACTACACACTTCTTTATATGTTGCAGATCAAGCTACAATTTCCGGGATATTTGCTGGAAATTTTGCCGCGAGAAAAACGCTCTCGAACCAGCAATCATCGTACTCTTATCTACATATCCCCGCCTCTTGAAGTGACGTCAGTTTCTCCTTCATGGCTTTTTTCCTTTCACAGTTTCCTTATGGATGAGTTGGCTCTAAGGAACCACCCCTCATTTGTCTCCAAAAGACTTCTGCAGGTGTGACTGAAAAGATTTAAATATTCCTTGCCTTTTCGATGTCTGCAAAAATTCTGGCATGAACAAGTCTTAGTCGTGCGCTGTTGCGCTGACCAGCTTGGGAGACCCTGGCGAGGCGGGGTATGTAGGGATGGGAGTACAGTGGGTTGTGTCAGGTCTGAACTGCTGTTTCAGATTCTCGGTCAAACCCTCAGTATGTTTCCATTTCCAAAAATTGTAAAGTGGAAATAATTCTGCCTGCCTGCCTTACACGGTTTCTGTAAGAACTGAATGAATATAAAATGCAGCTTCTAGTCTCCCGACCCCACTCAGGCCACTCTGCTTCTGGACTGGTGACAGGTATAGCACAAGCAGAACAGCATCCAGCTTGTATTTAGGAACAAACTGGCTACTTGTCCTTTCTTCTACATTTTGCTCCAAGCAAAACAATTCTTTTTATAATTTCTAATGACTATAGTATCAAAGCCTTTAGTAGTATTTTCCTTACAGTCTCTATATATATATAAAAAAAAAAGGCTTTGTTTTGTTTGGTACTTTGGGGGTGTATTCTTTTAGTTACTACAAGTGATAAATTTCCCTTATAAGTAATTTGAAAAAGGCAGAAAAGTTTTAAAAATTAAAATCAACTACGATCCAACTACAAAGTTACCACTGTTACACTTTCTTGATGTTTTGTGATAATCCCAAAATATGCATATATTTTGCCACATGCCTGTTATCCCAGCGACTTAAGAGGCTGAGGCAAGAGGATGGAGAGTTCGAGGTCCTGCCTCAAAAATTAAAATAAATAAATAAATAAATAGGGGTGGAGATGTGGCTCAGTAGTAGTAAAGTACACCTGGGTTTAATCCCTGGTGCCAAAAAAACAAAAACAACAGGGAAATAGATTATTAACCAAACAACAATCATATAAAAATGATTAATAACAAAAAATTAGGAGCTGGATGTGCTGGGGTTGATCCCCAGCATGGGGGAATGGAAAAATTTATTCCATGAGGTTAAGAGGAAAAAACTTATGAGATGGTGTTATATCACGACTGCAATTTTGTAAAAATGTGAAGCCTTAAGGGAAATTACTGAAGGCAAATTCACTGAAATGATAACAAATGTTGCTGATTTTATACCCAGTGACAGACTAAATCCTTTCAGAAATATTGTTAAGGGGCCGGGGTTGTGGCTCAGTGGTACAGTGCTTGCCTAGCACACAGGAGGCACTGGGTTCGATCCTCAGCACCACGTAAAAATAAAAATAAAAAAATAAAGGTATTGTGTCCATATACAATAAAAATATTTTAAAAAAAGAAATAATGTTAAACTGTTTTTGCTTCCCAGTGAGATCACATCAAAATTGTGTTTTTTGTTTTTTTTGTTTTGTTTTTGTACCAGGAATTGAACTCAGGGGCACTCAACCACCGAACCACATCCCCAGCCCTATTTTGTATTTTATTTAGAGACAGGGTCTCATTTAGTTACATAGTGCCTCACTTCTGCTGAAGCTGGCTTTCAACTCGAGATCCTCCTACCCCAGCCTCCGAGCTGCTGGGATTATTTCACCACCACGCCTGGCTCTAAATTGGATTTTTAAATAGTTTTGAACACAGAGTTCGGTATCAGATAGACTGTGACTTTACCATGTTTTGCTGTCTGTACTTGAATTTATCTTCTGGGATGATAATGATTAGTTATAATTATAGTGAAGATATATTCACAAATGAACATGTGTGCATAATATATGTATGTATAACAACAGAAAATAACTAGGAGAGGCGGCATTTGCCTGTAATCCCAGTGACTTTGGAAACTGAAGCAGGAGATCAGCAAGTTCCCCGCCATCCTCAGCAACTTAGTAAGGCTCCATCTTTTTTTTTTTTTTTTTTTTTTTAAAGGCCCTGTCTTAAAAACTAAAAAGGGCTGCGGCTGGATGTAATGGTGTATGCTTGTAATCCCAGTAACTCCAGATGCTGAGGCAAGAGGATCCCAAGCTCAAAGCCAGGCTCAGCAATTTAGCAAAGCCCTCAGCAACTTAGCCAGATCCTGTCTAAAACTAAAACAATAAAATAAAAAGGGTTGGGAATGTGGCTCAGTTGATTAGCACCCCTGGGTTCAATACCCAGTACAAAAAAAAAAAAAAAAGCAGTGGGGCTGGGATGTAGCTCAGTGGTAAAGAGTTCAATTTCCAGTACAAAACAAAACCCCCCAAATAAGCTAACTACTGTGACCAAAAAGAAAATAGGCCCCAAATAGGAATAGATGAAGGAACACAATTCCTCAGTACAACGTTTTTTGGAGAGTTGACATATATCTAGGGAAGGACAACACCGGCAGGCACATCTGCATTTCTCTCAGATCACTGCTGCCCAGAAATACAATAAGGGTGGCATATATACTCCAGATTTTTTTTTCCAGTGATGAGGATTGAACCAGGACCTTATGCATGCTAGGCAAGAAATGCTACCTCTAAGCCAGACCAATACTCAGTAATTTTTAAAAGCTGAGTCTTATTTTATAAAACTTCTTAAGGTCCAGATGTGGTCTGTAATCTCAGAGACTCTGGAGGCTGAGGCAGGAGATCTCAAGTTCAAAGCTAGCCTCAGCAACTTAGTGAGGCCCTAAGAAACTCTGTGGACCCTGTCTTTAAATAAAATACAAAAAAGGGTTGGGGATATGGTTCAGTGGTTAACTACCCCTGAGTTCAATCCTTGATGCCAAAAAAAGCAAAGAACAACTCCACAAGGCAGGTGTGGCTTGTCAGAAAGTCCATAATGCCAATATAACTGAATCTATAAATGTCTATTACTAAGAAAGCATGAAAAACTCTATGGCCGCTCTCTGGACCTTGAGGGGCAAACCCATCCATTCATTGTTTATGTGGTGTTTTTTTGTTTGTTTTGTTTTGTTTGGCTGTGTGTTTTCATTTTTTGTACTGAGGACTGAACCCAAAGGTGCTTAATCACTGAACCACATCTCTACCCTTTTTATATTTTATTTTGAGACAAGGTCTCACTAAGTTGTTTGGGGGGGCCTCACTTAGTTGCTGAGGCTAGCCCTGAACTTGTGATTCTCTTGCCTCAGCCTCCCAAGTCTCTGGGAATACAGGCATGTGCCACTGTGCCTGGCTACCCATTCACTCTCAACACACTGCCCTGGGCCTATATTTCTGTCATAGGCTCTGCAATACAAATCACAGTAATTTTTTAGACATTTGCTAGATACCCTCATCCAAAAAATGTGACCCAGATCACCTTACATCTATCATCTCATTATTGAATTACTTTCCTAATTTTATTCCAGAAGGCTTAATTTCACATGAGGAAAATAACATTTTGGCTGTTTTGATAGTATCCATGAATACCTGGCTGGCCACAGTTCTGAGGCCTCTATAACTATTTATTTATGTCCCCTATAGCTTTGACCTCACATGCCCCCCCCTTTTTTTTTTGCCAAGGAATTCTTTCTGATGACCATATACCTACTCCATATTTTCTCTATTCGCCAAGCATTCTTGAAATTCTGAGTGCTGCTAATGAAAATCATCTGCCTTTGAGTCATTACTTATATGAGGTGCATACTTCTCATTTACTCATAGCCATTTAAACTTCTAAAATGCCAGTCAGTAGTATGAGCAATGGGGATGTTATGAGAAATAATGCAGAGATAGTCCTCCTGTAATAAATGTGATCACCATCTATAAGGCAAGCGGACTTGCCAGAGCTGCATTAGAATAACAGATCCATTCAGGACTTTTTATTTGTTTGGTACTGATGATAGAACCCAGGGGGAGTTTACCACTGAACTACATCCCCAGACCTTTTTACTTTTAGACAGGGTCTCACTAATTACTGAGGCTGTCCTTGAACTTGCAATCCTGATTCTTCAGCCTCCTGAGTCACTGGATTACAGGCATGCATGACTGCACTCAGCGCACAGTCTATCTTGTGATTTCGTTGATGAAAAGATGAATATATCCTATTATTACGTATAAAATATTTTCTTCTACCTAAAAATTCTTTTCTGAACCGAGTGGGGGGAGAGAAAGGGAGAGAGAAGGGAAAGCATATGGAAATGGTAGGAGACCCTCAATGTTACACAAAATTACATATAAGAGGTTGTGAGGGGAAAGGGGGGGTGGAAACAAGGGAGAGAATTGAACAACAGCAGATGAGGTAGAGAGCGAAGATGGGAGGGGAGGGGAGGGGGGATAGTAGGGGATAGGAAAAGTAGCAGAATACAACAGTCACTAATATGCCATTATGTAAAACTGTGAGTGTGTAACCGATGTGATTCTGCAATTTGTATTTGGGGTAAAAATGGGAGTTCATAACCCAATTGAGTCCAATGTATGAAAGATGATATAGCATGAGCTTTGTAATGTTTTGAACAACCAATAAAAAAAAATTCTCTCTCTCTCTTTAAAAAAAAAAAATCTAGTGAGGGGCTGGGATTAAAACTCAGTGGTAGAGTGATTGCCTAGCATATGTGAGGCCCTCGGTTCATTCCTTAGTACCATATGAAAATAAATAAAGATATGTGTCCACCTACAACTAAAATAAATTTTAAATTTTGTAAAGTGACCAAATTTTTAAATCTGAAATTAATTTTAACACTACATCATCTCTATACAAAGTGAGGGGGGGAAAAAAAGCTGACCCAAACACTATTTACATTGTATGAAAAAACAAAATTCATCTGCAATAGATGCAAATGAACATGGGCGCGTAAGCACCCAAAGAAAGAGCCCTGCGATGCTGTGTTCTTAAAAAAGTAAAAAGAAAAGCCACACATACAAGAAAACATACTCTACGCTTTGAAAACCAAAAAATATCAGGGGAGAGCGCGAACGCAGTCCCCCACTACCACAAATTATGCAGTCGAGTTTCCCGCATTTGGGGAAATCGCAGGGGTCAGCACATCCGGAGTGCAATGGATAAGCCTCGCCCTGGGAAAACCACCTTCGTGATCATGGTATCTCCCCTGCCAGGTAAGTATGAGCTCAAACTATCCCTGACACTCCCCACTGCCTTGCACACCACTGTACGATTCGGGTCAATACTGAATAGGCTCTAGTTGGGCTGTATCTACACACTGAAATCCCCACATTTGGATCTGCTCACGTTCACACTGCATTTCTCTATTATTGCTGATAGAAATGCTATGATAGAAAGATGATTTCCAGGGATGCTTCCAAAATGCACCGAATCTCTAATCTACATACTCCGCCTCCTGGCTTTACGTCACGCGCAGGCCGGGTTGATGATCGGGAAAAATTGCGTTGCTTTTGGTCGACTGCTGCACAACATTCTGGGCCAGCTTCCAAACATCAGTTCCTCCTGTTTGCAATGACCTAAATGACACCTATCGTGCTATTTTTCTGACCAGAAATCCATCTCTCTCCTAACTTTTGCATAGTCGAAAGCCTTCCGATCTCCCTGTGAGGACAGGCCACCCTGAGCAAAAGAACGTCAAGGAGCCAACTTCATACTGAGATAGGGACGTTCTACACCACTCCAACATCACTTCCTCCTATTTTAATAGGGAGCACACACCATGCTAGCGGGATGTATGGCAAGAGTAGGAGCATTATGGTGTTGTTTGGGGGTGCTGGGCCCCATACTTTAGGCGCGTGCTCTATCATTGCACTGATATCCCAGTCTGGAACGGGAGTTTTGGAATCCAAGATCTGTTCAGCAAAATCCAATGCTCACACTGCATTCCTCTATTTAAAAATCTTTTTTATACCGCCTGCCTCTAAATAAGCTTCTAACCTCTGAACCTGTCTGTTCCTCGCCCTGTAAATAAGAATTACTGATACTGAAGTTCTTCCGAGAGTTCAACCCAATGAAAACTCCAAAGTAAACTTAAAAAACCCACTAATAGCCATTTAAGAAAGTCCTCCCAGCTTCCAAGGAATAAGAATCGGAAGCACCACGAGAACAGCGGTAGAGAAACCAACTTACAAGAAAACAAAACAAAAGTGATCTTCAAGAAAAAGAAACAATACCAGCCTGAACAGCCTAGGAAACTCAACCATTGAGCAAGCATGCTCCTGACTTTTAACCAACAGATGCAGGGGAGAGCGCGAACGCAGTCCCCCACTACCACAAATTATGCAGTCGAGTTTCCCGCGTTTGGGGAAATCACACGGGTCAGCACATCCGGAGTGCAATGGATAAGCCTCGCCCTGGGAAAACCACCTTCGTGATCATGGTATCTCCCCTGCCAGGTAAGTATGAGTTGAAAAGGCTGAAGCCTTCACAGCCAGGTGTACACTGCACCATACACGTAGGGTCGTAACATAAGCGTTCACCTTAAAACTCCATATCATGACACAAATGACCTCCAAACACTTTATGAAACTAGCAGTCTCGGAAATTCCCCAAACTACACTCCAAGAAACAACAAACATATAAGAAACTTTTCCCAGTTTGCACCGGATGTTCATCTACATATTACCCGCCTCTGTGGATGTCAGACGGGCAGGGAACTTAGATCCCTCACTCGGAATCCATGCTTCCTCTAGCCTTGAGAGGACAAAAGGCAGGCCTACTAGCATGTGATAACTTTTCCTGTTTCGTCCTCTTTCCTGCTAGAACACAAGGAGCATTTTTTCCCTTTTTTATTCTTCTTTCTTCTTCCCCCTCCCCCTCCCCTATACCAAGGGACTGGGAATTGAACACAGGGGCATTCAACCAGAGCTATATCCACAGCCCTATTTATTATTTTAAGACAGGGTCTCACTATAGTTCCCAGATTGGCCTCAAACTTGTGATCCTCCTGCCTTGGCCTCCTGCATAGCTGGGACTACAGGTGTGCAGCACCGAACCTTGCCACATTCTCTTTCATGAGCAGAAATCTGAATCATATTTAATAGTAATAACAACAAAATCAGTAAATGATAGTAGAAGTGGTCCATTTTACTCATGCATTGAACAAGCATGTGCTGCATTTCTATTATTGAGGATATTAAGAATGAAAGTTAATTCCTGCTTCCAAAGAACACAGAGGCTCTGCCAAGCATGGTGGAGCATGCCTGTAATCCTAGCAACTCCAGAAGTTGAGGCAGAAGGATCACAAGTTCAAAGCCAGCCTCAGCAACTTAGCAAGTTGTCTCAAAATAAACTTTGGGGGCTGGGTTTCTGGTTCAGTGCTAGAGAGCTTGCCTAGCATGTGTGAGACACTGGGTTCAATTCTCAGCATCACATATAAATAAATGTCCGACAAAAAGTAATAAAATATTTAAAATAAATAAATAAATAGGTCTGGGGATGTGCTCAGTGGTTAAGCACCCCTGGGTTCAATCCCTGGTGCCAAAAAGCAAAACAAACAAACAAACAACAGCAACAAAATAACAAATAAGAGCTATGGAAAAGAAGTCAAATTAAAGTGAGAAATGCTGTGAAACTTTTTTTTTAACTTTTTTCTATAACCCTCATTTCTAGTCAGAATTCCTAGTTGCTCTCACTAGCTTACAAGGGTTCCTTTTTAAAAAAAAAATTATTATTATTATTTTTTAATATTTACTTTTTTTAGTTTTCAGCGGACACAACATCTTTGTTTGTATGTGGTGCTGAGAATCGAACCCGGGCCGCACGCATGCCAGGCGAGCATGCTACCGCTTGAGCCACATCCCCAGCCCCTACAATGGTTCCTTGAGGCAGAAGATCTCTGCCCAAAGATGACACAGCTTCTCACACAATGGCTCATTACTGGCAAGAGTTTACTTCTTGAGCACTTTATTTCAGCAACATCAGAGAAGGCTCCCTGGAAGCCTTTTTTTTTTTTTTTTTTTCCCCAGTACCAGGGCTCTGCACAGGCAAGCACTCTACCATTAAGTTATATCCCCTGCACCTAGAAAGGATGACATATGAAATACATCTTAAGGAGTGGGAAAAGACAGCATAATACTATTTATGAAAGGAAAACAAAAGTTCTGGAAAGAATAAAAGGATAACTGGGATTTGGGTGGGAGATTAGGGAATATTATGTGTGTTATTTATCTATGTTTATTTATGTATAATTAAATGTTATTTTGGCTTTGGGGATTTTATTTGTTTATTTTTGGTTTTGGTATTAGGGATAGAACCCAGGGTCTCTTAACCACTGAGCCACATCCCTAGTGCTTTGTATTTTTTATTTTAAGACAGGGTCCTGCTAAATTGCTTAGGGCCTCACTACATTACTGAGGCTGGTATTTGATATTTTAATTTTGTAATATGCTGCATTTGCTGCTGCTATTTTATACCAGTAAAGCAACAGCTTTGCAGCAAAATAGGAAAAACATATTCAACTTATTCATAAACAATATTTTGAACTGGGCCCCAAAATTATATAGTTGAGGAAGAAGGGATAATGATGCATTTTGGACGTAAGGAATAGAGAAGTTCAAACATTCCTCCTGAAGGTTCAACATTTGATGTTGCTGAAATAAAGTGCTGTAACAAATTTATTTGCTTATAGTTTTCCATGACACAGGAGCCTTCATATCAAAGACCCAAAGATCCAGGGTGAAATATCCATTTTTATACTTAGGATTCCATAAATATGGAGAGCCATTTAGAAATATATTTGGACAAAAAGCATAAGGGAACTCAGATTCTTCTTGGCCTCTTTATGCAGCTTTATTTTGAAACTGGGTCTTGCTAAACTGTTTAGGGCTTGCTAGGCTGACCAACTTGTGATCCTCCTGCCTCAGTAGTTGGGATTATAGGCATGCACCACTGAATCTGCTCCTTCCCTCTATGGAGCAGGACCCTTTCTGGAATGAGGGCCTTATGATCTACAGTTGAACAAGACAAGAAAGAAAATCTATTTATAGCCAACTTTTTTTGTGTGTGTGTCGTAGAGATTGAACTCAACCAATGAGCCATATCTCCAGCCCTATTTTGTGATTTTATTTACAGACAGGGTCTTGCTGAGTTGCTTAGCACCTCACTAAGTTGCTGAGGCTGGCTTTGAATTCACAATACTCCTGCCTCAGCCTCCCAGCCACTGGGATTTCAGGTGTGCGCCACTGTGTCCAGTTTATAGCCAACTTTTTGTGTGTGCGTGGTATCAGGGATTGAACCCAGGGGCACTTTACCACTGAACTATATCCCCACCCCTTTTTAATTTTAATTAATTTTTTTTGAAATAGGGATTGAACCCAGGGGTACTCAAAACCACTATGCCACATCCCCAGCTCCCCGCCTTGTAATTTGAGACAGGGTCTTACTAAATTGCTTAGGGTCTCACTAAATAGTTGAAGCTGGCTTTGAACTTGCAATCCTCCTGTCTCAGCCTCCTGAGCCACTAGAATTACAGGCATGCATCACTGAGCCTGGAGGGTATTTTTTTAATATTTTATTTTTTAGTTGTAGATGGACACAATATCTTTTTTTTATTTTTATGTGGTACTGAGGATCGAACCCAGGGCCTCGCACATGCTAGGGTCTTGCTAAGTTGCCCAGGCTGGCCTTGAATTTCTGATCCTCCTGTCTCAGCTTCCAGAGTCTTTGAAATTATAGGCATATGGCAAACTCTTTCACAGAAAGGCAGGGAAAAGCAGAGTAATATTTTTAGTATTTACTTCTAGCTTTGGGGTAAAGGGCAAAAAGGGATTATTTTTCCCTCCGGGTATTGGTGATGGAACAAGTCCATGCACTCTCTACCACTGAGCTATATCCCCAAGCCCTTTTTATTTTGAGACAGGGTCTCCACACTATATTGTTTAGGCCAGAGTCCACCTTGCAATCCTCCTGCTTCATCCTCCCAAGTTGCTGGGATTACAGGCAGGCCCTACTATACCCAGCTCAACTAATAAAGTCTATGCAAATATTCCAAAATCCAAAAATCTTCAAAATCTCAAACATTTATGGTCCCAAACATTTCAGATAAGGACATTCAACTTGTAAAATACGAATCTGTTTTAAAATAATCAGGGTGGGTGGGTTTAGAGTATTCAGGGTAGATGAAACAAGTTAGGACTTGAATTAGTCATTGCTGAAGCTGGTATGGTTAAATGGGAATGCCTGAAGTTATTTTGTTTACATTAGAAATTTTTCATAATATAAAGGTTTTTTTTAAATATATATTTTTTAGTTGTCAATGGACCTTTATTTAACTTATTTATATGTGGTGCTGAGACTCGAACCCAGTGCCTCACACATTCTAGGCAAGTGCTCTAGCACTGAGCCACAACCCTAGCCCCTCCATAATATAAAGTTTTAAAAAATAATTTAAAAAAAGTTCAAGGAGGATCCCCACTTCCTCTCATGATTCTGACTGCCTTTATAGGTTGATACCCCAGCTTTACCTTGAATGGGGATGGAAAGGAAGAGTAAGGAAGGAGTGCACTTTGGATTCTGTTTTTCCTTTCTTTTTTAAAAAAATATCTTTATTTTTGTTTTTATTTTTATGTGGTGCTGAGGATCAAACCCAATGTCTCACATGTGCAAGGCAAGCATGCTGCCACTGAGCCACAACCCTGCCCTGGATTCTGGTTTTCAACAGGTGAAAAAATATTAAAGGAGAAATAGAAATCAGATTTAGAGGTCATCTTTTTCTCCTTTCTTTCATTTCCTATCTCAAATACAATTAACCAGCAAGTCTTGTTTTTTTTTTTTTCCTTAAAAATATATTCAGAATCTGATCCCTTTTTACAATTCCAGTGCTACCAATCTGGACAAGCCTTTCTCAACCCCTGCCCAGATTACTGTAGCCTCCTATCTCCTTTCATCCTTGCTATCCCAGTCTATTAACACAGCATCCAGGGATCCTGATAAAACCTATTTCTGTTGGCATCACTATTCTGTTCAAAACCCCCAATACTAATCTCACACAAACTATGAGGAAACAAAAGATGAGGGATATTTCCCCATTTCTTCTATCATTTATTTATTTATTGGTACCAGGGATTGAAACCAGGGGTGCTTACCCACTGAGCCACATACCAGCCCATTAATTTATTTTCATTTTTGAGATAGGATCTCTCTAAATTGCTGAGACTGGCTTTGAACTTTCAGTCCTCCTGCCTTAGCCTCCCAAGCTGCTGGATTTACAGGCATGGGTCACCATGCCCAGCTCCCCACTTATTTTTTGAAACCAGCATTACTCTGATATCTAAATCGATAGGACACTTTAAAGAAAACTACAGACCATTATCTCTCATGGACAAAGACACAAAATTCCTTTAAAAAAAGAGACACTATATCCAGCAATATGCAAAAGAGTAGCATATCATGATCTTTTTAGATTTATCCCAGGGATTTGAAGTTGGTTTAAGATAAGAAAACAAATCTAAGTAATTCAACATATCAACAAATCAAGAAGAAAGGTATGCAACAAGACAAAAATTCATTATCCATTTAGGATAATCTCACCACAGTAATTAGCTTCATAAACAGCATCTATGAAAATCCTACATTTAACATCCTTCATGGTAGATATTGAAATGTTTTTTTCTGCAATTAAGAATGAAACAACCATGTCAACTTTAACCACTATCATTCAACATTTACTGGAGATGCTGGCTAGTGCAATAAGGAAAGCAAAAGAAAAACCAGTTTGGAACTGAGCACAGTGGAGCATCCCTGTAAATCCAGTGCATATGGGAGACAAAGGCAGGAGGATCACAGGTTCCAGGCCAGCCTCAGCAACTCAGCAAGGCTCTAAGCAACTTAGCAAGACTGTCTCAAAATAAAAAATAAAAGGGTGGAGATGTTGCTCAGTGATAGGATACCTCTGGATTTAACTCCCACTACAAAAAAAAAAAATATATATATATATATATATATATATATATATATATATTAGTTTGGAAAGTAGAACAGTCTTTATTAACACAGGGGAAGTGAATTTTTAAAAAATATGTTACCTGGGCTGGGGCTATAGCTCAGTTGATGAGTGCTTGCCTTGAATGCACAAGGCCTTGGCTGGGTTCTAATCCCCAGCAACACACACACACAATTATGTTGCCTTAGGGTGGGAAGCCGTTCTCGCATGAGATTGAGCTACCTCCCTGGCTGGGTGTGAGGCGCTTTAGACAAGCTGTGTCAGAGCCTTCCCCACCCTTCCCCAGGTGCAAGGGCTGGTCCATGTGGGGGTGTGACTGACCACTGACCTGAAAACCAATCACTGACCCTGACCTTGGAATGTTGTCCCCCTTGACATTCATTGGATGGAATTTTCCCCTGAATTTTTTGTTCCCCAATAAAAGCTCACTCTCTGGCGTGCTTCTCTCTCTCTTGCTGGTCTCTTGTGTAAACCTCACTACCGCATCAGGTGGCTAGAGGCAGGAGCTGGGAGGAGCCATCTCTGAGCTGGGCAAGAAAAAGGTAATTTGAGAGTTATGTGTCTTTAATTTGAACTCACTAGTTAATTTCTATGTTTCGAACCTTGTATGAAGCTAGCGTGCTGGTCACGCAATTGACCTTAGCATACATTTTGAATATAAATTTAACTTTCTCAAATAAGAAGCAGGATTTAGTTGCTCTTGATATAATTTCTATTTCTATACCTCCTCCCAGTTTCTTGATGTAGTCTATCCAGATATCTGTTTTATACATTTGCCTCCTGGTGACATTTCTCAATGGGACATCTAGGTACAGCCTACTTGACTGTCTCCAATGACTCTCACAGTAATATAACTTCCTGAAGTTCATTCATGCCTGCTTACTTTATTTATTTATTTATGGGTGCCGGGGAATGAACTCAGGGACACTTGACCACTGAGCTACATCCCCAGCCCTATTCTGTATTTTATTTACAGATAGCGTCTCAATGAGTTGCTTGGTACCTCACTAAGTTGCTGAGGCTGACTTTGAACTCTCGATCTTCCTGCCTCAGCCTCCCAAGCTGCTGGTATTAGAGGCGTGTGCCACAGCACCCAGCATGCCTTCTTACTTTAAACCTACCAATTAGCATCCCTATACGAAAGCTGCCTTGAACCCCAATAATAGCTTTGGTCCGTGGGTCCCTCTTTTCTCTTCCTCCTCCACTGACCCACTTCTGTATGCTCTCAGGCATGCCCTGGTCTCCCTGGGCTTGTGAGTAATAGAATCTTTTTTTTTTCCTTTAAAAATGTCTTTAGTTGTAGATGGACACAATACCTTTATTTTATTTATTTTTATGTGGTGCTGAGGATTGAACTCAGTGTCTAACATGTGTTAGGCAAGTGCTCTACCACCAGTCCAGTAATACAATCTTTATTTCCATCCTGTGTCTCTCTTAACCATTAAATCCCCATCTTAAAGAGCCTAAATTAAAACTATATGAGGGGCTGATGGTTGTGGCTCAGTGGCAGAGCGTTTGCTTAACATGTGTGAGGTACTTGGTTCGACCCCCGGCACCACACACACAAAAAAAAGGTATTGTGTCCATCTACAACTAAAGACATTTTTAAAGGAAAAAAAAAAGATTCTATTACTCACAAGCCCAGGGAGACCAGGGCATGCCTGAGAGCATACAGAAGTGGGTCAGTGGAGGAGGAAGAGAAAAGAGGGACCCACGGACCAAAGCTATTATTGGGGTTCAAGGCAGCTTTCGTATAGGGATGCTAATTGGTAGGTTTAAAGTAAGAAGGCATGCTGGGTGCTGTGGCACACGCCTCTAATACCAGCAGCTTGGGAGGCTGAGGCAGGAAGATCGAGAGTTCAAAGTCAGCCTCAGCAACTTAGTGAGGTACCAAGCAACTCATTGAGACGCTATCTGTAAATAAAATACAGAATAGGGCTGGGG
>NW_025999880.1:4544171-4551613 GCF_001458135.2 Marmota marmota marmota | reverse complement strand
CAATTACAACTAAAAAACAAAATTTTTTTTTTTTTTTTTTTTTGCAGAACCTGGGATAGAATACAGCGGTATTCTACCATTGAGCTACATCCTCAGTCTTTTTTGTTTCATTTTTGAGATAGGTTCTTACAGGGTTCCCAAGGTGGCTTCAAACTTGCAATCCTTATCTTCTACCTCTGTCTCCTGAGAAGATGGAATTGCAGGCACAACCACTGTGCCTGGCCATGCAGAACTATTTTAACTATATGTATAACATCTTTGTAAACTGAATCTAGCAGGGTATTAAAAACAGATGACTGGGGCTGGGGATGTGGCTCAAGCGGTAGCGCTCTCAGCTGGCATGCCTGGGGCTCTAGGTTCGATCCTCAGCACCACATAAAATAAAAATAAAGATGTTGTGTCCACCGAAAAAAGAAGGCTTTCTTTAAAACAACAAACAAACAAACAAACAAACAAAAACCCCAGATGACTAAAGAGGTTTTATATCAGGACTGTTAAGACCTAAGTACATAAAGTATATGATAAAGTGGCATTTCATATGGATGGGGAAAGGATTGACTACTTCATAAGGACTGCTAAATTAGCTCACCACTGTAAAGAAAGAAAAAACAATTCCTTCCTACCTTTTACTGGAGGTCGAGGATGGGGACTGAACCTAAGGCCTTACTCATGGTGTAATCTATCTATATATATATGATTTAACCCAGGGTGCTTTACCACTGAGCTACATACCTAGTACTTTTTGTTTTTTATTTTGAAACAGGGTCTATCTAAGTTGCTAAGCCTGTCCTTGAATTTGTGATCCTTTTGCCTCAGCCTCCTGAGTTACTGAGATTACAGGTGTGCAACACAATACCCACCTATTCCTTTTTTAAAATCAAATTAAAATATTCAAATGTAAATTTAAGTCATATGCTAAAAAATTATGCTTATAATTTCTTTCTTTTTATTTTTTTTAGTGCTGGAGATTGAAACTGGGGCCTCAAGCATGCTATCACTAAGATCATTCCCCAGTCCTTTATATTTTTTAGTTTGGGAGACAGGGTCTCACTAAGTTACCCAGGCTAACCTCAAACTTGTGATCCTCCTGTCTCAGCCTCCAGAGTAGCTGGGATTACAGATGTGTACCATTGGGTATGGCCATGTTTCTAATTTTGAAGAGACTTTCTAAGCATGTTACCAAAATCAAGATTAAATACAAAATTTGACTAGTTTACATACATAAAATCTCTCTAAAGTAAAAAACAAAACAAAAAACCTCATAAAGCAAAATTTAAATACACATGGCAAAGTGGGAAGATATTTGCAACATATAGATTAAGCAAAAGACTGTATTTGAATAAGCATAAGGATTAAGAATCATCAGAACCATCGTTTTTTTGTTTGTTTGTACCAGGATGGAACCCTGTGGTACTTAACCACTGAGCAATATCCCAAGCTTTCTTTCTTTTTTCTTTGAGAGAGAGATCTTACTATGCTGCCCAGGCTGGTTTCAAACTCCTGAGCTCAAGTCATCTTCCCAAGTAGCTGGGACTACAGCTACTACAGAATGATGATTAAAAATGGTAATTATTATAGGCAAGTCGAGGCAGGGTTGGAAAATACTAATAGCAGCTAAGTGTAGCTTCACATGGAGTCCACTAGTTTCTTTTTTCCTTTTCTTTTCTTGGTAGTATTGGGAATTGAACCCAGAGCCTTGTACATGCAAGGCAAGTATTCTACCACTGAGCTATATATCCCTAGCACTTGACTAGTTTCTTAACTCTCCCTGCAGACGAAACGAAATTTTAAACATGACCAATTCCACTGTGTTTCACCAAACTGAAGAGTTACTGCTGACTAAGGTAACACTGTCTTCTTCACCCAAGAACCTGATTGCTTTACAAAAATAAGTATGAATTCTCAAGAGGACAATATTTAGATAATGCCACTGAGTACCAGATGTAAATCATAAGTTAATCAGTGAGACACTGTCTCTAAATCAAATATAAAATAGGGCTGGGGAATGTGTCTCAGTGGTCGAGTGTTCCGGAGTTCAATTCCTATGCCCCTGCCACCCCCCTCCAAAAAAAAACCCCAATGTTAAGCAATGTACTTACACCAACCACATTTTGACTATCTCTACCAGACTTTCCCTACCCTACCAAGTTGGGAATTTCTGAAATCCTCTCCTCTCAAAAGAGGTATACAATTTGGTGGTAACTCGAGGTAACAGAGAGTGTTCTAGGTTGAATTTTGGCTTGAAGAAACCTGCTGAGTTTCTACGTCCTAGTCTTTCTCATGGCATGGCTATGAGCATTTGAAATGTATGGGATTTGTTACAGTGCTCAGCAGAATGTTGTTCCTTAGTTCTATTTCATGATATTTAAAAAATTCCTTTAAGCTGGGAAGAAAAATCAAGGGTAGGATCGTTGCCAAGGCTGGGCGCAGTGGTGTATGCCTGTAATTGTAATCTCAGCGACTCGGGAAGCTGAGGCAGGAGGATTCCTAGTCTGAGGTCAGCCTCAGCATTTCAGCGAAGCTCAAAAAGGGCTGGGGATATCAGTCAGAGATACAGCGCCCCTGGCTTCAATCCACCCCCCACCCCAAAAATCGTCGCCAACAAGTAGGGTATAAGTTACTCCCCTAAATAAATCATAATCCCTAGGAAAGAAATGACCTCAAAAATCACCTTCCAAACCAGCTCCCAATTCCCCCTAAGTTTTGTGTTTTAGAAGCGGTCATTTCCAGGCCTTCAACACCCTTTGCAACTCTACCGGGAGTCGAGTAGACCCACTATGGGTCATTACATGCTTACTTTTCTCAAGCTAAGCAGGCCGTGAAGTGCTAACCGTCTCAGAACCCTCCGTGCTCCAGGGTTGACTCGCGGGAAGGCGTGGGTGGGTGCGCGGATTGGACTAAGAGTCTCCCCGCGGAGGTGGGGGGGTCTGGCCCACAATCCCTCGCGAGGGCGGGAAAGGCAAAGGGTGGGGGCAGAAAAGGGGGGACGGCTAGCGAGAAGAGTCAAGGGGCTGGAATACTATAATAAGCATAAATTAATCCTTATATGACTGCTTCCTAGACTTGTCACACCAAAAAATTGGTTAACTAGCCTGTGTTCTTTTATTGCTCCCACTATCCCCACTCAGGGAATTAATTCCTGTTAATGACTGAGGCTTCCACTCAACAGGACAGTTCAGAGACAATGTGATGTGTAGGGCCTGCTGTGCCAAGCTCTCCATTCCTAAGATGGAGGCCATCCATCTTTTTATTGTCACCGTGTACATTAAATGGAGAAACCCTAAACGGTATATGAAGGAATCACTTCGGAAGCCTGGGAGGTGTGAAAGAAAACACGTATTCCCCACAGTCGCAAAGCTAAAGCCTCGTGCAGTCAGGCCGCAGAGCCCGCCCCTTCCGCTTTACGATTGACGTCACAGCCCGGGCGCGGGAGTGCGGAGTTTTGGTCTCCCGGACTTAGCTACAGGGGTGGGGTCTGCGTTATAGTGTACTTAGGCGTTCCTCTTTGAAATGCAGCGGGATTTGGTGAGTTTCCCGCTGTCTCCTGCAGTACGGGTGAAGCTGGTGTCTGCAGGTTTCCAGACTGCTGAGGAACTCCTGGAGGTGAAACCCTCCGAACTCAGCAAAGGTAAGGACTGCTGACGGCAAGCTTAGGTACGCGGTCGGCTCTCGCCCCCGCCACCTCAGTCTTCTTTCTCCTGCTCTCAGGCTTCAGTTCAGTCTCTGTCTGCGTGCTGCCTCCCGCGGCCTCGTTTAAAAAGTGAAAGAATTCCTCGAGGCCACTTGAAATTCGTCCGAAGGGGCCCAGGATGTAGCTCAGTAATCGTGGGGCAGCAACACACACACACACACACACACACACACACACACGCGCGCGCGCGCTCACGCAGACACGCACAAGAAACCAAAACAAAGAACAGTTGTTCACTGGATGGTTGGGAAAACCGTGTTTGTGGGACCCCCCCCCCCCTACCTGGGAGTTCGAACTCTGGTTGGTGCTCTACCATTGAGCCACATCCTCGGTCAGCCCTTTTGAGACAGCCTCATTAAGTTGCCGAGAGGCTGGCCTTGAACTTGGTGCCCCTCGTTTCAGCCTCCCAAGTGGCTGGGATTACAGGCGTGTGCCACTGCACCTGACTTTACTATCACTCATGTTATCTAAAAAAATTAATGAAGACAATCCATAATTGTGTTTGTTTTTTAAATCTCTAAAATCAATGGTCTATTTGTTATTTTACTTTCAGAAGTTGGAATATCTAAAGAGGAGGCTTTAGAAACTCTGCAGATTATAAGAAGAGAGTGTCACACAAATAAACCAAAATATGCTGGTGCGCCAGAGTCAGGCAGGAAGTGTACAGCACTGGAACTTCTCGAGCAGGAGCAAACCCAGGGCTTCATTATTACCTTCTGTTCTGCACTAGATAATATTCTTGGCGGTGGAGTACCCTTAATGAAAACAACGGAAATTTGTGGTGCACCAGGTGTTGGAAAAACACAATTATGGTAAAGTAAGATGTTCCCCTTTTAAGGGCAGGTTTAATAACATTTTATGTAAGTAGTAAAGTGTGGTGTGCTGTGTGTTTACAGTCAAGAAACCATAAAAGGTGTGCTCTTAATTTTGTATATGTGTGTGTGTGCATAGAACAAAACCCAGTTCACCATTTATATTACTTCAGTACCATATCTTTTTTTTTTTTTTTAAAAGTCAACCTCATTTATTTAGCAAGTACTGTAAGGGAATGGAGGAAAGGAATATTGATTTTTAATCCAAAAGATAGAGTGAGAGAGGGAGAGAGAGAGAGAGAATTTTTAATATTTATTTTTTAGTTCTCGGCGGACACAACATCTTTGTTTGTATGTGGTGCTGAGGATCGAACCCGGGCCGCACGCATGCCAGGCGAGCGCGCTACCGCTTGAGCCACATCCCCAGCCCATTCAGTACCATATCTTGATAAATTGAAACAATTATTTTGGTATCAAAAATGTTTCCTTTGCAATATGATATGGTCACGAGGCAGTCTTCTGTTATTAATTCACTCCTGAGAATATATTGGAAAGTGAAATGTTTGAAAGTGGATTTATGCATAAGATAGGTTTCTATTTCCAGAAGCCTAGAAAGCACTAAAAATTTCTTAATCTTGGTTTTATAGGCACAGTCTTCCCCTAATCCAAGCATCAGTTGATTCACAATCATCTGGTCCACAGAGAGTCAGCCATCTCTTTTGCTTGGGGAGTATATTTGCATTTATAAAACTTTAGTGGTACCTAACTGGTCATTACCTGGAGTTCGAAAAACACTGCAGTAGATGATCATGATAACTTATTTCTTGACAGTATGCAGTTGGCAGTCGATGTGCAGATACCAGAATGTTTTGGAGGAGTGGCGGGTGAAGCAGTTTTTATTGATACAGAGGGAAGCTTTATGGTTGACAGAGTGGTAGACCTTGCTACTGCCTGCATTCAGCATCTTCATCTTATAGCAGGAACACACATGGAAGAAGGTAAGTTAACAAATGATCCTCTTTCTTTCTGTGTAACAAAGGTTGTTTGCATTTGCGCCCATCTCGGAACTCAGCAAGAGACCATTTTGAATGTGAAGCTTAATGGTTTAACAGTGTATTAACGTCAAATGCTCTTGCATCTGTTACAAGCACTATAGCTGGAACTGGCTTTTTCTTCCCCTTCTGTGGACCTCATTGTAGTAATTCTGGGGCAAACCAATGCATGTATTTCAGTGTATGACTTCAAAACATCATATTCCAACTGGCCAGATGTAAGCTAATGTGGACATCATATTATGAGTGAATGTTGTTAGGTGCATTCAGTATATGTTGACTTCCACACTGGTTTTCCAATAACCAAATGCTTTGAAATCTGCATCTAGAAATGTTCAGAATGTTAAGCTGTTGACCTTTGGGGGCTTTGAATAGTATATAATTTACTTTATAACTGCATTAATTGTATCATTAAGAATTTGGGAGGCTTTTAGGGGGTATTTATTAGATTAAAAAGGATTTTTTAAAAAGATAGTTTATATTCAAGTTCTTGTCCTTTCAGTTACTTTTTTTTTAATTGTTCTTTTTACATATATGTGACAGTAGATTACATTTTGACATTATACATACATGGATTATAATTTATTCCAATTAGGATCCCATTCTTATCTCTTTTTTAAAATATTTTTTAAGTTGTCAGTGGACTTTATATATATGTGGTACTGAGAATCGAACCCAGTGCCTCAAACATGCTAGGCAAGCGCTCTATCACTGAGCCACAACCCCAGCCCCCATTCTTATCTTTTTAATTATTATATAAAAGCAAGTGGGTAGTTTGACTATTTTCTTTTGCTTTATTTTTATCTTCATCTTATTTATTTCTTTCTTTATTTTTGTAAGTGTGGTACTGGGTATTGAATCTACGGCCTTGCACATCCTGGGAAAATGCTCTTCCACTGAGCAACATCCGGAGCCCTTTATTTTTATTTATTTACTATTTCTGTTTGTTTGTAGGACTGGGGATTGAAGCTAGGGGCACTCTACCACTTAGCCACATACCCAGCACTTTGTCTTTTTTATTTGTTTATTTTTAATTTTTATTTATTTTTGGTACTGGGAATGGAACTCAGGGCACTCAACCTCTGAGCCACATACCCAGCCCTATTTTGTATTTTCTTTAGAGATAGGGTCTCATTGAATTGCTTAGCACCTTGCTGTTGTTGAAGCTGGCTTTGAACTTGAGCTCCTTCTGCCTCAGCCTCCCTAGCCGCTGGGATTATAGGCATGTGCCACTGTACCTGGCTTGTATTTTTTGAGACAGATGTCCTTAAGTTGCCCAGGCTGACCTTAATTTTATACACCTGCCTCAGCCTCCCAAGTAGGTGGAATTACAGGCATTTGCAGTCCTTATATTTTTCTCTAGAAGCTTAAGAAAGGGATGCTTTTCATAAGATGCTTGTACTTCCATTGAGCAACTATAATTAGCTGTATATTTTCATTTTCATGTAGGTACTAAGTGTCTTAATTAATCACCATTAACATCTACTAAAAGACATTGTACACTGGCAGAACATGTCACCCCCAAATATGCCATTTTGGCAAAAGGTTTATTTTGAGCTGAAGGCAATTGAGAAAAAATATAAAGGAAAGCTTTCTACCTTGTCCGTATTTTCATAAAAACAACGCAAATGTGCTAAGGTGTTTTCTCTCCCCTCTCTGCCAAGGAAAGACAAAAAATAATCACCAGAGACAATTTTAGACTCTGTCAGCATGGAGGAATCAGCCAACAGAGGAATCTAAGTAACAAACTTCATTAGCTAGTCTTTTTATTTTTTTTTTAATTTAAAAAATATTTTTAGGTGTAGATAGACACAATACCTTTATTTTGTTTATTTAGGTTTTTTTTTTTTTTTTTTTATGTGGTGCTGGGGAATGAACCCAGTGCCT
>NW_025999880.1:4528145-4540477 GCF_001458135.2 Marmota marmota marmota | reverse complement strand
CAGTCCTCAGTATGGGGGGGGGGGGAAGGGTGGAGTGTATACATTAATCAATTGATGAAAAATGTAACCAGAGGTTCATTGAAATGTAACCCTTTATTTTCCCTGGGAACAATAATTCGTTATTCACTCTTGGTAGTAGTTTATAGAATATATAGAACTACAAATTATAAGAGTCAACTTTGAAATCACCTATGTTTTTTTTTTTAATTGTTTGTTTTTGAAGGTACTAGGGATTGAAACATGGGGCACACTATTGCTCAGCTACTTACCCAACCCTTTTTATTTTTTATTTTGAGACAGGTTCTAACTAAATTGTCAGGCTAGCCTCAAACTTGCAGTTTTCCTTCCTCAGTCTCCCAAGTAACTGGCATTAGGCATGTGCCACCACATATGCTTTCATTTTTATATTCTTATACTTTTACCAGTTACAGAACTCTTGGTTTATTTTTATTTTTATTTTTTTGTCAGTTCAATTATGTTATCCAATCACCTGGCTTTGAGAATCACTGAATAAATATAGAAGACTAGGGGTACTAGAGGTTGAACCAAGAGCCTTTTGCATGCTAGGCAAGTATTCTACCAGTGAGCTACACTCCCAGCCCTTTTTAAAGGTCTCATTTAATTGCTTAAACTAGACTTGAATTTTAGATTCTTCTGCTTCACCTTAGACAGTAGCTGGGATTATAGGCATGTACCACTATGCATGACTTTTTGACCAATTCCTCTTACTTCTCCATTGGTCTGCTGGTAAATATTTATTTTTATTTATTCATTTAAATTTCACCACTTCAAAAGGAAAGGCCCTACCCATTTCTTAATCGTTCCCTGTTCTTCTCTCCTAAGCCCCTACAACTATCAGTTCGTGTTCTGTTTCTGTAGATTTACATATTCTGGATATTTCATATAATAAATATATGACCTGTATGTCTGGCTTTTCCACTTAGCATGTTTTTAGAGTTCATCTGCATTGTAGCATGTGTCAGAATTTTATTCCTTTTTAATAATATTCCATTGTATGTATATAGTATAATATGTTTATCCTTTAATTAGTTGATAGATACTTAGATTATTTCTTTTCTTTTGGCAGTTGTGAACAGTGCTGCTATGAGCATGTATTTACAAATATTTGTTATAGTACCATTTTTCAGGTTTCTTTGGGTATGTCTAGGAGTAGAATTGCTGAATCATATGGTAATCTTGTGTTTCAACTTTTTGGGGACCCACCAAAATTTTTTTTTTTTTAAACAGTGGATGAACCACTTTATGTTCCCACCAACAATGTATGGGGGTTTTGTTGATTTTAATTTTTCTAAACTTGTATTCATATCTAAACTATGCCATGATTTGGAAAATCAAGCTACCCATAGCCACTTGACTATGTTTAATAGTCTGTTGAATAGTCAAGTGATACAAGAAGTTGACTGTATCATTAATGAACAGATACTGTTGTAAAAATGAATGCTGGGGGCTGGGGTTGTGGCTCACTGGTAGAGTGCTTGCCTTGAATGTATGAGGCACTGGGTTTGATTTTCAGCACCACATATAAATAAAAAATAAAGTTCCATCAACATGAAAATGAACAAAATAAAATTTTAAAAAATGAATGTTGGTTACATTTTTGCTTAAGTTAACTAATATGATAAAAATAAAACAATAAAATTGGCTAAGTTTCATTTTGTTTTGCTGAATTGACTTTTTTCTCCCTTCTGGATAGTAGACACTAAACCCAGGGGTGCTATATCACCAGCCCTTTTTAATTTTTATTTATTTATTTATTTATTTAAAATTTTTTTTTTTCAGTTGTTGATAGACCTTTATTTTATTTGTTTATATGCAGTGCTGAGAATTGAACCCAGTGCCTTACACATGCCAGGCAAGTGCACTACTGCTGAACCACAGCCCCAGCACACCCTTTTTTATTTTTATTTTAAAAAATTATTTATTTTTAGTACTGGAGATTGAACCCAGGGGCACTGAGCCACATCCCCAGCCCTTTTTATTTTTTTTATTTTGAGATAGGGTCTCACTAAGTTGCTTTAGGACCTTGCTAAATTTCTTAGGCTGACCTCAGACTTGTGATCCTCCTGCCTCAGCCACTTAAGCCCCTGGGATTACAGATGCATACTACTGTATATCTGGCTGAATATTTCCTAGATTTTTGGTGAAAGTCACAATGTAATGGCTACAGATACAACACATTTTAAAATTCTGATTTGGACATTTTCTACCTCACATTATTAAATGGACTTTTTATAGATAATAAAATAAGCTCAGATCTGTGGCTAATTTGTTAGCTGATTTCCATGGAGAAAATACTGCCATTATAGATGATTTCAAGCTATTGACTTGATGGCATTAATCATGGAGGTGGAAGAAGAGACAACATTCATTAGCCTGTCTTTCTATGGTATTTCCCCTGTAAAGGACTATAGGTATGGGTCACCATGCCTGCATCTGCTGAAGAGGGTTTTTTGTTTGTTTGTTTTGTTTATAATGTAACAGGAACCCTGAAAATAAAATTGTTATGTTTAATTGGCCAGTGGTGGGGGGTGTGTCCTCAGTGGTAGAATGTGTGCTTAGGGTGCACAAGGTCCTGGGTTCGACTCCAAACACCAAAATATGTACATATGTGCATAAAATTGGTATATTTAATGGAGAAATTTGTTTAGCTTTTTTTTTTTTTTTTTCCCCTATGATGCTGGGCATTGAACCCAGGCTTCATGCATGGTAGGCAAGTGTTCTATTACTGAGCTGTACCTCCAGTTCTTTACCAAGAATTTAAATATGGGCTGGGTTTGTAGCTCAGTAGTAGAGCACTTGCCTTGCATGCGTGAGGTACTGGGTTCAATCCTTAGCACCACATAAAAATAAATAAAATAAAGATATTGTGTCTACCTACAACTAAAAAAAAATGTGCTTTATCAGTTTAAAATACCTCTATAAAAACCTGTGTATACTGGCAAGTTATATGAAAATTGTTATTATTTCTTTTTCTTTTTGAGTTAAATTGTCAAAACAAGGGTGCCTTTTAATTTTTGGTAATTACTTCAGAAAACTGTGTATAAATAGATTTATAAATTTCCAAATGAAAGCCTTTCTTTGAGGAGTTAGAAAAAAAGCCCTTGATTTTAAAGTATTTTTTGTAATGAATTATGCTTTTTGGATGCCATTTTTTATTATTTTTAATATCATTATCTCTTTCTTTAGGTTCGATTAGTGATAGTAGATGGAATTGCTTTTCCTTTTCGCCATGACATTGATGACCTATCCCTTCGAACTCGATTACTAAATGGCCTTGCCCAGCAAATGATCAGCCTTGCAAATAATCACAGATTAGCTGTAAGTATTACTGATCAAGAGAGTTTCTTTAATAAAGTCAAGACTGTATAAAATATTAATGTCTACAAATACCAAGGTAGATTTTGCCTTACTCTACAAAGGAAAAAAATACGTACATGCAGGGTTTTTTTGGTTTTGTTTTGGTACTGAGGATTGAACCCAGAGGTATTTTACCAGTGAACCACATTTTCCAGCCTTTTTAAAATTTTTTATCTTGAGATAGGGTCTCACTAAATTGCTCGGGGCTGGCCTCAAACTTTTGATCGTCCTCCTTCAGCTTCCTGAGGTGCTGGGTTATTACAGGTGGATTACACCACCACACCCAGTGGACGCAGTTTTGAAGGTTGTTTTATTTTGGTTTGGTTTATAAAAAGAATTAGTACTAGTCATAAGTGTCTTGTATCTGTTTTCCTGCAAAATAACAAGCATAATCAATGTAATTTAAAAAAAAAAAAACTTTGATAAATAAATGCCACCTTTGGTAATTGTATTTTATCTTTATCTAAATATATATTTTATGTTTATAATGTCCTCATTTTTGTTTAGTAAGTATTTCATCATTTCATAGTAAAAAAAATCATAGACTCATGGATTGGAAAAAATCATAATGTAAACAACCTAGTGTATTAAGGTAGAGCCAACTCTTTGAGATTTGAATGTGAAAAGAGAGGTAAATATAAGCTCAGAAATAAAGAGATAAAAAAGTAAGCTTTTTTTTTTTTTGATATCACACAAAATACCAGACCAGCTTTGAGTTTACAATCCTGCCTCAGTCTCCTGTAATTCCTAGCTGGAATTACAGGCACACACCTCATGTGGCTTTTTTATTTTTTTAAACTTTAAACCACCTGTTTACCATTACTTTCCATTCTGCTACCCTATCTTACCACTGACAAACATACTTTTGTTAGGAGGAAGATGGAATCTCAAACTGTTTTACTTAATTTTTTTTTGTTTTTACCCTGATTAGAGTCTTTAAACACATCTTTGCAATACATTATAAGTTAATAAAGAATTCTTTCTATAAAATTTAAAACATACATATTTTCTTTGAGTTTCAGAGTTTTTGCCATATTCTGAGAAGGATAGCTTCTATATTTGAATTAATTTTTGCCATTAATTTAGCCTTGTTAATACCTGAATCAGTGAAGAATCCCCAGTAGAGGGCACTCAAGACTAACGGGTTGCATAGTTTTTTTAAGTTTATTTATTTTCCCCAGACTAAATTTCACTGTGTTACCCAGATTGGACTTGAACTTGAGATCTTCCTGCCTCAGCCTGCTGAGTAGCTGGGATTACATGGGTGTTTCACTGCACTTAACTAGGTTTTTGTTTTAACAGTAATAGCTTCATCTTTTTTTTTTCTTTCTTTTATCTTTCTGTGTTCCTGTGAATGGAACCCAGGCTTCATACATGATAGGCAAGCCTTCTGTTATTGGGCTATGTCCCCAGCCCTTTTTATATTTTATTTTGAGACAGATTCTTGTTAAGTGTGGTCTCAAACTTGGAATCTTCCTGACTCAGCCTCCCTAATGGCTGGGAGTACAGGCACATGCTTCTGCATCTGGCTTCAAATCAATTTTCCTTATTTTGGGCAGGGGTACTAGGGATCAAACCCAGGGTGCTCTATCTCTACCCCTTCTTTAAATTTTAATTTTGAGACAGGGTCTTGCTCAGTTGCTGAGGTTGATCTAGAACTTGGAGTCCTCCTGCCTCAGCCTCCTGATTTGCTGGACTTATAGGTGTGTGCCCCATGCCCAACTAGAATAAATTTCTTAATGTGAAAGTATTAAACCAAAGGAATCTTTTTTTTCCCTCCCTGTAGAACTAGGAATTTAACCCAGCTGTACTTTACCACTGAGCTATACCCGTAGCCTGTTTTTTTTTTTTTTTAACAGGATCTAACTATGTTGCTTAGGGTTTTGCAGAGCTGATGAGGCTGGCCTCAAACTTGCAACCTTCTTCTCAGCCTCCCTAGTAGCTGAGATTTCAGGTGTGTGCCACCACACCTGGCAAAGGATTCTGTTTTTAAGCATTTTGCTTGAGCATTTTCTTTCATACTATTAAATTACTCTCAGAAAGCATGTTCCAAAATATGCTCTCTTTTAGCAATGAATGGAAATTCTTGTTTTCCCACATCTTTCTCACCTTTTGGTATTACCAGTCTTTTAACTCTTTTCCAAAATGAAATGAGGACAGGGTCTTGCTGAGTTGCTTGGGGCCTTGTTAAATTGCTGAGGCTGTCTTTGAACTTGCAGTTCTCCTGTCTTGGCCTCCCTGGCCACTGGGATTACAGGCCTATGCCACCATGCCTGACTAGGAAAGTCCTTTTAAAAATGTATTTCTAGGGCTGGGATTGTAGCTTAGTGGTAGAGCACTTGTCTAGCATGTGTGAGGCACTAGGTTCAATCCTCAGCACCACAGAAATATAAATAAATAAAATCAAGATATTGTGTCCATCTACAAGTAAAAAAAATTTTTAAAAAATGTATTTCTAGCCAGGCTTGGTGGTGTATGCCTATAATCCCAGCAGTTTGGGACGCTAAGGCAGAAGTATTGTGAGTTCAGCAAAAGTATGGTGCTAAGCAGCTCCAGGAGACCCTGTCTCTAAATAAAATACAAAATAGGGGTGGGGATGCGGCTCAGTGGTTGAGTGCCCCTGAGTTCAATCCCCAGTACCCCCTCTCAAAAAATAAATGTATTTCTTTAGTTATTAGCCAAAAATTTTATAACTGCTTTAATAAGGTGTAATTCACTTATCACTCACCCTTTTAAAGTAAGTAATTCAATGTTTTGGGCAAATTCAGGAAGTCATGGAAAAATCACCACTGTCTAATTTTAGGACATTTCTAGTCACTCCCAAAAAGAAATCTCTGCTCCACAACGACCCTTCAGACTATTAAAAATGTCTATACCTTTATTTTCTTCTCTAAGATCTCATGGAAATTTCTTCTGTTGTAAACCTGATGTCATGTACAGGGAAAGTAATTCCATAAAATATAGTTCCAAATTAAAAAAAAACAAACCATTCTGCCCTCCCCATAGTCCCTAACAACCACTCATCTGCTTTATGTCTCTTTGAATTTGTCTCTTTTGGATGTTTCATATAAATAGAATCATGTAATATATGACCTCTTTTGTGTGGCTTCTTTCACTTAGCATAATGTTCTCAGTAGTCACCTATGTTGAACTGGGGATATAGCTTAGTGATGGAATGCTTGCCTAACATATTAAAAAAACACATAGATTCATTCATGTTTTAGCATATATATGTATCCTTTTATTATTTTATTTTATTTTATTGATATTAGTGCTTGAACCCAAAGGTGCTTTACCACTGAGCCACATCCCCAGCCTATTTTTCTTTTCTTTTTATTTTTTTGTACTGGGGATTGAACTCAGGGGCAATTTACTACTGAGCTACTTCCCCAGCCTTTTTTATTTTTTATTTTGAGACAGGGTCTTGCTAAGTTGTTTAGAGCCTTGCTCATTTGCTGAGGCTGGCATTTAACTTCTATCATCCTGTCTCAGCCTCTGAAGCCACTGGGATTACAAGCATGTACCCCATGCACAGCTTTTACTTTTTATTTTGAAACAGAGTTTTACCATGCCACTAGGGACTTTGCTAAGCTGCTGAGTCTAGCCTCAAATCTATAATCCTCCTACCTCAGCCTCCCAAGTCACTGGGATTATGGGCAGGTACCACTATGCTCTCAATATCCTTTTAATGACTAAATAGTTTTGCATTTTCTGAATATGCCACATTTTGTTTATCATCAGTTGAAGGGCATTTGGATAGTGAAAGTTTTGTTTTGTGAATTTAACCTTTATTTTATTTATTTGTTTTCATGTGGTGCTGAGGATTGAATTTAGTGCCTCACATGTGCTTTCCACTGAGCCACAATCCCAGCCTCGTGAAAGTATTTTTAAAGCTCTGAAGTTTATAATTTCAAAATGATTGTTAATTTTACTGTTTTAAAGGCTTATTTATAATGAGAACCTTGGAGTAATAACATGGTCATTTGTATCATGTTGAGTCCAATATTTTTGTAGAAATAGTGTAATTATTTTGTAAAGATTTGCTAATAATTCAAAATTGAATTTTAGGATGTTGGACAGCTGGTTCATTTTCTTGAATATATGTAATGGATAAGCTAAATACTAGGAACTAGTTCTGGCCAATAAAACTTTTGAAAAGATAGAAATTTGCAGTCTAGACCTTTGAAATGCTACTGAGGAACTGCATTTCTAGTTTTAATTTAACTTTTAAAAAGCTACATGTGACTAATGGCTATGGATCTGGTCATCATAGCTCTAAATAAAAAGTGTGGGCATAAGCAAATATTCTAGATGCTAAAACTTAAGCAGAATGTACAGTAAGAAGTATTACTCAGCATTTTGGGGAAGCTGGTTAGTCATACACTTCAGTTAATTACCAATTTAAATTCCTGCCTAGCTTGTTCTAAGATGCCTGGTATGAGGCAATGAATGAGGAAGGTACTATGGCACTTAAGGAGTGAATCATTTTAAAAAGTCATGTAATTCATTTGGTATCTGATTGAGATTAAAATGAACTACAGAGTTATTTCTAGCTAAACAAAAATTTTAGTTATGTTGCCATTACAATAGAAACAGCCAAACAGCCTTTTCTTTTTTAAAAAATCATTTTATTATTATTATTATTTAGAAATCTTTTTTTTTTAACCTTAACTTTATTTTTATGTGGTGCTGAGGATTGAACCCAGCGCCTTGCACATACTAAGCGAGTGCTCTACCATTGAGCCACAGCCTCAGCCCCTTGTTGTTTATTTTTTATGTGGTGATGGGTATTGAACCTAGGACCTTATGCATGCTAGGCAAGTGCTTTACCACTGAACTATCTCCCCAGCCCAGGCAGCCTTTTCTTGAGAGCTTGTTTGGAGGTTCTAGCAGGGGAACAAGCTACTCATATACCTTTGACTGAAGAAAAGTCCTCCTCTATCAGGGAAGATCTGCCTCTTGGACCGAGCATACAGCTCTGGGAGGGATGCACAGGGAGCGTTGAGGAAGGAAGGGCTACCCTTCTAGCCATCCAGAGTCAGCTGAATCAACACTGGTGATGAATGGGTGCCAGATTTTATAGCCAGATCGTCCTCACATCCTGAACAGCATTTTCTTTCTTTCTTTCAAACAATTTTTTTCTTTTTAAGTAGGCAACTTATATTGCTTTTCAGAGAATTCTTTTTTCTTTAAGAGTTTCAGCTTGCAAAAGTAACTGTCTTCTTTCTGGAGGGATGTTTAGTAATGGAAGAATATTTAAAATAACCATTTGGGTTGGGCCTGGTGGCGCATGCTTGTAATCCCAGTAGTTTGGGAGGCTGAGGCAAGAGGATCATGGGTTCAAAGCCAGCCTCAGCAACTTAGAGAGGCCCTAAGCAACTGTTTCTAAATAAAATACAAAAAAGGGGCTGGGGATGTGGCTCAGTGGTTGAGTGATTCTGGGTTCAATTCCCAGTACAAAAAAATAATTATATATATATGAACAATAATAAATGCTGGAAAGGATGTAGAGAAAAAGGAACACTTTTACACTGTTGGAGGGATTGTGAATTAGTACAACCACTATGGGAATCAGTATCAATATTCCTGAAAACACTAGGTATGGAACCAGCATATGACCCAGATATTCCACTCCTCAGTATTTTTTATTTTTATTTATTTATTTTTTTAGTTGTTGATTGACCTTTATTTATTTACTTATATGTGGTGCTGAGGATCGAACCCAGTGTCTGCACGTGCTAAGTGAGTGCTCTACTGCTGAGCCACAACCCCAGCCCTCCACTCCTCAGTATTTATCCTAAAGAATTAAAGTCAGGATACTGTAGCAATAGATGCATACCCATGTTTGTAGCAGCACAATTAACATTAGCCAAACTATGGAATCAGTCTAGGTGTCCATCAACAGATGAATGAACAAAGGAAAAAATGACATATGTACACAGTATAGTTTTATTCAGCCATAAAGAAAAATGAAATTATGTCATTTTTAGGAAAATGGATGGAACTTGAGACTATCGTGTTAAGTGAAATAAGTCAAACTCAGAAGCTCAAAAGTCCTATGTTTTCTCTCATTTGTGGAAGCTAGAGAGGAAAAAGGAAAAGATAGGTGCTAGGGTAATCCCATGAAAAGCAAAGGGAGATCAGTAGAGTAGGGGAAAAGGAGGGGGACCAGGGAAGAGGGAGAAGTGCTGGGGTGGGAATATTGGTCAGATTATATTGTTATCTTGTGTGCATGTACTAATATGTAACAATAAATCCCACCATCATGTACAACTATATGCACCAATAAAAAGTCTGGTGCAAAGAAAAACAAATTTAAAAAAGCATGGGGTGTGCGCTGGGGATGTAACTCAGTGATAGAGTGCCCTAGATTTACTTCCTAGTACCACCAAAAAATAAAAGTTTACTGTTGGGGTTGTGTGGAGGGGTGGCTCATAGATTATGTGGAGAATGGTCAAGGCCTTGGGTTCAATCCCTAAAATAAAAAAATAAAGTGATTGTCAAAACATGGAATCTTTGGCTAGGACTGTAGCTCAGTGGCAGAGCACTTGCCTGGCATGTGTGAGGCACTGGGTTCGATCCTCAGCACCACATAAAAATAAATAAATAAAGGTATTATGTCCATCTACAACTAAAAATTTTAAAACAAGAACATGGATTTTTTACCATAGGCCACTTTTTCATCCAAGAGAATTAGTAATATTTTTAGCTTTGAAGGCTATCTCTGAGTATAGCAACAACTGGTTATTACTAACAAAGTATTATAGTTTTAATTTAGAATTTGATCTGGTTACTGAGTTTTCCTATTTCTATTTGTATTATACTTTATGAATTTAGAGCTCATATTTTTTTCTCACTTGTTTTTTCTCTGTAAAATGATAAAGTTTAATGCCATATTTGTCTCCTTTCTAAACATATTCCTTTGAATAAAGATATTCTAGCCAGGCTCGGTGGTGCACGCCTAAAATCCCAGTGGCTTGGGAGGCTGAGGCAGGAGGATCGCGAGTTAAAAGCCAGCTTCAGCAAAGTGCTAAGCAACTCAGTGAGACCCTGTTTCTAAATAAAATACAAAAAATAGGGCTAGGAATGTGGCTTAGTGGTCAAGTGCCCCTGAATTCAATCCTCAGTACAAAAGAAAAAACAAACAATAGATAACTGTAATCTGAGTTACTTGGGAGGTTGAGGCAGAAGGATTGAGAGTTCAAGGTCAACCTGGACAATTTAGGAGACTGCTTAAAAAAAAAAAAATATTCTGCGGAGGCAATAATGGTAAAGAACTCTGAATCTTTTAAGCCTCCGATTTCTTATGTGTAAAACTGGAATAACAATCCAATTTAGCCACATGCAGTGGTGCCCCCTGTAATCCAAGAGACTCTGGAGGCTGAGGCAGGAGGATTGCAAGCTTAAGGCCAGTCTCAGCAATTCAGCAAAGCTCTAGATAACTTTGGGAGACCCTGTCTCAAAATAAAAAATTAAAGGGTCTGGGAATGCAGCTCAGTGATAAAGCTGCAAAAATACAGTACCAAAATAAAGTGCCAAAAATAGTATAAGTAAAATAGTACTCCATTATAGAATAGTTGTAAAAATTAGATAAGGTAATGAAAATAAATTGTATTTAAAAGTTTCTGGAATGTATTCAGTACTCAATAAATATTCATTACCACTATGATGTTGCTGCTGCTGTTCTGGTTATCTTACTGACTTACACAAAACTTGAATTTTTTAAAAAAAATATTTTTTAGATGTTAATGAACTTTTATTTTATGTATTTATTTGTGTGTGGTGCTGAGAATCGAACCCAGTGCCTCACACATGCTAGGCAAGTGCTCTACCACTGAGCTACAACCCCAGCCTAAAACTTAAAAGTGAAGGTTTTCTAGTTCTCCAAGTTATGAAGCTTTTGTTCTTTGAGTCTTTATGTGTTATTTGATTTGGTTTATTTTATTCTAACATTTTTACAGAAAGAACTTCTCTGTTCTTATCAAGGTTAGGCAATTCACAGTAGGCCACAGATGGTAAGGAACCTGCAGAGTTTTGCTGTAGAGTCCAACCTATGCCATACCACTTTTCTACTGCCACCCCTCCCCCCATTCTTACTTATTAAAAAGTTTTCTGATTGGGAGGCTTAGGAAGATTGTAAGTTTGATTGTCACCATGGGCAACTTAGATTTTGTCTCAAAATAATAAAAATAAAAAGGGCTGGGGATGTAGCTCAGTCCAGCCCCCAGTACTGAAAAAAAATTTTTTTTTTCTCTGAATGTGTAGAGCACTGTGAACAAGGAAGAGGTACAGTTTTCTTTCCTGAGAGTAACACCAATTCTTGATGTTGCTTTGCTGCAACTGTTGCCTACCATTAATGATCTTTCTTTATTTTTTAGTGGGGAAGAGATTGAACCCAGAAGTGTTTAACCACTGAGCCACATCCCCAGCCCTTTTTTATATTTTATTTAGAGACAGGTCTCACTGAGTTGCTTAGGGCCTCACTAAGCTGCTGAGGCTGACTTTGAATTTGCAATCCTCCTTGCCTCAGCCTCTGCAGCCGCTGGGATTACAGGTGTGCACCACCACACCTGGCTCAATATACTCTTCTTTTGGGATCTGCCAGCTCTGTTCAACAGCTATGATCTTTGTCAAGTTACGTACTTTTTCCTGCCTTAGTTTCTCCAGCTCTAAAACTGACAAGATTAATATTTGTATTTATATGTATAGCACCCAAAATGTTACTGGGTTTGTGGCAAGCCCTCAATAAATAGTAGCTAATACTGTGCTAGGTGTGGTGGAATACAATTGTAGTCTCATCTACTTGGGAGGCTAAAGCAGGAGGGTTGCAAGTTCCAGACTTGGCAGCTAGGCTTGGGGTGTAACTCAGTGGTAGAGCATGTGGGTAAGGCCTTGGGTTCCATCCTCCATATGGGGGAAAAAAGTTTTTAGATAACTATTTTTATGAGCACACT
>NW_025999880.1:4521669-4527556 GCF_001458135.2 Marmota marmota marmota | reverse complement strand
GGGGGAAAAAAGTTTTTAGATAACTATTTTTATGAGCACACTTTTTTTTTTTTTTTTTTTTGGTACTAAATATTTGAACCCAGGGCACTTAACCACTAAGCAAAATCCCCAGCCTTTTTTGTTTTTTATTTTGAGACAGGGTCTTGTTAAGTTGCTTAGGGCTTCCTTAAGTTGCTGAGGCTGTCCTTGAATTTGTGATCCTCCTGCTTCAGCCTCCCAAGTCATTGGAATTACAGGCATGTGCATTGGAAAATTTTTTTTAATCTAAATATGTTTGTGTTTAACAATTTCTTTAGCAGTTATTGTATTTAGAAATCACAGGAGAGTGTACTTGATCATTTTGGGGAGAGACTCAGGTGAGTCTGACTTTCCCACATTTTTGCTTTTTTAGGTAATTTTAACCAATCAAATGACAACAAAGATTGATAAAAATCAGGCCTTGCTGGTTCCTGCATTAGGTAGGTAAATTAATGAGATGAGCATTTTTAATTTAACATTTTTTTCTGCCTTTTCATTTGATGTTTATTGAGTGCTATAAGGTCTATGAAAGCAGAGAGTGTTTATTTTGCTTATTGATAAATCTTAGCACCAAGCACAGTGTCCTTTCACTAATTTAACAGTTACTGAATATTTACTGTCAAGTACCTGAAATACAAATATTCAAAAAATTACTGCTACTATCAAAACCTCACAGTGGGGCTGGGGATGTGGCTCAAGCGGTAGCGCGCTCGCCTGGCATGCGTGCGGCCCGGGTTCGATCCTCAGCACCACATACAAACAAAGATGTGTGTCCGCCGAAAACTAAAAAATAAAACATTAAAATTTAAAAAAACAACAACAACAACAACAAAAAAAACCTCACAGTGGTAGTTAAGAGAAAAGAGTAATCCATTTAAATACATATCATATTACCATGAGTAGACTTATGACTCTGTTCCAAGCCTCAGCATGATTTTGTTAGAACAAAATGCCACAAGATGTATTTCCACTAAAATCTGTAAGAATATGTATATATTATATATATATATAAATTTTTTTTGCCAGGCACAGTGATGTACATCTATCGTTTCAGCTACTTGGGGGACTGAGATAGGAGGCTCGCTTGAGTCCAGGAGTTTGAGGGCAGCCTGGACAACATAGATCCCATCTTAAAAAAAAGAAAAAAAGAGGCTAATGATTTGTAGTATTTCCCTAGATTGGTAAAACTCTATTAATCTTAGCATGTGACTCACGTCCTTTGATTTTTAAATCCAAGTACATTCTTGTTATGTTAAATTTGATGAAGTAAAACTATATTTTGTTAGAGGTATTCTAAGGAACTTATAGCCTAGTCAGCAAGGCAATATTAAGTTTTGTTCTTTTCTTTCAGGGGAGAGTTGGGGACATGCTGCTACAATACGGCTAATTTTTCAGTGGGACAGAATGCAAAGGTAGGTACAGAAACAAGTTAATAATTGTGAATATTAGGTTAATTATGCTCATTACTTATTAGTTTCTTAGGTAGTTCCCAGAATGAGATTTATAGTGACCCAAAACTAATGCTTTTGCTGCCTCGTCTGGCATTACTTATACTAAACATAGAAGCATATTGTTGTGTTGCACATTTAACTACATAGAGAATTTTTTGGAATTTTAAAATGATGGGGTGCATGCACCTGAAACAAGTAGGTGACTAAGGAATGCCACCTTCTAAAGCTCTCTGAAGTAATTTATTAGCCATACAGAATGGTACTCTGTGTTCCTGGAAGGAACTGAAAGAAGAATAAAATCAAGACAAAAGAAAAATTTTGAGGTTAGCTTTAGGACTAATTTTAATATGGAAAATAGGATGGCTTTTTAGTTGCTTAATATAATTCTTGTATGAAATTGTGTCTTTTTTTTTATTCTGCTTTTATTACCCAGTTACTTACCTGCCTTTCACAAGTATTGTTCTTTAAAATAAAATCATGGCAGCATGAAACCTTTGTGTTTGTTTTTAAAGCTGCTGAGCTATTGAATGAACCAGCTTTCCTTTTCTTTAAAATAGGCCATTGAAAGCTATGAAGTCTTTTATTCTGTGCCTTCAAAAAATGTCAGATTCATGCCAGCTTTTCTGCCTTGTGATTAATTGGCATTACCTACAGACCTTGGCATGGAAATACTCTAATAATGGAGGAAACTGAGGCAGTACATGGGTAAAGATGGAATAATCACCCCCAAACTGAGGCAGTACGTGGGTAAAGATGGAATAATCACCTAAAAACATATTGGGCCTAGTCAGTGACATTGTTTTTTTTTTAAGTTGCATTTATTTGTTCTAAAACTGGAAAAAAAAAAAAAAAACAGGCCTAAGTTAGTTTTTAGTGACACTAAGCTCATAGCAAAACTAATTACACTTGGGCATGCATATTTTGCATTGATTTGTGTAGTCTTTGTCTCCTTTAAAGATTAGTATTTCCAGCTAGGCATGGTGGCACACACTGTAAATCCAGCTACTTGGGAAGGGCTGAAGCAGGAGGATTGCAAGTTCGAGGGCAGCCTTGGCAACTTAGCAAGACCCTTTCTCAAAACTGAAAAAAAAAAATAAAATAAAGGGCGTGGGGGTGGGGGTGCTGGGGATGTAGTTTATTGGTAGATTGCCCCAGGACTGGGAAAAAAAAAAAGAGAGAGAGAGAGAGAGAGATGGTATTTCCAAAGAGCTTAGGTAAAATTTCCCCCATAATTTTGTCAGCTTTCAATTGTTGTGACAAAATAACCTGAGAAAAACAATTTAAAGGAGGAAATATTTATTTTGGCTCACAGTTTCAAGCAATTCAATAGTTGCTTGGTCCCCATCACTGTGGGCTTCTGTTGAAGAGAATATCATGGCATGGTGTTGTGGAGAAGAACTGCATACCTCATGGTGGCAAGAGGGGGCCCAGGAAAGCAGCTGGGGACAAGATGTAGTTTTTAGGAACATGTCCCCAAGGACCCAATCCCTTCAATTAGGTCCCACCTCCTACAGTTTTTACCACCTACCAATATCCATTCACCTGTGAATCCATCAATGGGTTAACTATGGATGAGGTTAGAGCCCTCATGATTCAGTCACTTCTGAAAATCCCCTCTGAACATTGCTGCATTGAGGACGAAGCCTTTAACACATGAGCCTATGGGGAATATTTCAGATTCAAACCATAAAAGTAATGAATAGTGTTTTACAATTACCTATTTCCCCTTAATTCTGTAAATAAATTATTGTATACTTATTGAGTATTCCTTACCCAAAATGCTTGGGACCAGAAGTTGTTTTAGAACTGTTTTTTTTCCCCCAAATTTTAGAATATTTGTAAATACATAATGAGATATCTTAAGAATAGGACCCAAGTGTGAACATAGTTCATATGTGTTTTAATATACACATAGCCTGATAGTAATTTTATACAAGTTTTCATAATTTTGTAGATGAAATAAAGTTTCATGATTTGGAATTTTTCCACTTACAGCATCATGTTGGTGCTCAAAAAATTTCACATTTTGTAGAAGTTTGGATTTTCAGATTGAGGATACTTAACCTGTACTCGATTCACAAAAGGAATTCTCTTCTTAGCAACAAACCTTATTGTAGAGACTTGGTAATAGCTCTCCAGCTGAGAGTTTTAAAAAACATTGCTTTTTGGGCACAGTGACGCACGCCTGTGATCCCAGTGGCTAGGGAGGCTGAGGGAGCCTCAGCAAAAAGCGAGGTGCTAAACAATTCAGTGGAACCTTGTCTCTAGGTAATATCAAAAAAGAGCTGGAGATGTGGCTCAGTGGTCGAGTGCTCCTGAGCTCAATTCCTGATACAAAATAACAACAACAACAAAAAAAAAACCCTACCACCACATTGCTTATACTTCCTCAGATTTAGGTTATTCTGTAAAGTACATCCTATTGTATACATGCTTTTAGGAATTCTCCTGAGCATTTAATATACAATAGCTCTTGTCTGGACTGTTACTGAATACTCATTAATAGAATGTATTTTAGAAGTAAGGAAAATAATAGGAGCAAAGAAAGAAATTTCATCTTTTTATGAACTCAACAGAAAGGGTGAGTTTGTTGCCTTTGTCAAATTCTAGATGTTAGCATTGGTCAGCTACCCATGTGGTCAGAAAATCATGCTTTTTTTTTTAATATCTATATTTTTAGTTGTAGAGGGACACAATGCCTTTATTTTATTTTATGTGGTGCTGAGGATTGAACCCAGTGCCTCACATGTGCCAGGTGAGTGCTCTATCACTGAGCCACAGCCACAGCCCCTCATGCTTACTTTTTAAGAGTTAACGATTATATTAATTCAGTTTCTTACAGATCTTTCTTAAGAAATTAGAAAACAGTATAGAACATTGATACTATATATAGATCGAACCGGGCAAATCTACTGTACTATGAAAATTTCCCTATATTCTACACTATATTGTACATGCTTGCTTGTGCTAGGTATTTTTTTAAGAACTTAATGTTCAACATTTCAAATAATCTTTACAATAACTCTTTGAAAAATCTAGGCCTTTTATTTTTTTTTAAAGAGAGAGAGAGAATTTTTTTTTAATATTTATTTTTTAGTTTTTGGCGGACACAACATCTTTGTTTGTATGTGGTGCTGAGGATTGAACCTGGGCCGCACACATGCCAGGCGAGTGTGCTACTGCTTGAGCCACATCCCCAGCCCTAGGCCTTTTATTATTAAAAGTGAGAGAACCAGGATGGGGTTGTGACTGAGGGGTAGAGTGCCTGCCTAAAGTCTGTAAGGTTCTGGATTTGATCCCCAGGTGAAAAAACAAACAAATAGAAAAGCAAAAATGAAATAAAAAACCCAGAAAGGTTAGCTTAGTAAATTAACAGCTTCCTTTTGTTGAATATTTATTACTGCCCTTTATTGAATAAACACTGTGTATATGTATACTTTCATTTTATTTTCCAGAAAACTATAAAGTTGATAATATTATGCACATTTTATAGCTGACTCTATGATAGAGTCTGTTTCTTTTTTTCCTATAACAACTATTTCTAGAAGGTAATTATAGTATTGCATTGATTGCCAGCAAATCTGAATGTGTAGCTCTTATTTTCTTTTTAGCTAAAATCTTTTTTTCATGACAGGCATGGTGGTGCATGCCTGTAATCCCACTAGTTTGGGAGACCAAGGCAGGAGGATTGAGAGTTTAAAGCTACCTTCAGCAACTTAGCAAGGCCCTAAGCAACTTAGCAATGCCCTAAGCAACTTAGTGAGACCCTGTTTTTAAATAAAATATAAAAAGGGCTGGGGATGTGACTCAGTGGTTAAGTGCCCCTAACCTCAATCCCCAGTAACTCCCCCCAACCCGCCCCTCCCAAATCCTGTTTCTACACTATTTTCTTCTAGCCTATGGATATATGAAAAGTAATATGCATACTTTATAATAATCAGAATAAGTTAGCTTCATTTAGTAGAATTAAAATAATTTTGTTCTTCATTGTGTGAAACCAGATATCTTCAAGTCATTAAAATTGCATGAAATCACCTATAATCCCTTTGGCTTGGGAGGCTGAGGCAGGAGGATTATTAATCAAAGCCAGCCTCAGAAATTTATCGAGGCCCTAAGCAAGACCCTGTCTCTAAATAAAATACATAAAGGGCTGAGGATGTGACTCAGTGGTTAAGTGCCCCTAACCTCAATCCCCAGTAACTCCCCCCAACCCGCCCCTCCCAAATCCTGTTTCTACACTATTTTCTTCTAGCCTATGGATATATGAAAAGTAATATGCATACTTTATAATAATCAGAATAAGTTAGCTTCATTTAGTAGAATTAAAATAATTTTGTTCTTCATTGTGTGAAACCAGATATCTTCAAGTCATTAAAATTGCATGAAATCACCTATAATCCCTTTGGCTTGGGAGGCTG
>NW_025999880.1:4506674-4517902 GCF_001458135.2 Marmota marmota marmota | reverse complement strand
TAATCTAATTCAGAGATGTGTATAAGAGACAGATATATATATATATACATATATATGGGGATCATACTGTATAACTTTTAATTCTTATTAATAATAATTTCCTATCATTATTTTCTGTTAACCTTTCCTTTTAGCATAAATGGCATCTTCATTGTATCTAAACTAATTAATTTGAATCATTGGATTTTTTTGTTGCTTTGGAATTTATATAAACAATCTATTGTTATTATATTATTATAATTATTACATGCATAAGTATAGGTAATTTTAGAGGGGAGTTTTTAAAATTTTTTAGGAGGTGGCCTTGAATTCCTGGGGTCAAATTATTCTCCTCCCTGTGCCTCCCAGATAACTGGGACTCAAGTATGTGGCACTTCCTCTAGCAGGAGAATATTTTTTATGTTTCTTTCCCTTCTGTGTCTTAAGAACCAAATGTTTGAATTACAGTAAACTAGCATAAATTATGAAATCAGTCATATGAAGTAATTAATTAAAGTTATATATTTGTATGCTTTTTCTCTAAGCAGGTTGGCAACATTGTACAAATCACCAAGCCAAAAGGAATCCACAGTACTGTTTCAGATCACAGTCAGTATTTTTTGATTAGTGGGATTTTGGTGTGGTGGGCAGTAATTATCTGAAGAGATCATTTACAGATTGCTTTTGTTAGCTTCTGTAGGCAGCAAACATATTTGAGGACAGCTTTTGATGTTTAGAACATCCCCCAAATAGTTGTATATACAGAATATTGTAGTCATAATTGGACTAAAATTTATTCTTAAGAACAGAGGAAATACTTATTTTGGGGTAGTATGTTCCATGGCATATGTAATGTCAGTATATTAAAGATTTTTAAAGTGAAAGTTGTTGGAGATTTTCAGAAAAGAAAAAATACCAACATTACCTTTTTTTTGGTCTGTAGATATTATAGATCTATCATAGCCACCAAATATAGTACACTTTAAAATGTTAATTTTCTTGTGAATTAACATCATAGAACATACATATTTGGCTGAAATATGCATATTTATCAACATTGCTGAGCCCAAGTATATCTTGGCATGTCATTTTTATAAGGACAAAAACAGAAATGGAGATTCTGCAGCTGAATTAACCATTTAATTTTTGCACTACCCAGGTGCATTTGAAAAAGCCTATTTGGAAAACTTTTTATTTTAGAAGTATTTAATTGTGAAAATAAATTTGTAAAGTACCTAAGAATTAGTACAAACTATTTCATGTTTTCCAACATAGCTACCATAAAGTTTCTGAGGATTGTTCTTTAGAGAACTTCTGATTGTTCTTTAGAGAACTTTTGTTTTTGTTTTTAGGGTGCTTGGGAGCCTCACCACTGAGCTACATATACTTACAGTCCTAAAAAACTTTTTTTTTTTTTTTTAATTTAAGTACTGGGTATTGAACCCAGGGGCACTTAACCACTGAGCCTCATCACTAGCCCCTTTTAATATTTTATTTAGAGATGGGATGTCACTAAGTTGCTAGAGCCTCGCTAAGTTGCTGAGGCTGATTTTGAACTTGCAATCCTTCTGTCTTGGCCTCCCAAGCTGCTGGGATTACAGGAGTGTTCCGCTGTGCCTGGCCTAGAAGATATTTTTATAATGTAGTGTTTTTTCTGTATTTGTGGTAAATAAGTATTCAATATAATCCTGGCTTGGACCAGCCACAAGGCTTATTTTTTTTTTTTAATTTTTTTAATATTTATTTTTTAGTTTTCGGTGGACACAACATCTTTGTTTGTATGTGGTGCTGAGGATCGAACCCGGGCCGCACGCATGCCAGGCGAGCGCGCTACCGCTTGAGCCACATCCCCAGCCCCACAAGGCTTATCATAACTCTTCATTCACAATGGTTAATAAATTCTATCTCAAGAAAAAAGTAGCTATCATACTTAAAAATATTTGTCTACCAGTCTTTATTTTAAATGTTCTTAAAACATGTTTGTATATTTTTTCATTTTTCAGCCTCAGGGATTTAGAGATGCTGTTGCCACAGAAGGTTCATCGAGTACCCGGAAAAGGTCACGAGAACCAGAGGAAGAACAGTAACCCCAAAACAAATCTACAATATACAAATATATTGATGTGAAATTCATTGTTTATAAGTAGTATACTCATTACTTTAAAGTATAAACACAATAACATGAATGAATCAGGATTATATGAAGTAAATGGGAAAAGTATTTAAGGGATGTGATTCTCTGAAAAATGTTTTCTAAAGCAGTGTTCTACAATTACATTTTGCTTTGGTTTCATTTTCAGTAGCATTCAGTAAGAGGTAACATAGGTATTACATTTTCCAACTGTGGAAAGCTACTCGCGTGTGGCCGATCTGAATTTACTGTTCAGACTAGTAAATTTTTTTCCCCAATTGCTTAGGAAAATCATAGGAATAAAGGATTTTTAAAATATTATTTGTTCTCTTTTTTTCAATTTTTTTTTAGTTTTTGATAGACTTTTATTTTATTTATTTATATATGGTGCTGAGAATTGAACCCTGTGCTCCACACATGCCAAGCAATTACGCTACCACTGAGCCCCAGCCCTCTTACTTGTTCTCTTTAAATGAAGTTTTAATAATTCTTTAAAATAACCTGGTTTTTTTTTTTTTTTTTTTTGACTGTAAAGTAAAAACCATGAGTCAGCATATCCTGTTCAGTTTTATGGGTAGGATGCAAATTTTAGATGATCAAATTGAATTTAATGAATTCAGTTCTAAAATCTAAGCCATTTGTTTAATTTTTGTTATTTTAAAATGTTACAAGAAAGATTTTGATGCAGTTATCTAGAAATTGTTTAAAACATTTTAGAGTAAGGTTATAAGCCTGCAATTATTTATTTTTACATTTTGAAGCATGATGTTATTCATTCTAGAATTATAGATGTATTGACATTTTTCTTTGAATAATCTTAACCCTGCTTGAATAAATTAAAATTTTGGATTTTTGAGTGTTTTCCAAATCATATAAAAATGTCTGGTACTTGATTCTTAATATTTCTGAATACATTTACAAAATTTACTTTGTTTCCTATATAGAAAGAAAGAAAAATTTATTTTTTTCTTTTGAATGTTGGGAGTCAAACCCATGCCCTTGCCCATGCTAGGCAAGTGCTCTACCACTGAGCCATGGTGCAGCTTCCTTAGCTCTTGTTTTTTGTTTTGTTTTGGTACTGAGGATTAAACCTGTAGTGCTTTACCATTGAGCTACTTCCCCAGACCTTTTTGTTTTTTATTTGAAGACAGGGTCTTTCTGAGTTGCTTAGGGTCTCACTAAATTGCTGAAGCTGGCCTCAAACTTTTTTTTTGGTACTGGGGATTACTCGGGGGCATTTAACCACTGAGCCATATCCCTAGCCCTTTTTTGTATTTTATTTAGAGACATGGCCTTGATAATTTGCTGAGGCTGGCTTTGAACTCACAATCTTCCTGTCTCAGCCTCCTGAACCTCTGGGATTACAGGTGTGTGCCATTGTACCCAGCTGGCCTCAAACTTTTGATCCTCCTACCTCAGCGAGTTGCTGGTATTACAGGCATGCACTGTCACACCGGGCCTCCTTATTTCTTTGAAAGCTTAATTTTTCAAAGATTATTATTTCTTCTTCAGTTTGTAAACTTTTCCCCTAGCATTTTCTGTTACTTGGTTTTAATTCATAATGATGTGATATTATACCTATTGTCCCCAGTTTATGAGCTTAGAAGTTTAGAAGTCTTACTTTCTGGCAGACCAGTGCTTCATGCAGGCTATATCTTGTAGTTAGTAAGGTAAATTGAAAAGATGTATATTGCCTTACTCAATTTCATGCCATTGCTATGATCATCCTTTCTGGTGATTTTTTTTTTTTTAACATACATAAATATAAAGGTTCATGGGGGTAAGTGTTATTGTGAGGTAGTAGAAACTAAGAGGTGGGGCCTAGTGAGAGATTTCTTTTTTTTTTTTTTTTTTTAAATATCAGGGATTGAACCCAGAGCCACATATATAATTTTTTTAAATATATTTTTTAGATTTAGGTGGATACAATATCTTTATTTTATTTTTTATGTGGTGCTGAGGATCGAACCCAGTGCCTCACACATGCTAGGCAAGCACTCTACCACTTGAGCCACAACCCCAGCCCTGGCCTTTTATATTTTTGAGACAAGTTTTCATTAAGTTGTTCAGGTCCTCACTAAGTTGCTAAGGCTGGCTTTGAACTTGAAGTCCTCCTGCTTTAGCCTCTTGAGCCACTGGGATTATATGTGTATGCCACTGTACCTGCCATAGTAAGAGATCTTTATGTTATTGAAGGGATGCCCCAAAAGGATTTGGGACCCCAGTTTCTCCTTTTTTTTCTCTTTTGTTTCCTGACTATGAGCTGTGCAGTTTTGCTCTGCCAGTTTTGCTCTTGCCATTGCCATCCAGCACCCCCATTGGAGACCTAAAATAAATGGGTCCTCCTGATCATGGACTAGAACCTCCGAAACTGTGTGCCAAAACAAACTTTTTTTTTTTTTTTTAATAAGTTGCTTATCTCAGGAGTTTGTTATAGTGATGGAAAGCTAACATAAATACATTTGCACACATACATAGAAAACATTTTCATTGTTCTTTTTGAAAATATCAGTTTAGTATATTATCATTCCTTGGCTATAGTTAATACAACACAGGCTGTTTAATACAGTTTACTTTAAAAATTATTCATTCTGGGTTTGAGGTTGTGGCTCAGTGGTAGAATGCTTGCCTAGCATATGTGAGGCACTGGGTTCGATCCTCAGCACCACATAAAAATCAGGAAATAAAATGAAGGTATTGTGTTCATCTACAACTAAAAAACATTTTTTTTTAAATTATTCATTCTGGAAAGAATAAATACTCTAAATTTTGCTCTTTGAGAAACCCTTTCTACACTTATATACTTGGAAAATCAGTTTGATTCCAAGTAAGTTATTAAAGGTATAGTATATAATAAAATATAGAGGTTAAAGGCTCACATAGGGCTGGGGCTGGAGCTCAGTAACAGAGCACTTGCCTAGCATGTGTGAGGCACTGGGCTTAATTCTTAGTACCACATAAAAATAAATAAAATAAAGGCATTCTGTCCATCTACAATTACAAAAAAAATTAATTAAAAAGATTCACATAATCTAATTCAGGGTTTTGTTTTGTTTAGGACAGAGCTTAACATTTCAAATGCAGATAGAGATCTATGTTGCTGGATAAAACAGAAATTATCCCACCAACATCTTTCATCATAAATTTAAGTTTTTTCAAATGTGCTTGTGTGTGTGTGTGTGTGTGTGTGTGTGTGGTGGGGATATATGTTTATACAGTGCTTTGTTATTATTACTTTTTAATATTTGTTTTTAGGTGTTGATGGACCTTTATTTTATTCACTTATGTATATGTGGTGCTGAAAATCAAACCCAGGGCCTCTCACATGCTAGGCAAGTACTCTACCACTGAGCCACAACTCCAGCTCACTATGTAGTGCTTTATTATTTATGGAGCACTTTTACATCATTCATTGTTTTAACACTTTTATAAGATAGATGTGATAGTTTGTCCTATCTGCTTTTTTCCTTTCTTCTTTACATCTATCCATCAATGCTTAACACATTTAACTACTACTTATTGAATATTTCAAATAAGATTTCTACTTTTTTTTTTTTTTTTTTTTTTTTTTTTTTTTATTTATTTTTTAGTTCTCGGCGGACACAACATCTTTGTATGTGGTGCTGAGGATCGAACCCGGGCCGCACGCATGCCAGGCGAGCGCGCTACCGCTTGAGCCACATCCCCAGCCCCTACTTTTTTAATATTTATTTTTTAGTTATAGGTGGACACAATATCTTTATTTTATTTTTTAAATGTACACCTAATTTGCATTAGTTATGTTCTTGGTGTAATGCAACCATCACCAGTATTTCCAAAACTTTTCATCGCCCCTAAACAGAAACTGAACCTATTAGGTAATAATTCTTCATTCTTCTTTCCTCCAGTTCCTGGTAATCATTTTATGTTTTTATGAATTTGCTAAATTCAAATACTTCATTTAAGTGGAATCATATAATAATTTTTCTTTTGTCTCCAGTCTATTTCATTCTGCATGATTTTAAGCTTCGTCCATATTGTGGCATTCCTATTTATGGTTAAATAGTATTCTATTTTATGTATACACTATATTTTATCCATCTGTTGCTAGACATTTGGATTATTTCTAAAGTGTTTTAGTAGTTTATAAGTTTTTATAAAATAATACCTTTTTTGTTTTCTGAAACTTATGGACTTTCATTGCTAACCAGGTTTAGGGTAGGTAGCTGATTTAGCTTTGGAATATTTAATTTAATCATAATTCATTTTTATTCTGTAGTTATTTTTTATTTTCCCTTTAGTTATTGTTTTTTATTTTTCTTAGTAGTGTTTTTACTAAAATATTTGCATCTTAATGATAAAATTATAGTATAATGTGACAGAAAGATCATAAGAATAGATTTACAAGACTTGCATTCTAATTCCAGTTGAGACATTAACAAGTCATGTCAATTTTGGCATCTTTATTTTGTCATGTCTTTATCTTATTTATAAGCAAGCTAGTACTAAGTGATTGCTTAATTTCATTGGTCTAAATTTTGTGGTTTCTATTTCTGTAGAGGTATTATTAAATATTTACTTTAAATGATCAATACTGAAAATATTGAAAAGAGTCCAGTATAAATACATTTTTATACTTAGGTTCCCATTGTAAGACATTGAATTTCAGTTTTGAGATGCAAAGCTGAAATATTCTGTTGTTTAAAAAAAAACAGTTGCAGAAGAGAGGCTGGCTGTTCATAATATGTATTTTTAGTTAACATCAGTGCCTAAATTTACTGTTACTGTTAAAATTTACAGAACATTTTGCTCCCTCAGAACTGATTTTGGCATAAAATATGTTGACAAGATTTCATGTATTTTTGACCACAGTATATTCCTTTGCCTCTTTTCCAATTTTGTTCACCATTGACATACGCCCTTCTGTGATTCAGCTATCCATTTGATTCTCATTATGTGTAGTAAAGTGTGAGTTTTTAAACACACCATTACTCTGTGATTTTATGTTTTACTTATTCTGTGAGGATATAAAACTTGGGTTCCCTCAGAAGGGTTTGGGAACTCACAGAAATTGTATTATTCTAACCTATTTTCAAAATTAAAAACTACAAGATAAAAGACAAAGGCCAATAGCCATATAATATAAAGAAAATTTGTATCAAGAAGTCTTGTCAATCAAGGCTCAGAGAAAAGCTAATCGATTACATACACAACTGATCTAATGATAGAAAGTCTACCAGTTCTTTTGGTTTTGGTACTGATTGAACCCCAGAGCCCTTAACCACTTGAGCCATATCCCCAGCCCTTTTTTTCATTTTTTTTTAAAGTTGTCATTGGACCTTTTTTATTTATTTATATTTTTTAAATACTTACTTTTTAGTTGTATGCAATACCTTTATTTTTTTATTTATTTTTAATTTTATTTATTTTTAATTTTTAATTAAAGTGGTGCTAAGGATTGAACCCCAGGGTGTCGCATGTGCTAGGCGAGCGCTGTACTGCTGAGCCACAACTCCAGCCCCTGGACTTTTATTTTATTTATATGTGGTGCTGAGAATTGAACCTAGTGCCTCACGCATGCTAGGCAAGTACTCTCCCATTGAACTTCAACCCCCAGCCCTTATTTTTCATTTTGAAACAGCGTCTCACTAAGTTACTGAGGCTGGCCTTGAACTTGCCATCCTCCTGCCTCAGCCTCCTGAGCTGTTTTTTTGTTTTTTTTTAAAGAGAGAGAGAGAGAATTTTTTTAATATTTTTTTTTTAGTTTTCGGCGGACACAACATCTTTCTTTGTATGTGGTGCTGAGCATCGAACCCGGCCGCACGCATGCCAGGCGAGCGCGCTACCGCTTGAGCCACATCCCCAGCCCTCCTGAGCTGTTTTGATTATAGGTATGCAACATCACACCCAGTTCTATTTTTAATTTAACACTCACATCTTAAATAACATACACACTATTCTGCACTTTTCTTTTTTGTATCAGCAATTGTAGAATTTTCTCAATTAAAATATCACTGAATGGCATTTTATTGAATGATTACTATTATTTAATCACTTTTATGAGGTTGGATATTGAGATTCATTTTTTTTAGAGAGAGAGAGAGAGAGAGAGAGAGAATTTTTTTTTATATATTTATTTTTTTAAGTTTTCAGAGGACACAACATCTTTGTACGTGGTGCTGAGGATTGAACCCGGGCCGCACGCATGCCAGGCGAGTGCGCTGTCGCTTGAGCCACATCCCCAGCCCTTGAGATTCATTTTTTAAATAAAGACATAAGGAATTGTTCAGAATGTATATGCATTTAAAATTTTGACAGATGTTACCAAATTGTCCTCCTGAGACATTGCCAGTTTATACTTCCATCAGTGATTTTTGAGAGTGGCCTCACTTGTTTTTTTTTCTTGTAGTTGTAGATGGACATCATGCCTTTATTTTATTTGCTTATTTTTGTACATAGTGCTAAGGATTGAAACCAGTGTCTCATACATGCTAGGTAAGCGCTCTGCCACTGAGTCCCAACCCCAGCCCAAGAGTGGCCTCACTCTTGATAAGACATTATTTTGGGTTTTTTTGCCAGCTTGCTAGTTTTTAAATGACATCTCATATTGTGATTTTACATTTTTTTAGTTGTATAAAAACTATCCTGACTTGATGCCATTAAATATTTAATCGTAACCAAGTGTTATTCCATGTAAATTATCAACTGGTTAATAATTGGATTTCCCAGTTAAAGGCAGATCAGTGCAAATGTCTGGTCTCCTTTGAATTAATAGTTCTCACTGTAAATTCATAGCTGTCATCGTGGTTTTTATGTATTGATTTTATGTATTATAATAGTTAATATCCACACATGTTTCTGAGCCTCCAAGTCCAACTTGCTGAACTTTGTCATAAATTCATTAATGTAAAAGTTTGGTAGTTCTTTAGCACTCCTGCCATCAGGAGATGGAGTATATTATGTTCTCTTGAATTTAAAATAGGCCCAGTTACTGTTTTGACTAGTAGAGTAACATAAAAGTAATGATATTGATTTATGATACTAGGTCATAAAAAGCTTTGTATCTTATGTCTTATTGATGGGAACACTCACTTTTGAAGCCCAAGCCACCATATAATAAATGTGGCTACCCCAAGCCATCATGTTGGAGATATTATGTGTAGACATTACAGTTGACAATCCTCACTGAGCTCTTAGCCATCAGCTAGTATCAACTGCCAGTTTAGCAACACAATCAAATTAATATCTTGAAAAAATACTTACATGTTAATCATTGTTTACTCACTGTTTTTTTAATGAAAAATGTATAATGTGAGTAAGTCATCTTGGACATCATGCCCAGTTGAGGCTCCAGATACTCTATCCCAACTACTATCTGACTGTAACCTCCTGAGACCTGCATGTGAGAATCACCTAGTTGAGCCCAGTCAACCTACAGGGTTATGAAACATAGTATAGTTTTGTAGCTACTCAGATTTGGGATAGTTTGTCTTGTACCAGTAGGTAACTGGCATAGCCACCTGAGAGCCTCTCTGCTGAATCTTACCAAATTGTATCTTCAGGTGCCTTCTGAGAATTTCAGATCTTTATTCCCACAGATACCATTCTTTCCTGTACTATCATTATGTTCCATTGCCCAACTGATTTCAGCCTTTAATCTCTTATTCAATTCATCCTGCACTCATCTGAAAGAATATTTGCTTATTTATATATTTATTTTTTACAGCTCCCTGAGAGTAGTCTTGAATTTACAATCCTCTTGCCTCAGCCTCCTGAAGTGCTGGGATTACAGCCATATGCTACCATGCCTGGCTTAAATTTTCTTAAAACAGTTTTCTTTTAATCTTTGTTTCTTTCCAATTCAGTACCCTGAAACAATAATTATAATTCTGTCTCCCTAAATATAATTTTGAATGTTTGCCCATAGACTTTATATCATATAGTCTTAACATTATTGGCCTGTATTTCCAGAAATTAAGAAATTCCAGAATTTTTATATAACAATTTTAAATATTTGAGAAAAAATTTTACGTGTGAAAGACCCAAGTGTTTTGCATACATATTTTAATTTGCTGCCTTTGTGCAAATAACTGATGTATTGTTATTTGGTATAGAGATTCATCAATTTTTTTTTTTTGGTTGGGGGTACAAGGGATTGAACCCAGGGGTGCTTTGCCACTGAGCAACCCTATTTTATTTTGAGACAGTTTTGCCAAGTTACCAGGGCAGGCCTCAAACTTGGGTTCCTCCTTCTTTAGCCTCCTGAGTTGCTAGGATTTCAGGTATGCACTATTATGACCAGTTGAGTTTCATCAAATCTTCATCCTCATCTTGCAGAATTATTGGAAACCTTGTGTGCTGTATTGGTGCCAGATATGTCATTTATAGATTACTCCTTCACAAGGCTGCAAACCACTTCATATGCCCAAATCATTTCCTTTCTGGAAAGGATACATTATGTCAGCATGGTTACCATGTGTGGTAATTGATAATGTCTGTGCCACATGGCTTACTTCTACCCTTGTCCAACACAGCTCTTCTACCACCTATGATTACCATATGGTACCGCACTCTAGGTTAATGGAATCATTTCCATCTTCCCTTCTAGTCACAAATGTCATTATGGCTCAATTCCATCAGCTCAACTATCTAAGCATGGAAAACACCTTTGTGAACAGTTTTCACATTTAGTTGCCTGTTAAATTTTTATTTAAAAAAGCAGCTGGGTTTTTGTTTTCATTTGCTCTAGTCATCTGCTGACTAGAATAGGGAGATGATCAATATCATTCTGAATGCTTACATATATTTATTCTACGTAAAAAATAATTAAAAATTAGGTGATAATAAAGGTAAATTTTTACCAACATTTTCTGATTTTTATAAAGTGAAAACTGGTAGCAAAATATTGACAGATTTTTTTTCAGTCAGTTCACCTTAGAAAAGTCATTCATTATATCCATTAACTTTTTTGTTGTTGTTTCTTTTTGGTGCTGGGGATTGAACCCTGGGCCTAGTTCATTTGAGGGAAGCAGTCTACCAACTGAGATATCTCCCCAGCTCTTAGAAAAGTCATTCATTATAGAAGGAACATGTCACATGTTAGCCATTTATGGCACCATCATCAAATTACCATCAACCC
>NW_025999880.1:4490920-4504935 GCF_001458135.2 Marmota marmota marmota | reverse complement strand
AAAGCCCTATACAAACAAGGCAAATATGCACACCATGCCCTATTGACTTTTCAGAGAAAAGGGGTGTAAAAGGCATTGTAAATTAACAATCGATCTAATTCTAACGCTATAGCTAAAAGTTTTGAGACCTAGAGCAACTAAGTTACTATCTTCATTTTCATTTTCATTGTTTTTGAGCAAAGAGGATAACAACACAGAATCAAATGAGAAAGTTTGTGCAAAGTAAGCTACAACTTCGTAGGTATTCCTGGGGCCCCATCTTCTCCCCACTTGATCAGTGAGTGTCATCAACAAAAGGTGTTCACAATGTGGTGGTATCTGGAACGAATAAGGAAAAACTGAAGTAAATGCAGTTCAAGTGGGAACCAACTGCTAGATTTGGAGACATCTTAGTTCACTCTTAAAGTGAGGCAAGGGTCTCCATTCAATAAAAACAAAAGAGTTGGACAGCAAACACATCCAGTGTCCTTATTGACTCGGCGGACTCGACGGGAGGGACCCTGAAATTCTTAATTAGAACCGGTTGCCATGGCGACAGTCTCTAGGCAGCGTGGGCTGAGCTCTCCGTAGGGATAGAGGGTGGGCCGCCGCTGGACCCTGCGCGCGCTCGCCACCAACTTTCCCTCCAGACCTGAAAGGGGCGGTGCGCTCCGCCCCCGCCCCCGGGCCGCGCACGTCCACGCTCGGCGGCGCGCACGCCTGCGGGAGCCCTCTCCAGGCAACCTGGTGCTGATCGCTCGTGGTGGTGCGGCCGTTAAACGTCGTAGCGGGAGCCTGAGGCTCAAAAGCAGCCCCCTCCCCTTCCTGGGTTTCCTTCACTCCCTTCCCGGTCGGTCTCGGGGCATGAACAGCGATGGCCGGCTGCAGCCCAGAAGAGAAAACTTACCGGCGCTTCCTGGAGCTATTCCTGGGCGAGTTTCGTGGTCCTTGCGGCGGCGGCGAGCCAGAGCCTGAACCCGAGTCTGAGCCCGAACCTGAACTGGTAGCAGCTGAGGCGGCCGAAGCTTCGGTCGAGGATCCCGGGGAGGAGTCGGCCACGGTAGCCGCAACGGAGGAGGGAGAACAGGAGCAAGACCCAGAGCCCGAAGAGGAGGCGGTTGAGGAGGAGGCGGAGGCGGTGGCGGCGGCTGAGGGCGAGGAGGAGGAGGAGGAGGCAGCCCCGGGGCACTCGGCCGTGCAACCGCCGCCGCAGCCCCAGCTGCCGCCGCTGCCCCCGCTCCCGCGACCGCTGTCGGAGCGCATCACCCGCGAGGAGGTGGAGGGCGAGAGCCTGGACCTGTGCCTGCAGCAGCTCTACAAATAGTTAAGTAGCGGGGCTCAACTGGGGTGGGCCCGCTGTCCCCGTCGCGCCGGCCTCGGACGAGGCTTCCTCGGTCGCTCAAATTGCTATCTTTTCTGTTCAATCCCGAAACCGCAGCTACCGCCGCTGAAAACGCCCCCGCTGCTCGGACTCGGTCGGTGGGCTGTGAGCAGCCCACGCCTGCCTGGGTCCCTATGTCTCCTACCCGGTCCTGGAGGCGCTCTCCCGGCCCTCCCGCCGGCCTCTGGCCCCTTCTTCCCCCTTTGCCTCTGCTGCCAGCTTCTTGCTCCACTTCACACACCCTTTTCTGTTCTTGCCTCGGAAGGTTTTTTCTCCAATCTTGAGCCCTCTTATTCTCGGCTCCCTTCTTTCTGGAGGTTTCCTCCCATCTCAGTCAGTCTTTCCCCGGGTTGGGTCCCTGGTTTGGCTTTACAGAAGCGCGACTCCTTTCCAGGCTGATCTGCTAGGTGCCTCCTGCATAACCGCAACAACAATGATAATACCAGCCCCATATCCAGATGAGGAGAGACTCATAGATTTTCCGTTAGGCGCTCTATGTTGAAAGTGAGGAGCTCTTTAGATGGCTTAATACAAGGGAGCCTAGTATCTTAGTTGAGACATTTGACAGCTCATAATTGAGGCGGGAGGTAAGGAAGCATAAATAAAATTTTACCAAGCCGATCTTCAGGTGAAAGTCGTAATTCGTTAAAGTGGAAAAGGCAGGCTGGTTTGATAACACTGCAACTAGGTGTAGTATTTTCAGTTCATTAAGTAGATGGGGTGGGAGATGGAGGAAAGCAGATGGCTTAGCTACACAGATGAAAGTCTAAAATAGAAAGGTCAAGGCTTTGCCTTTCATCCTAATTCTGGTTTTCATAGGCTTGAAATAGAAACGATTTACAATTGCGTTTCTTTTAAATGGAATTGTTCTGAAATAATGACAGAGGAGAACACTAAGAAGTCTCTGAAACCATTGGTAAACCTGAGAGTCTTTTGCCATTCAGCTAATGGTTGTAATGAAAGGTGTTACTCTGACCATCCAAAAAGTTTACTACTGCCAAATGCATGGCAATTAAGTTCGAATTCACTTCTTGGATTTTCTCAAAAGCCTAAATGAAAGAAGGATGTGGAATATAAACCTGTTTTGTCTTCATTCAGCCTAATAGACACCTGATCAAATCATTCTCCTCTTAAAGCAGCAGTTTATCAAAGGGAAAAAGTAATTAGCAAATCTCCTGTAAAAGTACACTGTGTTGATGTCTCATACCTTATGAGCTGTCTAAAAATTTAAATATACTGTTCGATTACCAAGGGAATAATCCTTTTTGGGAAATGTAAAAAATAAAATGGCGTGTAATATCACCACTCAGGGATAAACAGCATTAATGTCTGAGTGTTTCTTTCTAGTCTTTGTGAACTGTCATAGAAAAGACCTTTTGGAAGGTCATTTTTTATACTAAAGACAATTAATGCTTTTGCTTAAAATGGAAATATTTACCAAAGTGAAAGAATTTATTTCGGCATCAGACTAGTAATATTTTGATATTTAATTTTTACATTTACAAATGTGGTTACAAAATTGAAGGAAAACAAATTTAAACATTGGAGAATGTCCAAAAAAGAATCATTAGTTTAGTACTACAACCTTGATTATTTTCCCATTTGAGAGGGTTTTTTTTTTTTTTTAATGAAACCTATATGAAGACAATGGTAAGAAAATGTGTTTTTCCTTTATAAAGGAAAAACAAGATTAATTATGGCACACTTATAAGCCAGAAAAAAAGATTCAAATAATACAGTGACCATGAACTTCATAACAGAAGTTTAGATTTGAAATAAAATCTAATTATACTAAAGTGATCTTAAATCAGAGATTTAATATTCTGATTTCACATAAAATCAGAACTCTGTGCTTTGTGCAGTTGCTACTAATGTCTTTTTATTCAGATATAAAATGGTTGGCTTGTTTCTGTAAAGCATCTTTAAAGTCCTTAATGGGTTAAAAAGTTTTCTAAAATATATTTTAATGACATTGGAGTTTTATTTTATTGATTAAAAAAAGCATATGACTTAGTCACAAGTACCAGAAGACTTGGTAGGGATAGATCATTTTTCTGTTCAAATGCTTCATTTTACAGATGAGAAAACTATAGATCTATGTGGATTCAGAAAAGACAAATATGTACAATGATTCCAACATTTTTTTATATAATCTCTGAACCTTAAAACTCTTTCCAACATAGTTGAAACATTGATTTCTTACATTTCAAAGGAAATACTTAAAAATAATTCTGATTATAAATATGTTGAGATTGCTTATTTATGAAAAAATGAAGGTTTTTTCCTTATATATTTTCTCAAATACCCACCCACCCTGGTGATACCTGTCAAATGGTGCTAAAACTCCTAAGTGAAATTACCTAACTATATATCTACGAATTTGAAATTTGGGACTAGTGTAAGGAAAAAAAAACACACTTCATTTAATACCAGTTTCATAAGTCTCTATTGTGTTTTTTGTCAATATTTTAGAAAAATGCATGGCTGCTAAATACATTGTGGGTCTCTTGAAGAAATAAAGGAACCTCTCAATACTATTTTATGTATGCATTGATTGAAATTTTACTTTTGGGGCTGGGGATGTAACTCAGTGGAATAATGCTTGTCTAGCATGTGTGAGGCCCTGGGTTAGATTCCCAGCACTCCAAAAAAAAATTTTTTTTTTTTTTGGCTTTTTAGAAAAGTATTATAGTGACAACATTTGTCTCATTTTTTTGCTTCCCTCAAGTTTTAGAATAGGAACAGCAGACATGTTATCATTCTTCATTTTGGTAAACTCACAGCTTGGAACTAATTTAAAATAAGCAGTTATTTAGATTTTAAGAGTCAAGGTTTAAATGAACAAAATATAGTTATAATTGTCAACTTAAAAATTTTTCAGAGCAATATTTAGGGTAACATTTTACCTTTTAGCTTAAAAATGAGAATTTTCTTCTGCTAGGTAAAAACAACATAAAACATTTTGAAATAAAATGAATAATAAAATCCGCTGGAAGGCAGGTTTGGTGGCACACATCTGTAATCCAGCAACTTGGGTGGCTGAGGATCTCACAATCCAGACCAGACAGGGCAATTTAGTAAGACACTGTCTCGGAATAAAAAGATAAAATGGGCTTAGGATATAGCGCAATAGTAAAGCACCCTTGGGTTCAATCCATGTGTGTGAAGGGGAGACTTTGGATGAGAAAAACCTTTCTTGTGGACAATAAACAGTATTTTAAAGGACCATATAAACAATTTTGATTCCATCTATTTAACCTCAAAAATCAGTAATAAAGTCATGCATTAATTTAGAATTGCTGAGTTAATTTATTACTTATTAATAAAATTTTCCTAGCCAGGCGCAGTGGCGCACACCTGTAATCCCAGTGACTTGAAGGCTAAGGAGAATTGCGAGTTCAAAGCCAGCCTCAGCAACTGCAAGGTGCAAAACAACTCAGCGAGACCCTGTCTCTAAATATTTAAACTACAGAATAGTACTGGGGATGTGGCTCAGTGGTTGAGTGCCCCTGAATTCAATCCCTGGTAACCGCCCCACCCCCACCCCCGGAAAAAAAAAAAAAAAGAAAATCCCAATGAGTTGGAGTCTTTGCCTAGAAATAGGAATAGGACCCATGTTTTACTCCTTTTCTAAATATAAATGTCTCTTGAGAGCTTAAAATGTTTTCTAATAACGTAATCTTAGGATTTTTTGAGGTTAATGAGAGACTTTTTGAAAAGGTGGAAGTGAAATATCATACAGCTTTGAAGTAATTATCAAATAAGAAATGTATAACTGATCATATAGCAAATGTAAATATATGACTAGTGTAGATTACATGGGTCAAAGCTATTTTTTTTTAAAGAGAGAGAATTTTTTAATATTTATTTTTTAGTTTTCAGTGGACACAACAGCTTTATTTTTATGTAGTGCTGAGGATCGAACCCAGCGCCTCGCGCATGCCAGGCAAGCATGCTACACTGCTTGAGCCACATCCCCAGCCCCTGTTATTTTTTTCTCTATGCAATACTAGTGATAGATTTGTTTTAACCTAGAATAAACAAATACTCAAAGTCTTTTTTAGAGCTGTAAGTCATTACATTTTCAGAGCAGTTGTTTCCTCAGTTATTCATTTAGTGTGGGATGGGCTTCCCAAGAGGGAGACAGATATCCCAGCAGGCTGGCAAAGTTAAGAAGTTACAGATGGTTTGCAGTAGTGTTGAAGATGGCACTTTAAAAATGGTTTGGAAAAGAAAATAACTGGTTATAGACACTAATAATTCAGTTAAATTGTGTGAATCATGAGTGACTTTGGGATAGGTCAGAAAATCATAAAACTTTGTTTCATTTTCACATATGTATGTGGAAAAATGCATGGTTGCAAGTCATAGAATATAATTTTTAAATTAAATATTTTATTAAAAATAGTAAATGGTTACTAAAAAGTAGAGAAAATTCCTTTAAGCAAAAATAATCAAATATCATTCAGTGTTATTGTTTTTCTCTTCCCTCTTAGATTGCCCTTTTTGTTGGTGGTGATGGTGGTGGTGCTACACCCCAGGCCTTTTATTTTTTTTATTTTGGGACAGCGTATCACTAAATTGCCTCACCCTCTCCAGTCACTTAGATTATAGGTGCACACCATCATACCCAGATCTTTTCATATTCTGTCCATCTTTTTAATTGTGGTCTATCCTTGACTGTCTTCTCAAGTCTAGTTGACTTTTTTACCCTTAGGTCAATATCAATCTCTTACATGATTGGTTATTGTGATTATGCTAATGACTCCTTTATCACTCCCTTGTTTTGACTGCTGATGGAATGACTCCACCCAAAGTCTAAAGTCTCCTCATATTTAACTGTTCAAAACTGATTTCAATTCTCCAATCTCTTCCCCCCCAAAAAACTTATTCTTTTTAGTGTGTCGTTCCTGACTTCTCTTTTCATCCCTCTCCCTCTCGATTAAGTCATTAATTCTGCCTTGTAAATATCTTATAAATACCTCTCCCTATTCTTGCTGTCATTGTCATCTCTTATGAGTTTTACCCTTCTGCAATACATTTTCCCCAGTATAGCCAAAAAATAATTTTCAAGAATCTAGATTATGTAGATTGTGTAATTGTCACACTGCTTAAAGATTATTGCCCTTTGCTTGGAGTTGGCTAAACTACAAGGCTATGGGCACATTCCTCCAAACCATAAAATCTGCCAAAGCTTCTGTAAGGAGTGAAAGTCCAATTACAGAGTTAGAGGGAAGAGTTCGTATAAGACCGTCATCATCTCTGATATCACTGCAAGTTTGGGGGTTTCCCAGAACTACTTTTAGATTCCACACTTCACTAGAAAAACTCACAGAACTCACTGAAAAACTATTTTACTCAGAATATGGTTTATTAAAAGGATAAGCTACAAATTAGAACCACGAAAAGGAAAACATACATTAGATGCCATCCAAGGTCATAGATGTGAGATTTCCTCTGTTCTCAGGGGAAATATTAGTGTGAATCCCAGGGACTTGGAAGGCTCAGAATGAATCCCCAGAATGAATATGTAGCAATACAGAATATTGCCATTACAAAAAGCTTACCTGAGCTTCACTATCCGGTTTTTATTGGAACTTACTGTCCCATGATGGAATTTAGATTCCAGTCCTTCTTCCCTCTTCAGAGGTCAGGCAAATACTGTGTGGTCTGAGGTCCGAGTGGCCCACAATGAATAATAAAAATACTCATGTTACTTCAGAATTGCCAGGGATTTAAAGGTTCCCTCCTAGGAGCTGGGCACAAAGTACAAACTTCTTTGGGCAGGCCAAATTATTTACTACATTACCCTTCATTACCTATCTCTTTGGCTTCAAGATGAAATCCAAGGGCTGGGGATTATAGCTCAGTTGGTAGAGTGCTCACTTCACTTGCACAAGGCCCTGGGTTCAATCCCCAGCACCACCAAAAAAAAAAAAAAAAATCCAAAGTAAAGTTTACCTCATCAGCCTCATTTCTGGAATCACTATCACCCACTCCATTCCACTATACTTTTAGAAAACTACTTTCAGCTATATACTAATATATTAGTTTGAATGTGTTATGTTGTCTCTCTGTCTTACTCTGTACCTCCATATACAGCATATTACTCCCTGTTTTTGGAATATCACACTGCATTACCCCCACTCCCATATAATATCTTAGGTATCCTTTAGGTCTTTATTTAATACCGGTTCCTCAGGAAGCCTTTGCTCACCATTCTTGCACAAACTATAGAAATGATACCTGAAAGTATAGTTTGAATCCTCATACTTATGAGTCAGGTGTCTCTTCCTTGTGTCCCTCCAAAGAATGCAGTGCTTATTCCTCTTGTAAATGCTTATTAAATTCTTTTCTCTTTTTTTTTTTTGTCAAAAAATATTTATAACTTCCCTTACCAGACCAATGGTCTTGAAAATGAGATGTATATAAGCCATGCGCTGTGGCCTGTGACTAAAATCTAGTGACTCTGGAGACTGAGGCAGAAGGATCACAAGTTCAAAAACAGCTTTACAACTAAGCAAGACCCTGTCTCAAAAAAATTAGAGCTGGGGTACATGTAGCTCAGTGCTAAAGTGATCCTGGGTTCAATCTCTGCACCAAAAAAAAAAAAAAAACCTAAAATAATTCATTAGGGCAAAGATTAAAACATGTTAAAATATATGTAATGCTATTCAAAATATGAATTCAAGTACAATTAATATTTGCTGTGTTATTGAGATTGACAAATTGTTCTGAATGACAATCAATTTTCTGTCAAGCATGTTAATCCTGAGGGAGTGCAAGTTCTACAGCTCGGGGGTTGCAGGTTGATATTGTCATCCTTTCTCTAATTCTCAGGACACTGTAAAGTATTGCAGTTTACCTGTGCTGGATCAAATGGGTTTATAGATTGTATTTCCTGGTTTTAGCAATATTAACCCTCACAAAATGGACAAATAACTTTTAAAATCCCTGCAAAGAAATCATGGGCTGAATATAATATTCATAACACAAGCATATGAAACAACAAAACTTGGGCTGGGTGTGAATCCCAGGGACTTGGAAGGCTAAGGCAGGAGGATCAAAAATTCAAGGCCAATGTTAGCAATTCAGGGAGACCCTCAGCAACTCAGTGAGACTGACTGTCTCAAAATGAAGAATAACAGTGTAGCTCAGTGGCAGAGCTCTTGCTTAGTATGTGAGACACTGTGAGAAACTGTGTTTAATCCTTAGCACTGCATAAAAATAAAGGTATAAAAAAAGGGAAGTGTCCTTTTTATTTTTTATATTTTTAAAGACTGGGGATGTAGCTCAGTAGTTAAGTGCCCCTGGCTTCAGTCCCCAGTACTGAAGAAAAGAAGCATCAAAATTTTAAGAACCCATCTCCCTTTCTTAGGTTTACCTGATTTTTTAAAAAAAGGTATAATTACATTTCAGAAACAAGGAAAATAATGGAATTGAGTAGATTATGTGAAATATTAGTGTATAAGAAATATAAGCCATGCATGGTGGTGCACACCTGTAATCCCAGCGACTCTGGAGACTGAGGCAGAAGGATCACAAGTTCAAGGCCAGTGTAAGCAATTTAGGGAGACTTTGTTTCAAAAAATAAAAAGGACTAGAATACAGCCCAGTGGTAAAGTGCTCCTGGGTTCAATACCCAAAAACAAAACAAAAAAAAATATTTATATGTGTGTGTGTGTGTATGTATGTATGTATGTGTATATATACACACATACATACATACATATAAATTTTTTTTTTTTTTTTTTTGCTGGGGATGTGGCTCAGTGGTAGTAGACCAATGGCCTAGCATGTAAGTTCAATCCCCAGCACTGGGAAAAAAAAAAAAGAGGATGAAGAAATACTGCCTAAAGAAATACTGAAATATTAGAACGGTGTTTGTTTTTATGTATCTGTGTATATGTTTTATATATGTTTATATACACATACATATATCCATATGTATATATGTATACTACATATACATATATATGAGTATATATACACATGTCAATATATGCATGTATATGTAGCATATATACATGTATGTATAAGTATACATACATTGGGTGATTTTTGAAACTCAAATTTTTTGGGGGGAGGAGGTATCGGGGATTGAACTCCGGGGCACTCCACCACTGAGCCACATCCCCAGCCCTATTTTGTATTTTATTTAGAGACAGGGTCTCACCGGGTTGCTAGTGTCTCACTTTTTTGCTGAGGCTGGCTTTAAACTCACGGTTCTCCTGCCTCAGCCTCCCGAACCTCTGGGATTACAGGCATGCACCACCACAATTGGTTAAACTCAAATTTTTTGATAGGGTATCTGAGCAAACATTTGGAAGAATTGTTACTACTACTTGTTTGCCATCTATGTTCCTAGGTCCTATGATGTCTCCCCCAACTATAATATACAACAAATATTTGCTTTTTTATGAATGCACTTAGAGGTTTAAAAAAAGATATTATTCTTACTATTATATCCTGTTTTTTTAAAAAAAACTTTAGTTTTTAGTCTCACATTTAAAAACTTTTTATTATAGAAAATTTAAACAATATTTGTTTCATCTTTAACCCCATACATCCCATCTCACTTCCCCTTATGTTCTATGAAATCCCTACCCCGCCCCTTTCTTTTTTTGGTGGCATTGGGGATTGAACCTAGTGGCACTCTATCCCTTAGCTATATATCTCCAGCCCTTTTTATTTTTATTCTGAGACAGGATCTCTTTTAATTGACAAGGTTGGCCTTGAGTTTATAATCCTCCTGCTTCAGCTTCCTAAATAGCTGAGATTATAGGCATGAGCTACCACGCCCAGCTGTTCTATGTAATTTTTAAATGGGTATTCAAAAATTGAATCAATTCTTTTGGACATTTTAAGTGTTACCAATTTTTAGTTACTCTGAAATTTTGTGATGATCATTATTTGAGCAAGTCTCTAATTTTCTCAAGATATATTTAGTGATGTGATTGCGTGTTAAGATAGATCTTAAAAGAGTTTTGAGATGTCGTTTAAAAATGTCCTCTAACAAGGCAGTTTAACTTTTGAAGCAAGTACATATTATCTTGTGCTGCATAATAAAATTAGGACCAACAGTGGACCACATATACAGTGTTGATCCCATAAAGTCATATTGCCTAGTGATGTTTGTTATAGCCATCTTAGTTCATGTAAGTACACTCTGTAATGTTACCATAATGACAAAATTGCCAGGGACATATTTCTCAGAATGTTTCTGTGTTGTTCAGCCAGGCATGACTATATGATAAAAAGGCTGTTAGTATTCTGAAGTATTTAAGCATTTAGAAAATAACAAAATAACAAAACAAAATATCAGTATACCCATCATCCAGTTTCAACAAATTATCCCATTTTTTTATTTTGAGAAAATAACACACTTCGTACATAATTTGAAGATTTCATTGTAACCCTTTTTCTTCCCTTTTACTCCTAGAGGTGATTTAAGAATTCTGGGAATATATCCTTCTGGTCTGTTTTTATATTTTTACTACACATGAACATATGGTCAATCAATATGTGGTGGGGTTTTTGATATTTTGGTAGCCATCTATTTTAAGATTAACCCCCTTTTCAAAAATATGTACATATAGAACTAGTTCTTTCATTTTAGCTACTACATATTCCATTGTATACTATGATTTATTTATCCAATCTCCTATTGTTGAAAATGTGGGTTGTTTCTAATTTTTGGATATTATACATGTATTAGTTAATACTAGCTGCTGTACTGGATAAATCCTGATATCTCAAAGGCTTAACATAATATTAGTTTATTTCTTCTATTCAATGTGAAGAAGGAGTTGTATCCTGTGGAGTCATGAAGGGACCTGAGTTGACAGAGGCTCTGTGATCTTCAGTCTATGTTTTCCAAAGTTGCTCTAGTACCAGCATCCCTCCAGCAACCATAAGGAGAGATTGAAGAATGTATCAGACTTTTAGGCACAAGTCCGATATTACTTCTGTTCACTTTCCATTGGCTAGAATTCAAGTCATATAACAATAACTAGGGCCTACATTTCTCCACAAAGGGCGCTAGGATTGTAGTTGCTGGTTTGGCAGTTAATTCCAAGAAACAACTCTACCCTATGGAAAAAAAGTACAAAACTTTGGTGGGGTAACTGATAGCCTCTGCCCTACAAATAATGCTGTAGTTTGGATTTGTCTCCTTATGCATGTATATAGGTTTCTTAGGTGTACATCTAGAAGTGAGATTATCAGATTGATATTTTGTAAGTTTTTTTTTTTTGCATTGTCCAACAGCACTATATGAGTGGTCTGTTTTTTCTATAATCTTGCTACTGTTAGAACTGCCATACTACCCATCTTGTATTTTTACACAGCTATGTGCTATTGCCACTGGATTATATGAGAAAGCAGAAACTGCTTATAGGGACTATGATCTTGATTTAGGGTATTTTAGAAGAGGACACTGCCTAAAAATCTACACTAGCTTTGTCCAGCAGTAATATAAGCCATATAAATCATTTAAAAATTTCTGTTAAGCACATTTTATGAAGTGAAAACAGGTGAATTTAATTATTTATTTTTAAAATTTTTAGTGGTACCAGGGATTGAAACCAAGGCATTTAACCATTTAGCCACATCCCCAGCACTTTTATATTTTGAAACAGGGTCTCACTAGATTGCTTACAGCCTTACTAAGTTGCTGAGGTTGGCTTTGAACCTGTGCTGCTCCTGCCTCAGCCTCCTGAGTTGCTGGGATTGCAGGCATATGTACACCATCATCCACGCCTGGCATGAATTTAGTTCTAATAACTTATTTAACTCAATATATCCAAAATATTGCCATTTCAACATGTAATCTATATTAAAATATCATTTATATATTTTATTTTCAAGTTTTTAAAAAATCCTGTGTATATTTTACATTTATACCAGTATGGAGTATCACATTTCAAATGCCACATGGGGTTATTGGCTGCCATATCAAGCAGTTTAGGTTTAGACTTAATACTATTTTTTTTTTGGCGGTGCTACTTTTTTAAAGGAAGTGGTTGCTACTGTGCATAGCTGAGTTCAATCTCAAAACACAAGTATAACAACAAAAATTCTATAACACAGGTATGATATTTAATTTCAAAATCATAGTTTAAAAGGCTCTTGATCCAATCACAAAATATGTCTTTATTTAGCCTTCAGGACAATAGCAAGCTGAATTTATTTTCCTTAGGTTTTTTCTTAACCAGAGAATATAGATGCTCCTTAAGTTCCAGTGGAAACCTATTGCAAATTGAAAATACTGTTAATTCAGAAATTCATTTAATACATCTAACCTGCTGAACAGGTCATAGCTTGCAACACAGTGCTGTGCAGAGTATCAATTGTTTGTCCTCATGATGTAGTGGCTGATTGGGAGCTGTAGCTTACTGCCATTGCCTAACATAGCAAGAGAGTATCACAGCACATATCTGGAAAAAGATCAACATTTAAAATTCAAAGTACAGTTTCTACTGAATGCTATCACTTTCACACCATTGTAAAGTGCAAAATTTTTAAGTTGAATCTACATCAATGGGGGACCATTTGCAACCTGTTGCTGATTGAGATTACTGAATTGTTAATTTCTTCTCAGAGTTTATGGGGGAGCAGGTGAGTGTGATTTTTCTATTTAGTTTCTTTATTACTGTGAAATAACAAACAACATTAGTGGCTTAAAATTTCATCTGTTTGTTGTCTCATGATTCTGTAGGTAAGAAGTTAAGACAAAGTCAGTTGAATTTGAGAAGGCTGAAGTCAAGGTGTCAGCCACAGGTTTAGGGGAAGAATCCACTTTCATGTTCATTCAGGTTATTAGTAGAATCTAGTTCTTTGTTGTAGGTCTGAGGTCAACTGTTTCCTTGCTGGCTGTTAGGAAGTGACTGATTATCACTTCTAGAGGCCACCCACCTTCCTTCTCACATGGATTCCTCCAATTTTAAACTACCAGTGGCACATAGAGACCTTGTTATGCTTCACATCTCTCAGGCTCCTCCTGCTGCCAACCAGAGAAAACTGCTTTTAAAGGCCTATTTGATTAAAAAGGATCTACATAGATAGGTTTTATGGTAAGTTGATAGGAAAATTAACACATTGGGGCAGGGGTGGATCTAAGTGGTAGAGCACTTGCCTAGCATGGAAGAAACCCTGGGCTCAATCCCCAGCACTGCACAGAGAACAAATACAATCACAGGAGTAATATTTCATTCATATTCCTAGGTTTCAGTGTTTAGAGAATCTTTAGGGAGCCATTTTAGAAAATCTGCACACCATGGTAGAGAAACAAGATGGAACAGCATTTTAATTATTTTGTTTAAAGATCTTTTAATTTCATTTCATTTCTAAATGAAAATAAAATGCTCTGCCTATTTTTGTCTCCATTCCCACCAACTTTTCTGAGCTAATATCAGCTCATAGCTTGATCTGTAACAGTATTCTTAACTCATATATTTGATTCCACAATTCCTTTCCTACAATTTTTCATATTGCAGAGTTCTCTTTTATTGGGAATAGATACTGTTGCACTTTTCTGCTTAAAATCCATCAGCATCTTTCAATCATACTACCTTAATCTTGCCTGTGGTTACTTCATCTGGTTACACCTCAATTAACACCCCACCCCTGTTTTTTTTTTTTTTTTTTTTTTTTT
>NW_025999880.1:4476191-4490902 GCF_001458135.2 Marmota marmota marmota | reverse complement strand
TTTTTTTTTTTTTTTTTTTTTGGTACCAGGGATTGAACCAGGGCCACTTAACCACTGAGCCCCATCCCAGCTTGTTTTATTTTTTATTTTGATACAGGTTCTTGCTAATTTGTTCAGGGATTTACTAAGTTGCTGAGACTGACTTTGAACTTGTGATCTTCCTGCCTCAGCCTCCAAAACTGCTGGAATTACACATGTGCGCGGCCACACCCAGCATCAATTAACCTCATTTTGTTTTGTGTATGTGTGGTACTTAAATATTGATCCAGGTGTGCTCTGCCACTGAGCTATATCCCCATCCCTTTTTGTTTTGAGTCTGGGTCTTACTAAGCTTCTGAGGCTGTCCTTGGGCTTTTGATCCTCCTGCCTTAGCCTCCTGAGTTGCTGGAATTATAATCCTGTACCAATATGCTCAGCAACCTCTGTTTTTGATTACTGACTATGCACCAATCACAATGGTCTTGATTTAGTTCACATAACTTGCTCTTTCCTGCCCCAGGAATATTTATTTTCCTTGCCCAAGCAACTTTCCCAACTGTCCAATTCAACCTTTAGGTTTTATCTTAAACATCTCCTCATTATAAGAAGTGTTTCTTTACCCCTGGTCTAAAGTCCTACTTTTTACATTTTTATAGCATCTTTTGCTTTTTCTGTATATCCACTTATCACAATTTAAGCATATGTGTTCATGTGTTCAGTGTCTTTTCCTCAGAATAAAAAATTATATTCTTTGTGTATCCAGCACCCAGTATAGGTGTTAGCAAATGTTAAACACTCAGTGTAAGTGTATATTAAATAAATGATTAGGAGCTGGTGTTGTGGCTCAGTAGTAGAACACTTGCCTAGCATGTGTGAGGCCCAGGGTTTCTATTCTCAGCACCACGTATAAATAAATAAAATAAAGGTATAAAAAAAAAAGCACAAATTGAGAGTTTTCTTAATTCCTACTGTGTATTTTCCTGTTTTTAATATTTATTTTTTAGTTATAGGTGGACACTATATTTTTATGTGGTGCTGAGGATCAAAACCAGTCCCTCACACATGCTGAGTGAGTGCTCTTCCTCTGAGCCACAACCCCAGCCCTGGATTTTCACTTAAAAGTACCTTATGCTGCCTAGCTTTGAGAAAGACTTGTCTATTACTGCCTATCTTAGTTGAAGTCAACAAAGAAAAAGAACCAGAAGACTTATTTGTTGGCCAGAAATACCAAAGCTAATTTTTTCCCCTGTTAACTTGATTCCATATTGATTTATAAGGTCATTTCTGTGGGGTTTGGTGGTCCACGCTTGTATTGAAGCCCTCGGTTCAATCTTTGGTATTAGGGGAAACAAAAAGTAGTCTTTTATAGATTATTTGGCCTACATTTACCACAAGGCACAACCTCTGATCTTTGATCTTTGTATAGTAATTTCTTATTCTTTTTGATTCTTTGTTTTGTTATGTGGTACTTGGGATTGAACCCAGGGCCACACACATGGCAAGGCAAGTAGTGTACCACTGAGCTTCATCCCCACCACCCTGCTTTTTTTTTTTTTTTCTGAGACAGGATCTTGCTAAATTCCCCAGGCTGTTCTTGAGTTTATGATCCTCCTCCCTTAGCCTTTTGAGTAGCTGGAATAACAGGTGTTTATCACCATGCTTGGCATTATTCACATTTGTCTATGTTGTGAATATAAATAAAAAAAATAAAATAACTGATAAGACTGTTTTTTAGAAGTGTATTGTACCATAGCTAACATTGATCTTTACATAAGAAAAGCAAATAACAGCCAGGCACAGTGGCATATGCCTGTAATCCCAGCAACTGGGGAGGTTGAGACAGAACAATAGCAAGTTCAGCAATTTAGTGAGAAACCCTCAGCAATTTAGTGAGTCCCTATCTCAAAATAAAAAATGAAAAGGCCTGGGGATTTAGCTCAATGGTAAAGCATACCTGGGTCTAATCACTACTACCCAAACCAAAACCAAAACAACAAAAAATAAAATGTAATTCCCTTAAAGGGTGGTATATATGTATTATACATGTGTATTATATATACATACACAGAAACATGCATACTCTATATGGTATTTTTGAAAGTCTGTTGAGGTAGGTGATATATATATGTATGTATGTGTATGTAAGGTGCATGTGTATGAAATTTTTACTTAGGCTAAAATCCTAGATGGCAAGAATCATGTTCTAAATAGGTCCTTTTTTTTTTTTTTTTTTGTACCGAGGATTGAACCTAGGGGTGCTTAACCGCTGAGTCTCATCTCCATCCCTTGTTTTTATTTTGAGACAGGGTCTCACTAAGTTGGTTAGGGTCTTCTTAAATTTCTGAGGCTGTCTTTGAACTTGTGATCTTCCTGCCTCAGCCTCCTGAGTCACTGGGATTATTTTATATATATATATATATATATATATATATATATATATATACACACACACACACACACACACACACACACACACACATATACACACACATATATATTTTTATATATTATTTAATATATTTATTTATTTTAGTTGTAGATGGACACAATAACTTTTTATTTTATTTATTTTTATATGGTGCTAAGGATCAAACCCAGTGCCTCACACATGCTAGGTTAGCGCTGTACCACTGAACCACAACCTCAACCCCTATGAACATATTCTTTTTTGAAACTAACATGTTAATACAAAAATATGAGAGGTGACAGTCACTAAGTCAAGTTATTATTGATTTTGCAACAGGAATGATCTCGAGTTTTGGAATTTGATTTCTGGAAACTCTAAATATTTGTAAGTTCATTAAAGTCTTAGATTAGTCTATTTTATAGATAATTTAATCTGTAATTTGAGAAGAGACTGACTGATTATTTACAATTTACTTATATATCATAACAGGAACAAAAATATTTTGAACTTTTCAAGGTCATATGGAAGGTTAACTATGCATATTATAAACAACTTTTTTAGGTCTTTTAAAACAGATGTATACAATTTTGCATTAAAAAACAAGAACCTTTGCCAGAGTTGGGGATAGCTCAGTGGTAGAGTACTTGCCTAGCATGTACAATGTCCTGGGTTCAATCCTGGGTACTGAAAAAAAACCCAAACCAAAACAAAACAAAACCTTTGTCTAGAGTGTTCTCTAATTTTGGATTGATAAATAAAAATATCTTCCTTTTTAGTTAATAAAGTAAATCTGCGGAGAATTGGCATTATCTGCACTCCAAGTAATTATAATACTAATAGTAGTAGTAAACTCCTGTTTTTGTAGATGCTATAACATTTATTGAGATTTTATGTAGGTAGGTACTGTTTTCTATTTACTACTTCTTCTAATAATTATAAAAATTATGAGTTTTCTTATTAATATTTTTGTGCAGATGAGGCTAAGGTGCAGAAATTTTAAAGAACAAGTTTTCACTATCAGTGATATCACTAGAATATTAACCTAGGGTGTATGACTTGAGGGATTATAGTTATGGTATTTATTTGAAGATTCTCATGCTACATTACAAACATTTCCTACAGGGAAAAAATCTCAGTAAAAATGCAAATGTAGAAATTGAGTTTTCACCACTGTCATTTGCTTATACTTCATACTTTTATCACTTCTTGTCATTATTGCTTTTGTAGCCTCCCAGCGCTAATTTCCCTGCACTTGGTTTCTTTTCCTTCTAATCTAGCTCACTGGATTTTCAAGCATTTTAAAATTCACTGTGATTCTATAAAGATATCATATTATTTCCTGCCTTTCTGCATTTTTCTCTTTATTCTTCATGGAGCATCCATTTTTTTGGCTAACTATACCTGCCCTTTTGTGGTAGGAGAATGGTTTGCATTTTTATCTTCTACCCCAAAATTCTGTCTTGCTCAGGTATTGCCAATAGATAAAGAGCAGTTCAAGGGCTGGGTGCAATGATATTATGCTTTGGAGGCTGAGACAGGTGGATTGAGAGTTCAAAGCCAGCCTTGGCAAAAGAAAGTGCTAAGCAACTCAGTGAGACCCTGTCTCTAAATAAAATACAAATAGGGCTGGGGATGTGGCTCAGTGGCCAAGTGCCCCTGAGTTCAATCTCTGGTTACCTCCCACCGCCAAAAAAAAAAAAAAAAAAAAGCATTTCAAGGATTTTGTACCAAATATTTTTCTAAACTGTTTCTTGTGATGAAAGAAAAGGAGAAAGTTAATTAGTGCTGCTTATTGAAAACACAATTTAAAATAGAATTTATTTATTTGTTTATGTATTTAGTTAGTTATTCATATTGAGAATTGAACCCAGGGGTACTTTACCACTGAGCTATATATCCCTAGCCTCTTTTTAAAATTTTTACCTTAGACAAGGTCTAAGTTGCTGAGGCTAGCCCTGAACTTTCAATTTCCCTGTTTAAGCCTCCTAACTTATTTAAACACAACTGAAAACCTAGTTCACATCTTGGCAAAAAATTTTTTGGAAATTATTCACTGAGATACCTGGAGATATTTTTCATAGATTTGAAAGCATATTCTAAATATGTACAGTTATTATATGTGAATTAAAAAATTTAATTTAGGGGTAGGGATATAGCTCAGTGGTAGAGGATTTGTGTGAGGCCCTGGATTCATTCAATCCCTGGTACTGCAATCAATCAATCAAATAAACAAATCTTACTTTTTTTTTAAATTAAAAATATTTCAGGGGCTGGGGTTATAGCTCAGTGGTAGAGTTCTTGCCTAGTAAGTGTGAGACCCTGGGTTCGATCCTCAGCACCACATAAAACTAAATAAACAAAATAAAGCATTGTGTCCATCTACAACTAAAAATTTTTTAAAAATCCAGTTTTTATGCAAGTATACTATTAAGTAAAACTATCCTTGACTGCCGCAGTCTGGCTGGGCACAATTCAGGAACCATTTGTCAAAAGAAACGAACTTTATTTTTAGAACCACACACCACACCACACAGCTCCTCAGGAAAACCCCTCAGAGCCCAACTGCCACCACCGGCTTCTCCCAAGCCTCTCAACCTGCCCCACTCCTCCTGCTCTTGAGGAGGATTGGCTGGGTTGCATGGGCGGAGCCAAAAAAAAGTCCCCCAATGAGCAGCTCCGTAGTCTGAAAGGGCGGGGAAACAGCCCAATGAGCATCACTGCAGAGGAGCCAATCAGCTAGAAGTTGCTGGGGCCGCTGTCAGCCAATCATCAGCTGGCAGCTGGAAGTTTGCTGGCAGCTGGAAGTTTGCTGGGGCTCCTTTGGCTGTGGCTCTCAACATCTCCCCTTCTCTGTTTAAACAACAAGCATGTGGCTTAGGGACCGTGCCTGCCTTAGGTTGTCCAATAGTACATATGGTCCTTACCCGTTATCGGATGAGCTGACCTCAAGGCGTCAGCCTCCTGTCTTAGGTTGGTACCATTGCAATTGGATCTTACCCGTCACTGACTACCGGTCCAGTATACAGCCACACCTGTGGAGAGGTCTTTGTACCAGCGGGGGGGTGAGGTTCTTTGCCTCACCTCTGTTGGCCCCCAAATTTTAGCTGGACGATCATGACAAGCAGAAGGGAGGAAGATACACCAAGCCAATTGACGGCTCCTTTTGGAAAAATTGTACCACCGATGACATCATCAGCAAAAATACCCCAACACTACCACAAGTCGCTGCACCAACAGATAGTTCACAATGCATACAGGTGAGCTCACAATGTGTCCAGGCAAGTTCTGCAAGCAGTTCAGTGATGGCTATTGTAGAAGCTGTAGATTGGTTTTATCTTTGACTTCACCAGCACTGGGATGAAGATAGGAATTCTGGCAATAATGGCTAAAGAAAAAATTATGTAACATTACAGAAGGCACTAAAAGAAAACAATTTTCTTAACAATTTACATTGTCTTTAAGAGAATTATTAAATATAATGAAAAGGAAAGGTGAAAGTAAACAAACAGATCTGTTAACCTTCTTTTTTGTTTACATATTAAAACAATCCTCAACAGTTGTTTACCCAATTTAAATTAAACCATATAAATCACGTGAAAAAAAAAATTTTGGATCCATTTTATCATGAGCGCTCATCATATATGATATATGGACATACATACATTCAAACATATAACACAAAACACAAGTGTGCACACATAATATAATACATACAACACATAACATTATAGTAAAGGCCTTATAACTTTTTACAGGTGAAATCTCCATTGCAATGTTTAAAAACTCTATAGTCAAAAAATAGAACTGATCAGCAAAACATTAACCTAGGTCTGTATGAGCTCAAAAAACAAAATAGAACTTCATGATATGGCAAAGGGCAATAATAAAATAGATATTGAAAAAAGCATCCTGGTTCTGTTGCAGATGTAAGAATAGCCAAACTGGAGTTTTGGATATCAGTTGTTATGGATTTGAGCCAAATCATCTTCTTTTTGGTCTGTAGAAATCGCTTTAGTTAATCTTTCTGGAATCCAAATCGGCTGCTGTTCTCCCTGTGGAAACACATAAACAGACCCCCGACTCCAGACAATCACTGGGTCAGGACCTTGGTTAATCTCTCTGGAATCCAAATCGGCTGCTGTTCTCCCTGTGGAAACACACAAACAGACCCCCGACTCCAGACAATTACTGGGTCAGGACCTTTCCATTGTCCTGTTAGAATATCCTTCCAAAGTACCTTGGGCTTATGTACATTTTTTGGACACATATGCCTTTCCGCAGCACTAAGTCCTGATGAATCCAAATTTAAAAAGTTTAGAGTAAAAAGGGTTATTTTAAGTTTATCTTTGGGGAATATATACCCCTTCCCAATTCCTTCTTTTTGCTTTAATAAGTACATTTTAATAGTTTGATGAGCTCTTTCAACTATGCCTTGTCCCTGTGGATTGTATGGGATTCCTGTTATATGAGTAATGCCAAATGTTGAGCAAAATTGTTTAAAAGAGGTAGAAGTATAACCAGGGGCATTATCTGTTTTTAACTGTTTTGGAACACCCACAGTGGCAAAATTTTGTAAGCAATGAGCTATAACATCTTTAGTTTTTTCTCCGGCATGAAGGGAGCCCATCAAAAATCCAGAAGAAGTATCAACTGTAACATGCAAATATTTTAATTTTCCAAATTCTGGCAAGTGTGTGACGTCCATCTGCCAAATATGGTTAGGTATCAATCCTCTAGGATTGACTCCAAGATTAACTTGTGGTAAAAAGGTCACACAATTTTGACATTGTTTTATTATTTGTCTAGCTTGTTCCTTAGTTATTTTAAAACGCTTTTGTAAAGTATTAGCATTGACATGGAACTTTTTATGAAAATTTATAGCTTCTTCTAGTGTAGAGAAAATATGTATGTCATGTGTAGTTTTATCTGCTAAATCATTGCCCAAACTAAGGGCTCCAGGCAATCCTGTATGTGCCCTGATATGTCCTATAAAGAATGGATCTTTTCTGTCCCAGATTAGACTTTGTATAGTGGAAAGCAAAGAGAAAACAGTAGAAGAAGGGGAAATCCTACCAGCATCTTCAAGAGATACTATAGCATTAACTACATACTGACTATCAGAAAATAAATTAAATACAGAATCTTTAAACATCACAAAAGCTTGTAAAACTGCATTAAGCTCTACCTTTTGAGCTGATTGTTTGGGTACTAAAAATGTAAAAGTTTGATCAGGGGTAACTACTGCTGCTGTACCATTATTTGACCCATCAGTGAATATATTTGGAGCATTCATGATAGGTGTTTTTCTTGTCATTTTTGGAAAAATTACAGGATGCAATGACCAAAAAGACAATAAAGGATTAGATGGTAAGTGGTTATCAAATGAAACATTAGATTTGCACATGATTATTGCCCAAGTATTTAACTCATTAGCTAACTCATCAATTTGATTCATAGTATATGGAGTAATAATTTTATTGGGAGAAATTCCAAACACTCCCTTTGCTGCTTTTATTCCTTTGAGTATTAATTGTCCTACAGCCTCAGGATACCTAGTAAGAATAGTGTTAGGAGAATAAGATAAATGTATCCATAATAATGGACCTTCTTGCCAAAATACTCCTGTAGGAATATTTTTTGTTGGTAGTACAATAAATAATAAAGGCAAACTTATATCAATTCTATCCAAATGCATATTTTCCATATATGTTTCAATGATTTTTAATGCCTTTCTTGCTTCAGGCGTTAACATTCGGGGTGAATTTGGATCTGATGGACCTTTTAGGATATCAAATAAAGGTCCCAACTCTCCTGTTGGTATACCTAAATAAGGCCTTATCCAATTTATGTCTCCTAATAACTTTTGAAAGTCATTAAGTGATTTGAGTTGATCTACTCGTATTTGAATTTTTGGTGGACGGACCATGGTTGAGGATAATAGAACTCCTAAATAATTAATTGGAAAATTTAATTGTACTTTATCTATTGCTATCTCTAGATTATAATTTTTTAATAAGTTTGTAAGTGTGGCATAACATTCTAGCAATGTGTTTTTATCTTTGTGTGCTAATAATACATCATCCATATAGTGAAATATTTGTAGTTCAGGATTTTGATTTCTAAGTGGCTGGATTACTTTGTTAACATAAATTTGACACATAGTTGGGCTGTTAGCCATCCCTTGAGGGAGTACTTTCCATTCATATCTCTGATCAGGACCTTCATGATTCAGTGCAGGGATAGTAAATGCAAAACGTGGACTATCCTCAGGATGAATTGGAATTGAAAAAAAACAATCTTTAATATCTATAACTAAAACATACCAGGTTTTTGGCAAAGCAGACAATTGAGGAATCCCTGATTGAGCAGGTCCCATAATAACCATCTCATTATTAATGGCTCTTAAATCTTGCAATAATCTCCATTTACCAGATTTCTTTTTGATGACAAAAATGGGAGTATTATGGGGAGATACAGAAGGTTGTATATGTCCTTCTGCTAATTGTTGTTTGACCAGGTCATGGGCTGCTTGTATCTTTTCTTTAGTCAGGGGCCACTGAGGAACCCATACTGGTCTTTCTGATTTCCAAGTAATTTTTATTGTCTCAGTGGCCCTTTCTGAAAATCCAACCCATGTCTGTCTGTTCCTTGATCTATTTGTATTGGTGCTGCTATACCTTGTTCTTGTTTTTCTAATCTTTTTCCTTTCCTAAAACCTTGTCTAGTCATAATAGTGGGTGCATTTTGGTTGATGTTATTTGTTAATGTCAAACCTAATTGATCTAGGACATCTCGTCCCCATAAATTTACGGGAAGATGATCCAATACATATGGCTGTATAGTTCCTTCACATCCTTCAGGATCCTTCCAATCTAATACCATTGCACTTCTATGGGGATTAGTCGCCACTCCTAGGCCTCGAAGCGTTTGAGTGGCTTGTTGTAATGGCCAATGTTTTGGCCATTCTTGACGAGAGATGATGCTAAGGTCTGCACCTGTATCCAGTAGCCCATTAAATTCATGTCCTTGAATATTTAGTTTTAGCATGGGGCGAGAATCTAAATTTAAAGAAAGCATAGCCCAATCTACACCTGTGGAGCCTAATCCCTTGGAACCTCTTTCTACAGTACGACTGGAAAATTTATCATGTAGGCTGGGTATTATTAGTAACTGTGCTATTCTATCTCCTGGTGAAATTACTGATATACCCTTTGGAGAACTGGCTATAATTTTTATTTCACCTTCATAATCGGGATCAATTACCCCAGGACTTATCATAAGTCCTTTTAGAGTAGAAGAGCTGCGTCCCAATAATAAGCCTACTGTTCCTTTGGGAAGAGGTCCTTTCACCCCTGTGGGAATGATTTGAACTCCCATCTCTGGAGTTAGTACTGCTCTGGCGGAGGCGCAGATGTCCAACCCTGCGCTCCCTCTGGTTTGTCTGATGAGGGATCTGATGGACAATGTGTCCTGGGCACTACCCTGATGGGGTTGCTGGGTTCCTCCAGTGCTCCGTATATTTGTGGTTTTGGGCCCCGGAGCATTGGGCCCCCCTGTCCATTTTTTGGCAATGGAGCCCGATGCCTTTCTCCACGATATCGTGGATAAACACCTGGTCCTTGTTCGTTTTTTGATAATGGAGTACCCTCTATGGTGGTTTGAGAACGGCATTCATTAGCCCAATGTCTCCCTCTACGGCATCGTGGGCAAATACCTGGTATTCTACTCCTTTGATACCTAGTTTTGTTAAACCCTCCTCCAATGGGGCAATTCCTTTTAAAATGTCCTGTTTGTTCACAATTGTAGCATGTTCTTGGCCTGGCATCTAAAGCCTGTTTTACTGCAGCTGCCACAATTTGCCCTTGTTCATTAATGTCTCTGGCATCTAAAGCCTGTTTTACTGCAGCTGCCACGACTTGCTCTTGTTCATTAATGTCTCTACATAATTTAATATATGTGTTTAAATCTTCATGTTTCCATGGTCTAATGATATCTCTGCACCAACGATTCGCTTGCTCATAAGCCAGGTGTTTTAGTAATGGCATTGCTTGTTCTGTATTCCCAAAAACTCTGGTAGCTGTTTGAATAAGCCTATCTACAAATTCAGCATAAGGTTCATTAGCTCCTTGTATTACCTTAGATAATTGACCTTGTAAACCTCCATGTCCTTGTAAAGTCTTCCATGCCTTAATTGCATCTACAGCAATTTGTGCATATACACCAGGATCATATGCAATTTGTTGCTGCTGATCCTCATAAGGTCCCTTTCCTAACAACATATCTAGATTTCTCTGAGGATAACCAGCTGCTGCATTTCGCCTAGCCGTCTCCTTGCAAAATTCCTCATTGGCAACCTTCCATAACAGGTATTGTCCTCCATTTAGCACAGCTTTACACATATTAGCCCAATCTGCTGGCGTCATGTTCAAGTTGTTAATGGATTCGACCATGCTTACAGTGAAGGGTGCTTGAGGACCATAGGTTGTTACAGCCTCTTTTAGCTGCTTCACTGTTTTGAAATTTAAAACTTGGTAAAATCGCTGCCCTCCTGCCTCAAATACAGGGCATGTTAATATTTGAGATCTTGTCTCAGGATCCCAACTATCAACTGCGGGGGTTGGGGACCTCCCAGCATATGGAGGTGGCCTTGTTAGTTGGACACTTACGTCCTCTGGTGATAGAAAGGTGTTAGTAGCAGTCTCCTGTAGAGGTGGTGCTGTTGGTTGGACACTTACACCCTCTGGTGATAGAAAGGTGTTAGTAGCAGTCTCCTGTTGTAACTTTCCCCCTGATGGCTTTTTCTGTTTTACACTTTCTTTCTCTGTCTGACTAGCTTGAGAGGCCTTCTCTTTTACTTGAATCTTTTCCTCTGTCTGACTAACTTGAGAGACCTTCTCTTTTACTTGAATCATTATGTCTTCTTCTTCCTCTACCATTGTCTGAACTGAAGGCTTTGGACTAAGCAAACAAGATATGAACGTCCACAATGGCAATGTGCCAACTGGCAGAGTCCCTGGGCTTTTCTTTTCTATTCTTTTTAAATCTTCACCATGATGGTTCCATTGTGATATATTTAACAACTCCTCCTTAAAAAGCCATGGGCTACATTTTTGTATTGTATCAACGTATGCCCTGATTGTTCTTGATTTTACTGAGATGCCTCCTTCCTCTAACAATTTACTTAACACTCTTTCAGTTTGTTTTTTACTAATTTCTGATCCCGTATTTCTACTATAATACAACCCAACAAGATAACGCCTAACAAAACTGAAACAGAGTGAAACAAAATTGGAACAACACAAAATCATTATAATAGCCTCCTGAAATGTCCATCCGTCCTTTCTCCCTATCTGTTCCTCAGATGTGAGCGGTTTTTCTTCCATCTTACACATCTCCAGGGACAGGCAACTTAAAACAAAAGTGAAACAAAATAACAAAAGAAGAATCTTAAAATGGCTACCCATCCTCTTGCCCTGCCCTCAGGGGCGAGCAGTTCACTTACCCTCAGTCGCTCCCCGTGCGAGCCACCAAATGCCGCAGTCTGGCTGGGCACAATCAGGAGCCACTTGTCAAAAGAAACTAACTTTATTTTTAGAACCACACACGCCAAACAAAACAGCCTCTCAGGAAAAACCCTCAGAGCCTCAACTGCCACCACCGGCTTTCCACAAGCCTCTCTCTCCCACACAAGCTTCTCTCCACCTCCCACAATCCTCCTGCTCTTGAGGCCGATTGGCTGGGTCACGTGGGCGGAGCCAAAAAAAGTCCCCCAATGAGCAGCTCCGTGGTCTGAAAGGGCAGGGAAATAGTCCAATGAGCATCACCGCAGAGGAGCCAATCAGCTAGATGTTGCTGGGGCCGAGGAGCCAATCAGCTAGATGTTGCTGGGGCCACTGTGAGCCAATCATCAGCTGGCAGCTGGAAGTTTGCTGGCAGCTGGAAGTTTGCTGGGGCCCCTTTGGCTGTGGCTCTCAACAAGGAACCACTTGTCAAAAGAAACGAACTTTATTTTTAGAACCACACACCACACCACACAGCTCCTCAGGAAAAACCCTCAGAGCCCAACTGCCACCACCGGCTTCTCCCAAGCCTCTCAACCTCCCCCACTCCTCCTGCTCTTGAGGCCGATTGGTGGGTCGTGTGGGCGGAGCCAAAAAAGTCCCCCAATGAGCAGCTCCGTAGTCTGAAAGGGTGGGGAAACAGCCCAATGAGCATCACTGCAGAGGAGCCAATCAGCTAGAAGTTGCTGGGGCCGCTGTCAGCCAATCATCAGCTGGCAGCTGGAAGTTTGCTGGCAGCTGGAAGTTTGCTGGGGCCCCTTTGGTTGTGGCTCTCAACACTTGACTATCAAGAAAAGGGGAGAAAATAAGATAAGTGATATTAGCTTTTGGCCCAAGGTGTAGCACAGTGGGCTGGCATATTCTAAGGCCCTGGGTTTAGTCCCCATGTTTTAGTCAGCCTTTACTTTGCTGTGACCAAAATACCTGACAAGCAACTTAGAGAAGTTTATTTTGACTTATGGTTTCAGAGGTCTCAGTCTATATAGACAACTGACTTCATTGTTATATGCTCCAAGTGAGGCAGATTATCATGGGGGGAAGGGTGTGGCAGCAGCAAGAAAGCAGACACACAAGTGGGAAGGAGCCACTGGGAATATGCATCCTTCCAGGGCATGCTCCCAGTGACTTCCTGCTCCAGCCATGCCCCATCTGACTACAGTTACTACCCAGTCTGTCCATCCATTCAAACTAGGATGGAGTGTTTGGTTATAGCTTTTTCAGTCATTTCACCACAACATTCGTATTAACCCAAGAGCTTCTAGGGAACCATAACACCACAACACTGCAAAAAAAGTTTAAAAGTTATTAGCTTTAATGTAGGTCTGTAAAATAAATTGAAGATTAAATATAAAATGAAAGCATTCTCTTAGGATGAGACCCTACAAATGAATAGTAAAACATGCCTTAAAGTTTTACTTTTAAAAAAATCAACTAATTAAACATCACAGTGGAAAAGTCCATTAAATATTACATTTAGTAATTAGTGTATTTTTATATTCTTACATAAGTCAAAATTATCAAGCCTTGATATTAATTTCTTCTCATTTCCCCAAGGACTCTAAAAGGTTTCAATTAAGCTTTTTTATTGATAATTTTCTTGGTTTTAAAAGCCTTTTATTTACTTATTTTGGTACTAGGGATTGAACCCAGGGACACTTTACCACTGAGTACATTCCCAGTTCTTTGTATTTTTACTTTGAGACAGAGTCTTGCTAAACTGCTGAGGCTGTCCTTCAACTTGCAATCCTTCTTGAACCTGCCACAGCTTTCTGAGTTGCTGCAATTACAGGCATGTGTCACTATACCCTCAGAACCTTTTAATTTTAAACTGGCTGCACATTTAAAATTATGGGTTTTGCTGTAATTATTATGGCACTTGCCTGTAATCCCAGCAACTCAGAAAGCTAAGGAAGGAGGATCTTAAGTTTGAGGTCAACTTTGGCAGCTTAGTGAGATCCCTCTCTCAAAATAAATAAAAGGGTCAGGGATGTAGCTCAGTGGTAGAGCACCCCTGGGTTCAATTCAAAGTACCAAAGAAAATATATTAAATCATTTGATATTTCATAGTATTCATAATTAGTAGTAATTTCAAAAAATTATTAAAATAGTATCTTTTTAGGGTTGGGGCTATAGCTCAGTGGTAGAGCCTGAAGCACTGGTTTCCATCCTCAGCACCACATACAAATAAATAAATTATTGATATTGTTTTCATCTACAACTAAAAAAAAATACTTAAAAAAATAGTATCTTTTAAAAAGATAGATTGCTGTCCAAAGACACAGAGATGAGAAAGCAGACCGTTTGGGACATGTCTGGCTAACTTTTATTTATTTTAATAAAGAAGGGTAAACCTGCAAAGATGCATGGAAAAATGACCCCCAAATCATTCATTCATTCAGTTAATATTGGGCACTGTAGACTGTATTTGATCATTGAAATGCCACAAAATATTAAACAAAATGCCACATAATCAGAAAACAGAGGAAGCTTAACGTTCTTTGTTCTGCCCTCTCTCTTTTTTTTTTTTTTGTACCAGAGATTGAACCTAAGAGCATTTAACCACTGAACCCCATCCCCTGCCTTTTAAATTTTTTTTATTTTGAGACAGGATTTCACTAGAATGCTTACATAGTCTCACCTAGTTGCTGAGGCTGATTTCTAACCTTTGATCCTCCTGCCTCAACCTCCTGAGCTGCTGGCCTGGCCCCACCCCCACTTTTTTTTGCTTTTCTTTCTTCTTCCCCCCCCCCCTTTTTGTTTTAAGA
>NW_025999880.1:4429613-4473942 GCF_001458135.2 Marmota marmota marmota | reverse complement strand
TCCCCCCCCCCCCCTTTTTTGTTTTTAAGAACAATGGTTTCAGGCTGGGGATATAGCTTAGTTGGTAGAGTGCTTGCCTCACATGCACAAGGCCCTGAGTTCAATCCCCAACACCACACACACACACACACACACACACACACACACAATGTGTTACTAAGTTGTAGAATGTCTGTCTCTCCTAACCTTCCTTCTCTTTCCATCTCATTATTTCTGTCTTCATGCTACCTAAAATCAAACTGTGTGCAGATTTTAGAACTGAAAACTGCCTGAAGTGTTTCTATTTCACTATGCTTAAATTTTATTTACTTCCTAAAGATTTGTGAAAAGAGAAGTATGTTGTTTGTTTTGTTTTGTTTTTTGTATCAGTATCCACTGTGTGTGTGACCTTTCAGATAGATCAGTGTACTAAAACATAGCCCTTCAAGGATGTGTCTGGAGAAATAGGAAGCACATCAAGCTGTGGATGGATATGAAGGACAACATGAGACCATAATCAGATTATAAATCAACACATAAAATTTAGGAGATAGGGAATAATTGTTTTGAGTTTGAAATAGTGGTGTTAAAAACACTTGTCATTCGTTGATAGGATTTTTATTCTTTTATTTTCTTCTTCCTTATAATATAGAGATGCAGCCTTCAACACTTAATTTCAGATGCTATCATCTACTAGAAAAATTGCCCTGAGGGAAGTTGGAAGTAGCATTCTCTTCACTGAACTACCCCAATATATTTTTTTTTACTTTTTCCCCCTTTGTTGTGTTACAGTTTGAACCCCGAGCCTCAAAGTATGCTCCTACTGAGCCACACTTCTACCACTGAGCCACACTTCTAACCCATATTTTTATTTTTTTAAAAGACATTCAGCAATTCTTTCCTTTTTATTATAAATCATTTATATGTGGCTTTAAAAAAATTTTGTCAGTACTGGGGATTGAACCCAGAGGTGTTTTACTGCTGAGCTACATCCCAGCCCTTTTTATTTTTAGACAGGGTCTTACTAAGTTGTTGAGGAATTTTTGACCCTCCTACCTCAGCCTCCCCAATTTATATGCATTTCTTTTTCCTTTGATGCTGGGGATTGTGACCACTGAGCAACCACTAGCCCCCCCCCCTTTTTTTTGAGAGGGTCTCAAAAGTTGCTTAGGGTCTCGATAAATTGCTGGGGTTTTCTTGAGCTGCAGTCCTCCTATCTCAGCCTCATAAATTGCTGGGCTTATAGGTGTGTGCCACCACACTGCCTATATGCATTTCTCATCTCCTTTGTTAAACTGTACCTTCCTTGAAGCAGAATTCATGTTTGATTCATAGCACTAAAGCCTCATACTCATAAAGTGCTAGTATTTAATGAATTTAAGTATAGCATGAATTAAATTATTATAGCAGTGCTTAAGTGTTGAATACAAATTACCTGCATCAGAATCATCAAGAGGCCCAACATGGTGGTGGTGGTGTATCTGTAATCCCACTGACTTGGGAGGCTAGGGCAGGAGGATCCCAAATTCAAGGCCAGCCTCAACAACTTAGTGAGATCCTGTCTCAGAAAATTAAAAGGGCTGGGAATGTGCATTGGGAAGGTGCATTGAAGGTTCAGTGGTTAAGTGCCCCCCCCCCAAAAAAAATCATCTGGAATCTGGAATATTTTGTTAAAAATGCAAATTCCTGTGCTTTTGCATAATCTACTAAATGAAAATTTATGAGTTCCAAAAATATGTGTTTTTGTTTGTTTTGTTTTTGTGTTTTGGTACTGGAGACTGAACTCAGGGGCACTTGACCATGGAGCCACATCTCCAGCCCTATTTTGTATTTTATTTAGAGACGGGGTCTCCCTGAGTTGGCTAGTGCCTTGCCATTGCAGAGGCTGGCTTTGAACTCTCCATACTCCTGAGCCCCTGGGATTACAGGTGTGTGCCACTGTGCCCGGTTCAAGAATATATTTTGAATAAAAACCCTAGGCTGGGCTGGGGATGTGGCTCAAGCGGTAGCGCGCTCGCCTGGCATGCGTGCGGCCTGGGTTGGATCCTCAGCACCACATACAAAGATGTTGTGTCCGCCGTGGGGGGTGGGGGGGTGGGGGGGAACCTAGGCAATTATCATACACAGTAAAGTTTGATAACCTCTGTGTTAGAATGTAAGTATCCAAATTAATATTGCATTTATGTGAAATTAGATGCACATTAATGTTAATAAACTAATATTTTGTACATAGTAGGTAAAAATATAAGAAAAAATGAAGATACTTTCAATGGAAATTTTTCTATGTCAGTGAAGATCAATATTTAATAACTTGTAACTTTCATCTTTGTTTAGATATAAATAATGTTGAATACTGACCATTTTCTATGAATGTATTTGAAGTAAAACATGATGGTTTTATCAAAGACAGAAAAGGTATATTGAACGTAGTACCTACGCATCCTTATATTGCTGTCTGCGTAGATTGCCCTTTTCTTTCTTTGTTTTGGTACTGGGGATTGAGCACAGAAGTGTTTTACTACTAAGCTACATCCAGCTTTTTTATTTTTTACTTTGAAACAGGGCCTTGCTATGTTGCTTAGGGCCTTGAACTTGCAATCTTTCTGCCTCCTCCTCCAAAGTCACTAGGATTATAGGCATGTGCTACTGTGCTTGGCTGCATAGTTTGCCCTTTTTCCATATTTTTTTAATTGGCGCATCATAGTTGTGCATAATGGTGGGATTTATTGTTGTATATTCATATATGCACTCAATGTAAAATATAATTTTGCCAATGTCATTTCCCTGTATTTCCCCCCATAGATTGCCTTTTTAAAAAAATCTTTATTTATTTATTTTTATGTGGTGCTGAGGATGGAACCCAGTGCCTCATTCATGCCTGGCGAGCATGATACCACTTGAGCCACATCCCCAGCCCCATAGATTGCCTTTTAAGAATGATTCCCTATTATGTTGTTTGTGCATATTATTGTCATAAATATTATGGTTTAGATAATACTTAGCAATTATTTTCTACTTTCTTTAACAACACATTGTATTTTAGAATTATTTGTGTTATCTGCAGTTTTTAAAATATGGAATTGTTGATAGAATGCTAACTCTCTTTGTTAATGCGTTATTGAATTTGATAAGAACTAGAATAAACTGTAGCAAACAAGTCTAATATAAATCTTCATCCAGGTAGTTCTTTAATTTCTAGTGTGATATCATAGTTTTATAAACTTAAGCTGCTTTTACAATAATAAAGATAAATGTTTAAATAAAGTTTGTAGAGCATGGATCCAAGTACTTTGCATACATTAATTCATTTAATCCAACAACCAAATGAAATAGGCATTATTATCCTCCATATAGTATAGGTGAGGAAATTTGGTACAGAAGAAAGAGATTTGTTTAAATTAACACAACTGGAAAATGGCTAGGCTATGAGGTGATACAGTTTTGGAGTTGGCACTTGTAAATAGTCTACACTAGTGATATTTATTTTTTCATGGTGCTGAGGATCAAACCCAGGGATGTTATTCTACTGATCTATATCCCTTCAACCCTTATTATTTGGTTTATTTTGAGACCAGGTCTTGCCCAGGCTGGCCTTGTACTGGGAATCCTCCTGCCTTAGCCCCCCGCCCCACCCCGCCCCAGTTGCTGGGATTATAGGTGTGCATCACCATGCCCGGCTGCACTGTCATTTTTATATGTAGATCTTTGTGCACATCTGCATTATTTTTGTAGAATGAATTCCTGGAATTGAAGTTGTTGGAATATAAGATATGCACATTGAAAAATGTGTGTGTGTGCGTGTCTGTGGCTAGAGATCGAACCTAGGGCTTCACACATTGGCCAGTGCTATCATTGAGCTACATTCCCAGCCTTCCCCCCAATTTTTTAATTTTTCAAATTATCCTACAAAAGGAATAGATCAATTTATACTAATTCCAATAGTATATGAGAGTAAAGCTTTCCCTATGCTATTAACATTAGATATGTTCAACTTGACTTTGGTCAATCCAAGTGAGCAAACAATTATGTTTAATTTTTGCTTGTTTATAAATTTTCTTTAAATCTCAAATTTATACCAAAATTGTAAGCATAGTAAAAAAAGAACTTTGTTTTCTGTGAACTATTTGGAAGTAAGATGCCAACTTGATACCTGTTTTAGTCACCTTTTTCACTACTGATTTAATAACTTTTCATGTGCTTATTGGTGTTTTTTTTCCCTATGAATTACTGGTTTATATTCTTTCATGAACTTTTGTGTTACTTTTATATTGTTGATTTGTATGAAATCTTTATGCATTATGGGTATTATCTTCCTGGATAGTATGTTCCAAATGGATTCTCTTAGTCTGTAAGTTGTTTTTGAGAACTTAATTATGAAATCTCTTTCTGTATGGAACTTTTAATTTTTTACTCCATTAGATTGACTTATTTTTTTCTTTATGACTTCTGGGATTTGTGTCATGGTCAAAAGGGTCTAACCAACCTACTTTTCTTATTTTCTATTTTCCTGTAGATATTTATAACTATGTTTATTCCTTGGTAATTAATTTTATATTGCATACCATTACATTCGGCTACTTAAAGTTGTTATATCTGAGTGTTACTTCTGATAATTAAGTAAATCTTTTTTAAAAAATGGACACAATACCTTTATTTTTATTTATTTATTTTTATGTGGTGCTGAGGATTAAACCCAGTGCATCACATATTCAAGGCTGGCACTCTACCACTGAGCTACAACCCAAGTCCTAAATAACTCTTACAATTAGGATGAGTTTGTGAAAGGAGTTCTAATTGAGTCAAAATACTTAAAATTGAAAGTTGGGAATATGATTGTAGATAAAGTTGAATACAGCATGAATGTGAGATTTATTTGGAAAAGGATATTTTTGGGATAGGAAAAACATCTAAACAAAAAGTGCAGAATTCTCAGCAGGCTTCATGACCAGCCAAATTAATTTAAAACATAATTTTGGATTTTTGAAAATTCTTGTATTGCTGACACTTTCTGACTTAAAATGTAAGAGAAAAAAGATATTTATATGAGAAAAAAATCTTGAGGGATATATATCAAATCATTAGCAGTTATTTTCTTTAGATGGTACAATTTTATATTTTAAGATATTTTTTGTGCTCATCGTGTTTTCCCTTTTTCCCCCTGTGTTTTTAGTAAATACTGGGGAATGAAGAGTTCTTCTGCTCTGGATCCATTTATGGCTAATGAGGAATAATTGCTTGGTGCACAGAAAAGATAGAAACTCTGGAGACAAAATGACCATAAAAGTTTGTGATAGATAGGGTGGAAAATTCTAGAAGTATCCACATACATATATAGTCCAGATTGAAGGAAAAAAATTTAAACACTAATCTAAAAATATTTAGTCATGACTTTATAACCTAAGACTAGGAAAGTTAGGAAACACTAAAAGATAATTGCATAATACAATTATAAATTGTAACAATGAGGGGCTGGGGTTGTGGCTCAGTGGTAGAGCACTTTTCTGGCAAGTGTGAGACCTTGGGTTCAATCTTCAGCACAACATAAAAATAAATAAATGAAATAAAGGAATTGTGTCTGTCTACAACTAAAAACCATTTTTAAAAAATTACAACAATGAGTTTTTAGAAAGGCAAAAGAAACCAAAACTACTATGCATCTACTTGAACAATTTTCTTTGGTGGAGTGAACCAAGGGACATTTAAAATCCATTGAGCCACATCCTTGGCCCATTTTATTTTTTATATTTAGACATTGTCTCACTAATTTGCTTAGGGCCTCCCTGATTTGCTGAGGCTGACTTTGAACTCTGCATCCTCCTGCCTCAGCCTCCTGAACTTCTAGGTTTACAGGTGTGTGGCACCAAGCCTGACCACTTAGAATAATTTTAACTCAAGTTTTATAAGGGATATGGTAAATCCCCCTTATCTACAGTTTCTCTTTTGATGTTTCAGTGGCCCATGGTCAACCCTGGTCCAAAAAATATTAAATGAAAATTCCAAAAATAATTCCTTTTTTTTTTTTTCATAGTACCGGAGGTTGAACCCAGGGCTTCACACATTCCAGGCAAGATGCTCTACTACTGAGCCACAATCCCAAACCCATAAATAATTTTAAATTGCATGCTAATCTGAGTAATACAATGACGTTTCTCAGTGTCCTGATCCATCCCATTCAGGACATGAATCATCCCTTTGTCCAGCATTATCAATGCTATATACACACTAGCACTCACAAATCATTTAATAATTATCTTGGTTATCTTGACTGCTATGTTACTGCAGTGCTTGTATTCAAATAACACTTCATAGCCCACTCTATGTCATAATGCTGATCTCATTTACTTCATCATATCACATTGGCCTTGTATCATCTGACATCACATACAAAAAAGGATAAAAATAGCACAGTAAGCTATTTTGACAGCTTGGAGGTACTCAGTGGTAGAGCACTTGTCTAGCACATGTAACACCCTGAGTTCAATCCCCAGCACTGAAGATTAGGGGAAAAAAGATATTTTGAGACAAGACAATATTCACATAACTTTTATTACAATGTATTGATTTAATTGTTCTATTTTTTATTAATCTCTTACAGTGCCTAATTTATAAATTAAACTTTAGGTATATCTGTGTTGGAAAAAACATAGTATATATTGGGGTTCAGTACCATCTGTAGCTTTAGGCATTCACTACAAAGGGGACTGCAATATTTATAGAAGATGAATACAGAAAAATGATACTTTTAAAAAATATATATTTTAGTTGTTGATGGACCTTTATTTGTATGTGGTGCTGAGAATTGAACCCAGTGCCTCACACATGCTAGGCAAGCACACTACCACTGAGCCACAATCCCAGCCCCACAAACATTTAAGTGTGCAAGAAAAGTTAAAATTCAGAATTAACAGATATGAAGACAATGTAAAAGATAATTCTAAAAATCTTATTAGCCAAACAGGAATAAGGACTCTATATGCCTATTAAATATTAATAGCTCCTGTTTTCTTCCCATTTTTTAATGAATTTTAATATTTATTTATTTTTTAGTTTTCGGTGGACACAACATCTTTGTTTGTATGTGGTGCTGAGGATGGAACCCGGGCCACATGCATGCCAGGCAAGCACGCTACCGCTTGAGCCACATCCCCAGCCCCTCTTCCCATATTTTTTATGAAGAACAATCTTTTAGTTGTTTTTTTTTTTAAGGCTTTTTTTTTTTTTTTTTAGAGAGAGTGAGAGAGAGAGAGAATTTTAATATTTATTTTTTAGTTTTCGGCGGACACATCTTTGTTTGTATGTGGTGCTGAGGATCGAACCCGGGCCGCATGCACGCCAGGCGAGCGCGCTACCGCTTGAGCCACATCCCCAGCCCATTTTTTTCGTTTTTTGTAGTGCTTGTGATGGATCCCTGAGCCTTGTACATGCTAGGTAAGCACTATACCACTAAGCTATATCCTCAGCCGAGGGAGAACAATCTTTATAATAGCACAAAAATAAATAATAAAAATAAAAAATAAAAAAAAATCATTTAGTGAAGTCCAAAAAATAGGTGAAATTAAGAAAACTTTTTGCCTGGCCCTATCGCACATACTTGTAATCCCAGTGGCTTGGGAGGCTGAGGTAGCAGGATTTCAGCAACTTAGCGAGGCCCTAAGCAACTCAGCAAGACCCTGTCTCTAAATAAAATATGTAAAAGGGCTGGAGATGTGGCTTAGTGGTTAAGAACCCCTGGGTTAATCCCTAGTACCAAAAAGAAAAAAAAGAAAAAAAAAAAAGAAAAAAATTTCTTAACTACTCAATATGATCTTGTCATTTAACTTGAATTTATTATATCTGAGGATGTTGTGAGTACTTGTATGTGAGAAAACTGAAATTTGAGGATTATTAAGAATAGGCACATGCCAGAAGATTGGGGGTAAGTCTGAGTAAGGACATTAACAGTACTGATCACAATTCAAATATGACACAAAGCTTGATGGATCTCTATACAAGCAATGAAAATAATTTGGAAGTCAGTAGCATTAAGAACTTAATAAATTGATTTAAATAAAGAATTCAGTAAAACTACATATGTAATCCTGCATTTAAGTTGGAAAAATATCAGTTGAAAGAAGAATTTACAAAAGATAAATAGCCTAATGGCAGCATTATGATAAATGGAATTTTACTGTTAGTAGATTTAATATGAATTAGACAAGATTTGCCTGTAAAATTGAATTATTAAATTTTTCCAAGCTTTGTTAGGCCATACGTAGCATGCATCCAGATTTAAGTACCACATTTGAAGGAAACTGACATATGTACAATGACAGGATGAGTTCTTTTTTTATGTAGAAAAAGAATTAGACTTATTTGAGCCATAAAGCAGCTCTGGGATCAAAGATGATGGGAAGACAGACTTTAGCTCAAAAGAATTTTTGGTGAATTCTTAAAAGACAGTTTAAGTGTGATATTTATAGGGTATTTGTACATCCTCTTTAGAGAAAAGTCTGTCCAAATCCATTATCAATTATTTTAGGCAACTTTTTTACTGCTTTAACCAAAAGACCTGACAAGAACAATTATAGGAGGAAAATTTATTTTGGGACTCATGGTTTCAGGTCTACATAAAACCAACTCCATTCTTTAGGGTTGGAGGTGAGGCAGATCATAGTAGAAAAGTATAGCTGAGGAAGGCTGGCTCAGGACATGACACCAGAAAGCAGAGAGAGAGAGAGAGAGAAAGCTCAGCTCATAATATATGTACCCCAAAGGCACATACCCAGTGACCCACCTCCTCCAGTCCCATCTTATCTGCCTACAGTCACTATCAGCGGATTAATTCAGTGATTGGGTTTAGGCTCTCATAAACCAATCATTTCACCTCTAAACTTTCTTGCGCTATCTTACACATGAGCTTTTGGGAGACACCTGATATCAAAACCATAACACCAATTTTTTAATTGGGTCATCTTTTATTATTGAGTTTCTTATACATTTAGGAACTTACACATATAGGAACTTTAGCAGATTTGTTAAAAATTTTTTGTATGTGTGCTGGCAGTTGAACTCAGGGTCTCATTGTACTATAAGTATACTCTACCACCAAGCTATATCCCTAGCCCCATGCTTTATAAATGTTTTCTCCTGTTCAGTGTGTTTTTCACTTTCCTGAAGGTGTCATTTGCAATAAATACAGTGTTATGCTGTATAGCATTTGCCATTCCAAAGGATCTAGAGAAGATACATAAAAATATAGAAATTGTTTCACTAAATGAGTAAATGCTTCAGTAAAAAAGAAAATGGAAAATGAATTAGGATTTATTTGTTTTGTACTAGGGATTTGAACTTTATCACTGAGCTATATTATTGGTCCTTTTTTATTCTTTGAGACATGGTCTTGCTAAGTTGTTGAGGGTCTTAACTAAATTTCTGAGGCTGGCCTCAAACTTGTGATCTTCCTGCCTCAGCTCCCATGTTGCTGGGATTATAGGCATGCATCACAGGGCCCAGCTGAATTAGGAATTTTTAATACCTAAATATGAATCTAAATTTTTTGATGTCTGATAAATTTTAGTATTGTGAAAAAAATATAAGCAATAATACCATTGCTAATTCAGACATCTAATTTCTATATTATATATACATATATATTCAGTTAATAATTTAGATGTTAGTAGCTTTTCAGTTGTAGAATTATTAAATGTGTTTATTATTTGAAATTATTATGCACATCTCATAATTATTGTTATATCCTAAAATATGAAGAGGAAAATTTTGACTATAAAAGAACAAAATAAGGCTTTAAAAAAAGTAATTTTGAAATTCAGGGATCTTAAAAAAATGCCTTTTGACATTTTCAGAGATGTTTTCTTTAAAATGTGAAAATGCCGGTTCTCTACACAAACCCTGTTCCAGGTTTCTATTTTTACCATCTTTCAGCCCATTATATTGCATAAACTCTTTCATTTTCATCCCAAGAGTTAGACTATTTTCTCAAGATTAGCAAGGTGACTAGTTATTTGTGTGCCATAGATAAAAGAATGAATTTTTTCAGTCAGAATCTTTCATCAGTGTATAGCTTCACATTTAATTTTAAGGAAAGAAGTGTTCATTTATTCGGCAAAAACAGTACATTTCTGAAATGCCAATTCCCTGAATTTACTTCTTTTTAGTTAGTTTTAGTTGATCAGGTTTCATCTTCTTAGTAACATTTAAAGAATGTTCAATTTGTTTCTTTCCCAGTTTTCTACTGCCTTTGAAGAGGTAGAAAAGAATTTTTTATATTCAAGTATGTAATCACAATGAACATATTTTTTATCATTGGAGAATTTGAAGACTTTAGTCCTGTCCTTTTCCTTTCTCTGCTTCTCCCCTGGCAAAAAATAGCAGGCAGTTAGAGAAAACAAATTGAATATTCCCCCTTATATACTTTTATGAAGAGAGAGAAGTGAATTCAATGACTTGACCTTTAGCTAAAATGATTTTTGGTAAATTTGCTTTTTTGTATGTATTGTGCTGGGGATTGAACCCAAAGTCTCGTGGGTCCAAGGCAACAAGGCAAGCACTCTACCAACTGGGCTGTATCCCCAGCCCTGTAAATTTGCTTTTGTCAATGCCACAGAGCTCGCCTAGCCAGCTAAATCAGCCAAATTAATTTAAATAATGAATTTGGCTACATTGCCTTCATATTCTCAAAACTGAGAATTTTCAAAATAACATACCACAATGTGGACTATCAAATTTAACATAGGGCTAGGGTTGTGGCTCAGTGGTAGAGCACTTGCCTAGCATGTGTGAGACACTGGGTTTGATTCTCAACACCACATAAAAATAAATGAATAATAAGATGTGTCCATCTATAACTTAAAAAATTTAAAAAACCTTAACATATATAAATGTATATCTGTTTCAGATTGAGAGGATGACTAATAAAAGCAATTAAATTACCTTTTCTTTCAAAGTCCCTATACCTCTAGCTCTATACTCTCATTAAAACTTAAGCCATACTTCTAAAAGAACATAAACATTTCATTTTTCATTAGATACATCCAAATCAAGATTCTGCCTCTTATCTAATAGCACCTTTGAGTGTTTGTTCAGGTTTATGCTCATTTTTTTCTATCCCCACCTCTATTTGGTGATCTACTTTCTATTTTTTTACTTTGAAATGGCTCTTCGATTTCATTCTTTCTCCATTCTTGTTGCAGCCACCTTAGTTCAGGTTTTCATTATTCTTTGCCTTCTAGCTTGCTTTCCTACTTACATTCTTCTTTCTAGTAGTAAGTTAAATTTACCATGCTTTTGTCATATGTCACTGTAAGTTAATACCAGGAACCACAAATTCACCAGTTAGCATTCTGTGTCATTTTAGGGTATTGTATCTGAAAAATCAACTAATGACCACAATGGTGCTTTTCTTTTCACTTGACAGTGACTTGATATTTGAACAAAAGTAACCCCTTAAATATATGTATACCATGCAAATATAAATATCTAGCCTATTACCTTCTCCCTGTATGACACACACAAACTGTATTCCCTATTTCAGACATTCAGCAAGTATTATTGTTTATCCCATACTCTCATTTTATCAAGTAGCCTAATTTGTCAGGCTTCAGTTCTTTTCCCTGACTATTGCCACTACCATTGTCTTACCTCTACTACCCAAGATTTAGTTAGATATCTTGCCTACATTCTTCTGTACATCTTGTATCAGAATATTTTGAAATTATCAGGGTTTGTGGGACTTGGGGTTTTTTGTTTGTTTTTGTTTGGTTTGGTCAAAATCAGACACTATAGAATTTTTAATTCTAGCAAAATGCATGGTAATTTTTGTGTACTTTTGAAAGTTTTATAGAAATTTTTTGAAATTTTTATAGAATAAAATTAATTCAGCAAAAATTTGTTGAAGGTTTACTATGTGGCAGTCATTGATTTTTGCATATCATTAAGAAAGTTATTTTTAAAAAAGGAAGGCAGTTATAATTTCTGCCATAACAGTTTATGATCTGGTGGTAAAGGGAGATCCTAAACAAATGACCAGTCATAGTAGTTGAATGGCTACTGACAGCATCATTTCCTTCCCTTTCTGTATATGTGTGCTATCCCTTCCCCAGGTACTGGAGGTTGAGCCCAGGGATGCTTTACCCCTGAACTATATCCCCAGTCCTTTTCATTTAATTTAAAACAAGGTCTAGCTGGGCATGGTGGCGCTCACCTGTAATCCCAGTAGCTCGGGTGGCTGGCACAGGAGGATTGCAAATTCAAAGCCATCCTTAGCAGTTTAGCGAAACCCTAAGCAATTTAGCATCTGAAATCCTGTCTCAAAATAAAAAAAGGGCTGGAGATGTGACTCAGTGATTAAGTGCCCCTGGGTTCGATCCTTGGTACCAATCCCCCCCCACAAAAAAAAGATAGTCTTACAAAGTTGCTGAGGGTCTTGCTAAACGCCTTAGGTTGATGTTAAACTTGAGATTGTTAGAAATATTGGGATGCAGCAAGGAATCGAACACATGCTCAGAAGTAGCCCAGCAAAGCAAACTTTACTTCTGCAGAAAAGGTGCTAACAAAGAAATTCCAGCAAGCAAGCACACTTGGACAGGCAGTCTACCTGCTTTTATCCCTAACAGCAGCTGCCACTTGCCCTGACAGGAGGAGTTTGTGGTTATAATCTGTAAAATTGGCTAATTTTAAAATTGGGGCAGGTAAAGGGAATGGCTATAGTTAAAAGGCTACAACTGGATCTCAAAATGACTATGATTAGATCTTACATCCAAATTAAGGCTAAATACTATATTCTAAAAATGGACCACCAAACTTTCTATTTCTCACAAAATCCTTGTGCCTGAGCCTCAGGAATGGTTGGAATTACAGGTATGTGTCACTGCACCTGGCTGAATGCTATTTTTCATGTTAAGAAATAGAGTCCAGTACTTGCTTGGCATTAAGAGGTCCTGGGGTTTGATTCCCCAGCCCCACCCCTACCACCACCAACAACAAAAAAGTCTTAATTTTTTTCTTTTGGGCCAACAGAATATGACGGAATAACTTCCCAGTATCAGAGATTGAACCCAAGGACGCCTTACCACTGAGCTACGTACACCCTCAGCCCATTTTTTTAAAATAAGTTTTCACTTAATATTTAATAATTCATAAAGAACTCCTCCCCCCTGTGCCCCCACCACCTACCCCAGTCTTTTTAAATTTTGAGACAGGACCTCACTAAATTACCCAGACTGGCCTTCAATTTGCAATCCTCCTACCTCAACCTCCCCAGTTGTTGGGATTATAGGCATGTGCCACCATGCACGTCACTTTTTGTAACTTCTGAGGCTAGGTCTTAAATAAAAAGGAATAGTTGGGCTGGGCATGGTGGCATATGCCTATAATCCCAGTGGCTCTGCAGGCTGGGGCAGGAGGATCACGAGTTCAGCATCTCAGACCTTTTCTTCCATGTTTCCTGCTTTCTAGATTATATACTTTAGAGGTTCATTCACATATGGTTTTTCTCTTGGAGCTTCTAAAATGTTTTCATTGCCTTTCGTGTTCTTCAGTTTCATGGCAATATATAGAGAGTAGTTTATTTTTCTTAATCCTGGTTTAGATTTCGGCTCTCTGTATGGTTTTCATGAAGTAGGAAAAATTTTTAGCCATTACTTCTTCGGATATTGCTTCTTGACTCTTTTCCTCATTTTCTCCTTCTGGAACTCTATATGTTAAACATTCTCACTCTTTCCTGTTTATTTCTTTCACATTTTTCACTTCTTTTATGTCTACATGTTGCACCTGGGTAAATTCTTTGGACTTGTCTTCCAGTTTAAAATGCTAATTCTCACTTTAGCTTTATATCTCCCCTGGTCTTTTATTTGTTCTGTATTTAAAAATATATTTTTAATATCTTTATTTTGTTGTTTATTTTTATGTGGTGCTGAAGATCTAACCCACTGCCTCACATGTGCAAGTTAAGCACTCTGCCACTGAGCCACAACCCCAGCTCTTGAACCTGTCTACCAAGTTTCCAACTTTAATTACTATATTTCCATTTCAGGAAATTCTATTAGATTCCTTTCATATTGTTCTGCTCATTGAATAAAGTCTTATTCCTCTGTTGTTTTTAATATCATTTTTATTTATTTAAATTTTATTTCTTTAGCCAATACTTCCATTATCTGTGTGGTCTGAGTTTCATGTTTTTATCATCATCATCATCATCATCATCATCATCATCATCTTTTTCATCATTATTATTTATGTATTGCTGAATTGGGAATTGAACTCAGGGGTCCTCTGCCATTGAGCTACATCCCCAGTCCCTTTATTTTTTATTTTAAGAGAGGGTTTTTCTAAATCACTGAAGCTGGCCTCAAACTTGTGGTCCTCCTGCTTTGGCCTCCAAATTGCTGGAATTATAGGCATGCACCACTGCACCTAGCTCATGTTTGTTATTTCTACTGACCCTCAGTCAGTGGCTTGCTTTGTTTTGTGATTTTGCTTGTGAATTTATTTTCACTGGTACTTTGTCTTGAGATGATTTTCATATTTTAGCTAGCATTTTTTAGATGAATTATGTTGAAATGTTTCCTGCCTCCAGGGTAGTGTTCTATTGACATGGAATAGAATATATAAAATATTGTGGTAGTTAAGTCACTAGGGAGAAAAAAGATTACTTATGTAATTATAATAATATAAGTGAAAAATAGAAATTTTAGAAATTTTTTCTTTGCACTGTTGTGTTAAAAGTGATCATCTTGGTAACTAAGTTGTCTTACATCTTCAAAGAGTGTTATTATTTTCTATACTTTGTGCAGCAGAATAACAATTACTAGGAAACAAGTATAGACTTTTTCCCCCTTCTGTTGTTAAGGCGCTATCTTAAACTATAGGTGTCTAGGTATCTGAGAAGTATCCCTTTACCTGTCTCTGTGAAACGTTACAAATTGTTGATTTTCAGGTACAAAGTGAATTTGTGTTATTGCTCTAATGGCACAATTTTGTTCTTGCAGTTTGCATCCTGAGCTGGAGAAGTATATAAGATCTTGTTCTTTAATATTGTCATCTTTTGTTATTAAAAGATGAGGAACAGGGTTGGGATTGTGTCTCAGCAGTAGATCGCTCTCCTTGCATGTGTGAGACCCTGGGTTCGATCCTCAGCACCACATAAAAATAAATAAACAAAATAAAGATATTGTATCCATGTATAACTAAAAAATAAATAAATAAAAGATGAGGAACAAAAGATAGGACAGATATCTCAGAATTTTACTTTACTTTTTAATTCAAAATTCTCTAAGAATGGGTATTTCTAATATAGTCTATTCAGTGACTTTATGGTAGACCTTATAGCAAAAGATACATTTGGTAGTAATTTTACATTGTATTGTAAGAAAATGGTAGAAGATTGAAATTGTTTCACATCATTTTGGTCTAAATGTCACCTGGTCACCTCAGTGCCTAGATGCATTTTCTTTTCCACATTGTTGGAGGGACTTTCTAAAAAAAAGTTTGTTTTAAGTGCTGGGGATTGAACTTAGGACGTTGTTCATGCAAAGTAAGTGTTCTACCCCTGAGCTACAACCCCTGCCTGCACCTGTTGTTTAACTCTGCATGTTTCCTCTAGTACTTTTAGAAGCAAATGGAATACAAATGAAGAAAAGTTAAAAAGCATATCCTCTTTTCCCCCTTCAGTCTCTGTGGCTCAATCTTAAAGCCCAAATTGTGTTGTGTTTGTTTTATGGCAAGAATCCAGTAGTTATAATAATTTTTAAATATAGCAGTGAGAGATGAAAAAAGTTTTCTGAAATTTTTAAAAATTTTATTTCTTTGATGCTGGGGATGTGCAGGGCCTTGAATATACTCAGCAGGTACTCTTCTGGCTGCTCAACTACACCCTCAATCCAAAAGAAATACTTGAAATTATTTTGTATAAGATATGATTTCTCCCAGCTACTCAGGAGGTTGAGGCAGGAGCATTGCAATTTTGAGGCTAGCCTGGACAACTTAGTGAGAACTTTTCTCAGAAGGACAGGGGATGGAGTTCTTTATTAAAGAGCTTGCCCATGTGTGTGAGGTCCTGGGATCAATGCATAGCACCACAAAAAATAAAAATCTGATGTTCATTAATTTATTTTCATATTTTCTCCTGCAGATATTTTTCTTTTGTGGCAGAGATTGTCTTCTACTTTGTGTGTCTTTATCTTCTTTTTGTAAAACTTCTGGCCATTGCAAGTTTCTGGTGTTGTCTTATTACTTTTCTCTTGGCTAGCTTGTACAATGGGATCTGTTCCATCTCCTTCTTATGACAACCCCATATCATAAAATTTTTCTTACTGTCAGAGAAAAATTATGCACATGGCAGAGAAAACTCAACCTATAGTGCCTTAGGAAGGACTGCCATCTTTGCCGAAAGAACCCAAAATACCTTTTTTTGGATCATTTGCTTTTCAATATATACAGATTGTTTCTTATCCTAATGAAAACAGATATAAGGGACTGTATTGTAATTAGCTAATTCTTTAATTCATGCCAAGATAAGTGAGGTTTACTAATTGTGAACATGTTCTGCTGCCAACAGCTGAGTTTGGAACATTGTGTTTATTGGTGAAGGATTTTAGTGTGACAAATTTAGTTTAAAGATTAAATAGGGAAATAGATGAAATATTAGTCTTTTAAATAAAAAATCTCAAGTTACGGAGAGGAGTTCACATTTAAAGAATTGAGTATCATATGGATCATTTTAGTAATTGAAAATTCTATTTCATTTTAAATAGTTTCTAGCTTTTCTTTTGCCTTTTGAGAAGTGGACAGATGTACTGGAGGCAACCTAGCTTGGCATGATGGGCAACAGATTGGCGCATAGAACAGAACTAGGTGTGCAATGTCCAGGAATCTTTTTCAGTGGATATTTACTATTATGAGGAACTTTGATAGCCCCTCTAGGGAAACAGGGAAGTTGAGGTGGATATAAGCATGAATAAGAAATAACCTCTCTTTTAATAAGAAATAGTCTCGTTTTTAATTTATATATTTTTAATTGTTTATGGACCTTTGTTTTATTTATTTATTTGTATGCGGGGTTGAGAATCGAGCCCAGTGCCTCACACATGCTAGGCAAGTGCTCTACCACTGAGCCACAATCACAGCCCAAGAGAAAGACTCTTAAATAATATAAAATAGGGCAGGGGTTGTGGCTGAGCGGTAGAGTCCTCGCCTAGCACTTTCGAGACCCTGAATTTGATCTTCAGCACCACATAAAAATAAATAAAGGTATTATGTCCAAACAACTAAAAAAATAAATATTAAAAAAATAATATAATAATATAGTAGAAATGGAAATAGATTAGTAAAGAAAATAGAATGAAACAAATATTAAACAGTTTCCAGTAACATGCTGTTTAGGAATAAACAGAAAAAATAATATTAATTATAAAAGCAAAGAAAGTATTATCAAGAATATGACTTTTAGGAAGCTGGGATGTAGCTCAGTGGTAAAGTATTTGCCTGTCATGTGAGAGGCCCTGGATTTATCTCCCCCCATCCCCAGACCACTCAAAAAGAAAGAATATAGCTTTTAACTGGATGCATTGGTCCATACTTGTAGTCTCAGCAACTTGGAGAGGGCTAAAGTAGGGGGTTCACTTGAGTCCAGGAGCTCAAGAATAGTCTGGGCAACATAGTGAGACCACATCTCTAAAATAAATAACAGAATAAACAGCTTTTTAAGTTGATTCCGTGAAAGAAGGAATAATTTGATAGAAATGGGGAGAATGGATTTAATGAAGATCTCATTTTGAGTGACTAGTAATTGCGGAGGTATGCCTAGTTCAATATTCCAATTTTGTGAAAAAATAAAGGAGAATATAAGATCAAGCTCTGTGTGTGTTTAATATTTACTCTGTAATAACAACAACCAAGATTTCTATGATATTCTCATGTACATGTTTGAGACTGACAATAACAGTTATGGGAGGTACTTATTACTATCTTTAATATACATGGTATCACTGTATATGGTCCAGTACTGTTTAAATTAGAAAGACCTGGATTTGAATGCTTTGTCACTTAAAAGCAACATGACCTTGGATATATTACTGTGCCGGGTTTATGTTTGCGACTAAAATGCTCAGGGGTCACTCCAGTTGAACTGGGCTAACTGGGCTGCGCAAAATAACCACACAAGAGACACAAATACCTTTTTGTTTGGGGTCGATGTGACGGCTCTTCTGATCTTAAGGGTCCGCAGGAAGAGAGAGAGTGAGAGCACACGCTGACCCCTTTTATTGAGGAGAAGCTATTCAAATGAGGCAGAGGGGTCAGGTTTCGGGGAGCTGAGTCTATCTTCATGATGTCCATGATGTTCAGTCAGCAGGTTGACTGACACCTGGGTAGGCCACACCCAAGGGCACAGTAAGAAAAGGGGACACACACAAGGCACTTCCATGGAAGATTCTATCCTAAACAGGGCAAGGGGTTATATTACAAAGGAACAGGTGAGCGTAGCTCCACCCATAGGGCTGTAGCAAGACACACCCATGCATGAGACACAGACCCTAGAACCCAAGAAGGGTGGGGAAAGCTCTGCCACATTTCTGTGACTGAGCGCCTCAGCACCCAGCCGGGGAGTGTGACTCAGTCACGTGTAAGATTGATCTCCCACATTACTGAATCCCAATCTTTCTTGAATCTATCAAATACAGATAATATTTTATTCAGTTAATTGCTTCAAGGGCTATTGCCTAGGCTCTGTACTTCGTTATTTCAGGGGCAGTATTGACACAAAGTAGGGGTTGACAATGTATTGCTGTAAAGGACCAGGTAGTAACTATTTTAGGCTTTGCCAGCCAGAAGGTATCTGTCACAGTGATTTAACCTTACCATTATAGGTACAAAAACTGTCATCGGCAATATGTAAACAAATAGGTGTTGGCTGTTCTCTAATAAAAGTTCCAGACAAAAATAGAGGCTGAGCTAGGTTTGGCTCACATTCTGAAGTTTGCTACTCACATAGACCAGGATGTGAATGGTAAATCTTGAGTTGTGAAATTCTGTGGCACAGATTGTTTTAAGAAATAAATTGCACTAGCCACAAGAAATCTTAATTTATAGCACAGAAATATTTATAGCTTAGTACATGTCAGTGCGTAATGATAAAAACCCATTTACTCACTTTTCTTTCATTTTAAAGTTATTGCTATTGAATTTTTGAGTAAATCACTTAAACCTTTGCCCTCAACTAATTTTACAGTTCTCAGTAGGAAAATAAAAACTATTTTCTATCAAACTAACTATAATTAGATGTGTAAGAGTGATAATACACAAATGTTTAGAATTTCTTAAAGTCAGGTTAGCTAGAAATTATGGCTTTGACATTGTTATAACAGTCACTATAATATCAGTTCTCATGTGATTTGCTGCTTTGTGTAAACTAGGATTTTCACCTGGAGAATATATATTGCTTTGGATCTCTGCAGAATTAGCATTTGTAGTAATAATCATATAGCTTATGACAGATTGCCACTGCGTCATTCTTGAAATATAATTAATGATTGGAAAAAAGCATATATTCTACCAGAGATATCCAGAAAGAGTAGGGAGGATATAGACTTTCTCATGTTTTAACTTAGTTGTAGCTATTGCTGCCAGTCCTTTCAAAAAATATTTTCTGAGGTGTTTCTCCTTTAGTTCTTTTAAAAGTTTTCATGTCAGATTGTATAAATCAAATGTTGATTATGTACTAGTGCCGATTTTGACATTTGTTTTGAATCTTGGTTTAGGAATAAGTTAATTGCCCTTTTTAGGATATTATAGGCTAATCATATAAAATCTCACATTTTTATAAGATTAGAATTTTGAGCTGTCATATATAAATTTGTTCTCTTACTCTCAATGATAAATGACAACTATAAAACATTTCTTTTATCTGTGGAATTCAATTTCCTATTTCTAAATTTGAAAGTATTTTTTTCTCTTTACCTAGGAATATTATATGCATTCTTCCTGCATTGTTTTTAAATTTTTTATTGTGATAAAACATATAGAACATGAAATATATTGTTTTAATCATTTTGAAGTATACAATTTAGTGGCATTGAGTACATTTACAACATTGTGTAACCATCATCACTGCCTTATCTCTGGAACCTTTTCATCAGTGCAACTAGAACTCTGTACCCATGAAACAATAACTCCATCTTCCCACCTCACCTTCCCTAGCCTCTGGGAACCTCTATTCTACTTTCCCATCTCCATGAGTTTGCTTATTTCTAAGCATCTTTAAATGGAATAATGCACTACTACTTATCCTTTTGTATCGTATCTGTTTTCTTTCACTTAATGTTTCAAGGGTCATACCATGTTAGGGAATCAATGTTTTTTTTTTTTTTTTGGTGGCACTGTGGTGAATCCAGGGCCTTGCACATGTTGAGCAAGTGCTCTTCCACTGACCCACATCCCATAGCCCATAATCACATTTTTTTAATGGCTGATAATTTTCTATATATATGCGCCACATTTTGTTTATCCATTTGTCTTTTGATGGAGATTTGGACTATTTCTACTTTTTGACTATTATGATTAACTGTGTGTGTGTGGGGGCTGGGGGTCCAACTGAAGGCCTTAGCACATTTTTGGAAAGCTCTCTATCACTGAGTTACATCCTCAGACCCAATAATGCTGCTGTTGACATTGGTGTACAAATGTATTAGTTTGAGTCCCTGTTTTTGATTCTTCTGGGTATATACCTAGAAGTGGAATTACATGCCAATTCTGACTAACTTTTTGAAGAACTGCCAAATTTTTCACAGTGGCATGCATTTTAATTTAAAGACAGTTTGGAATCTTATTATTTTAAATGTTTACTATTTCATTTTAAGTTAAAAAAAAACCCCAAATCCCAGAGATTTGGGAGGCTAATGCAGGAAGATCACAAGAGTAGGGCCAGTGTAGGTGACTTAGGAGCCCTTGTCTGAAAATTTTAAAAATAAATTAAAAGGGCTGGGGATGTAGCGTGGTAGACCCTGGGTTTGATTAATTCCAGGAAAGAAGGAAAGGAAAAAGAAAAATGTCTTGGAATTTCACAAATGTGTTTTTGGAGGCAATCACATTTCTAGAATTTCCTTTTTAGATTTTTCTCTTTTTCAGTTCTCTAAATTTAAAATATTAAATACTGATTTCTTTGGCATACATGCACTGAGAAGCTAGAAAGATTCTTGCATTCCTGCAAGTAAAACATGCTGTAATAAATCATGTCAATTTTCAAACTAGTTAACACTTAGTATTCCCAATAATTCTGAAACTTGTGCAATAAAACACAGAATTTTGGGCTGGAGTTGTGGCTCAGTGGTAGTGCCTGGCATGTGTGAGGCACTGGGTTTGATCCTCAGCACCATATAAAAATATATTGTGTCCATACACACACACACACACACACACACACAAACTGGATTTAGTTATCTCCTAGAAAATGCTTGTATTTCTAAAAAAAAAAAAAAATGAGTTCTGACTCTTCCCAAAGTTAAATCTATACTATATCAAGTCTATTATAAGTATCACAGTTTAAAATTAAACATTAAACAATAAAAAAATAGAACTTAGTTAAGTTTTATTGAGTATTTACTATATACCAAGTCCTGTGCTAATTATTTTTTTTCTTTTTTTTAATTGGTTGCTCAAAACATTACAATGATCTTGACATATCATATTTCATACATTTGATTCAAGTGGGTTATGAATTCTTATTTTTACCACGTGTACAGATTGCAGGATCACATTGGTTATACATCCACGTTTATACATACTTCCATACTAGTGTCTATTGTATTCTGCTGCCTTTCCTATCCCCTTCCTATCCCCCCTCCCCTCCCCTCCCCTCCCATTTTCTCTCTCTACCCCATCTACTGTAATTCATTTCTCTTTTTTTCCCCTTTCTTCTCACATCCTCTTATATGTAATTTTGTATAACAATGAGGGTCTCCCTCCATTTCCATGCAATCCCCCTTCTCTCTCCCATTCCCTCCCACCTCTCGTCCCTGCTTAATGGTAATCTTCTTCTCATTCTTTTCCTCTCTGCTCTGTTTTGAATCGCCCTCCTTATATCAAAGAAGACATTCAGCATTTGTTTTTTAGGGATTGGCTAACTTCACTTAGCATAATCTCCTCTAATGCTATCCATTTCCCTGTAAATGCCATGATTTTGTTATTTTTTAGTGGTAATATTCCATTGTGTACAAATGCCACATTTTTTTTTATCCATTCATCTATTGACCGGCATCTAGGTTTGTTCCACAATCTAGCTATTGTGAATTGTGCTGCTATGAACATTGATGTAGCTATATCCCTATAGTATGCTCTTTTTAGGTCTTTGGGGAATAGTCCGAGAAGGGGAATAGCTGGGTCAAATGGTGGTTCCATTCCCAGCTTTCCAAGGAATCTCCATACTGCTTTCCAAATTGGCCGCACCAATTTGCAGTCCCACCAGCAATGTACAAGTGTACCCTTTTTCCCCACATCCTCGCCAGCACTTGTTGTTGTTTGACTTCATAATGGCTGCCATTCTTACTGGAGTGAAATGGTATCTTAGAATGGTTTTAATTTGCATTTCTCTGACTGCTAGAGATAGTGAGCATTTTTTCGTGTATTTGTTGATTAATTGTATATCCTTCTCTGAGAAGTATCTGTTCAGGTCCTTGGCCCATTTGTTGATTGGGTTATTTGTTTTCTTATTGTTTAATTTTTTGAGTTCTTTGTATACTCTGGATATTAGGGCTCTATCTGAAGTGTGAGGAGTAAAAATTTGTTCCCAGGATGTAGGCTCCCTATTTACCTCTCTTTTTGTTTCTCTTGCTGAGAAAAAACTTTTTAGTTTGAGTACGTCCCATTTGTTGATTCTTGATTTTAACTCTGTGCTATAGGTGTCCTATTAAGGAATTTGGAGCCCGACCCCACGAAATGGAGGTTAGAGCCAACTATCAGACGCAGAGTTTCTGGTTTGATCCCTAGCTCCTTGATCCATTTTGAGTTAACTTTTGTGCATGGCGAGAGAAAGGGATTCAGTTTCATTTTGTTGCATATGGATTTCCAGTTTCCCCAGCACCATTTGTTGAAGATGCTATCCTTTCTCCATTGCATGCTTTTAGCCCCTTTGTCTAATAGAAGGTAGTTGTAATTTTGTGGATTGGTCTCTGTGTCCTCTATTCTGTACCATTGGTCTACCTGTCTGTTTTGGTACCAGTACCATGCTGTTTTTGTTACTATTGCTCTGTAGTATAGTTTAAAGTCTGGTATCACTATACTGCCTGTTTCACTCTTCCTGCTTAAAATTGCTTTTGCTATTCTGGGTCTTTTATTTTTCCAGATGAATTTCATGATTGCTTTATCTATTTCTATGAGAAATGCCATTGGGATTTTGATTGGCATTGCATTAAACCTATAGAGTACTTTTGGTAATATCGCCATTTTAATGATGTTAGTTCTGCCTATCCATGAACAGGGTATATCTTTCCATTTTCTAAGGTCTTCGTCTGTTTCTCTCTTTAGGGTTCTGTAGTTTTCATTGGATAAGTCTTTCACCTCTTCTGTTAGGTTGATTCCTAAGTATTTTATTTTTTTTGATAATATTGTTTATGGGGTGGTTGTCCTCATTTCCATTTCAGAGGATCTGTCGCTGATATACAGGAAAGCCTTTGATTTATGCGTGTCGATTTTATATCCTCCCACTTTGCTGAATTCATTTACTAGCTCTAGAAGTTTCTTGGTAGAACCTTTTGGGTCTGCTAGGTATAGGATCATGTCATCTGCTAATTGTGCTAATTTAAGTTCTTCTTTTCCTATCTTTATGCCTTTAATTTCTTTTGTCTGTCTAATTGCTCTGGCCAGTGTTTCGAGAACAGAAGTGGTGAGAGAGGGCATCCCTGTCTTGTTCCAGATTTTAGAGAGAATGCCTTGCCACAGTCTGGCTGGGCACAATTCACGAGCCACTTGTCAAGCAGAAACGAACTTTATTTTTAGAACACACACTCCGCACCACACGAGCTCTTCAGGAATTCCCTCAGAGCCCAACTGCTACCACCGGCTTCTGGTGAGCCTCTCAACCCCCCACTCCTCCCACTCTTGAGGCCGATTGGCTGGATCGCGTGGGCGGAGCCAAAAGAGTCCCCCATTGAGCAGCTCCATGGTCCGAAAGGGCGGGGAAACAGCCCAATGAGCATCACTGCAGAGGAGCCAATCAGCTGGAAGTTTACTGGGGCCACTGTGAGCCAATCAGCTGGATGTTTGCTGGGGCTGCTTCGGCTGTGGCTCTCAAGAATGCCTTCAATTTTTCTCCGTTTAGAATGATGCTAGCCTGAGGCTTAGCATAGATAGCTTTTACAATGTTGAGGTAAGATCCTGTTATCCCTAGCCTGAGGCTTAGCATAGATAGCTTTTACAATGTTGAGGTAAGATCCTGTTATCCCTAGTTTTTCTAGTGTTTTGAACATAAAGAGATGCTGTACTTTGTCGAATGCTTTTTCTGTGTTTATTGAGATGATAACATGGGTCTTATCTTTAAGTCTATTGATGTGGTGAATAACATTTATTGATTTCCATATATTGAACCAGCCTTGCATCCCAGGGATGAATCCTACTTGATCATGGTGCACAATTTTTTTGATATGTTTTTGTATCCGATTTGCCAGAATTTTATTGAGGATTTTTGCATCTAAGTTCATTAGAGATATTGGTCTGTAGTTTCTTTCTTTGAAGTATCTTTGTCTGGTTTTGGAATCAGGGTGATGTTGGCCTCATAGAATGAATTTGGAAGAACTCCCTCTTTTTCTATTTCCTGAAATAACTTGAAAAGTATTGGTGTTAGTTCTTCTTTAAAGGTTTTGTAAAACTGTGCTGTATACCCATCTGGTCCTGGGCTTTTCTTGGTTGGTAGTCTTTTGATGGCTTCTTCTATATCCTCCATTGATATTGGTCTGTTTAAGTTGTGTGTATCCTCCTGACTCAATCTGGGCAAATCGGGCGAGTGTCAGAGGAAGAGACCACCAAGAGACTGTCTCATGCAACAGCAAAGGGTTTATTGGGGGTCCAGCATGCTGGGGCTTGAACAGAGCAGAGAGAGAGCCCTGGGAACAGCTTAAGCAGAGCTTATATACTTTCCTTGGAGAGGGCAGGGACTTCACATACAGCATAGCCAATCATTGCACGGTTTCTGGGAGGGGTTGTTTTCGTAGAGCAACCAGATGATCAGGGGAGATTTCAACATACATTTAGTGGGCATTTCCGGGAGTTGTTTTCAACTTCTACATGAGTTTCAGGTTCCAGGAAAACAGAACTTAATTCTTACATTCTTAACCTTTTCAATATGACTTAAGAAATTTATCAATGACTTCACTATCTTCTATTTTATTAGAATATAAGGTTTCAAAATAATTTCTAATTATCTTCTGTATTTCTGTAGTGTCTGTTGTGATATTGCCTTTTTCATCTCGTATGCTAGTAATTTGAGTTCTCTCTCTTCTCTTCATTAGCATGGCTCAGGGTCTGTCGATCTTATTTATTTTTTCAAAGAACCAACTTTTAGTTTTGTAAATATTTTCAATTGTTTCTTTTGTTTCATGTGCTAATTATTTTTAACCCATTTTCTGATTTAAACCTCACAACAGCCCATATTGGGAGGAAAGTCTTAACTTCATCTTTATTATGTAAATGAGAAACTTGAAGCACAAATAAAGTTAGACATTAAATAAGTTGTCTAGGGGCTGGGGATGTGGCTCAAGCAGTAGCGCGCTCGCATGGCATTTGTGCAGCCCAGGTTAGATCCTCAGCACCACATACAAACAAAGATGTTGTGACCACCGAAAATTAAAAAATAAATATTAAATATTAAAATTCTCTCTCTCTCTCTTAAAAAATAAGTTGTCTAATATTATACAAGTAATAAGTATTAAGTTCATATTTACCTCTATTTAATTCAGAACATCTTTAGTGATTATTTGTTGGCACTGATGAAGATAATAAATAGGTCTTTATTCCTATCTTTGGAGTTTATAATGAAGATGAACCCAATGCAGTTAATATTACTATTGTAAGGATACAGGTTAAAAAAAAAAAAGTAACTGAACTTTCATTACAGACATTTAAAGGCTACTTATTTTCATATATAAATTTTCATTAGTGTTAAGTTTTACTTTTTTTGTAGTATTTTAGGTACTGGCCACACATTTATGAGCAAATAATAATTTAAACACCTAGATCCTGGGTGAAATTTACTACTAACACCACTTGTTTTTTGTTGTTGTTTATTGTTCTATAGTAGTATCTCTGTCCTATTTCCATGACATTGTTGGTTTCTGGAAAAATGTCTTCTTTTTTTTTGAATTGGGGATTAAATCCAGGAGCACTCTACCTCTAAACTACATCCCCAGCCCTTTTTTATTTTTATTTAGACACAGGTTCACTAAGTTGCTAAGGCTAGCCTCTAAATTGTAATCCTCCTGCCTCAGCCTCCCAAGTCGCTGTTTTACAGGTGTACACCACCATACCCAGCTTGGAGGAATGTCTTTTTTTTTTTTTTTTTTAGTTGTAATTGAACACAATAATTTATTTTATTTATTTTTATGTAGAGCTGAGGATCGAACCCAGAGTGCCTCGCACATGCTAGGCAAGCTCTCTACTGCTGAGCCACAACCCCAGCCCCTCTGAAAGAATGTCTTTATGTAAACTCCATAAGCCAGGAGTCATTGAACAGTGCCTGGTATATAATACGTGCTCAATAAATGTTTGATGAACAAATATGTCCATGAATTGTTTTTTTAATAATGCTTATCAAATAATATAATGAAATCTAATAATATAACTGTTATAGTTGTTGATATCTGCCCTTCCCCCCTTGTTTTCATAGCTGTACTTCTAATTACTTAGTTTTTTTTTCTGAATATAATAAAAGTAATATAATACATTGATAAAAGGCATGGATTTTGGTGTCAGACACCTGGAATTGATCCTGGCCCCCCTTAATTGATTGCATGGTACTAAACCTCTTAAACCTCAAGTTTCTTGTTTGGAAAGTATGATTTGACAATATAGTAGTGCCTTCTTCATGGTTTTGTTTTTCATGGTTTCAGTTAATTTACAGTTAACCACTAACCAAAAATAGCAAATGGTAAATTCCAGAAATAAGTAGTTCGTAAGTTTTAAATTATGTGCAGTGCTTTGAGTTGCATGATAAAATCTCGCATCATCCTGCCTGGGATGTGATTTTTCCCTTTGTCCAGCATATCCAGACTGTTTACCTATCCATTTAACCATTTAATAGTCATCTTGGTTATCAGATAACTGTGATAATATTATGGTGCTTGTGCTGAAGTAACTCTTATTTTACTTAATGATGTCCCTCAAAGTACAAGAGCAATAATGCTGGCAATTCAGACATGCTTATGAAGAGAAGCTGTAAACTGCTTCCATCAAATGAAAAGTTCTTGACTTAATACATTGTGGTTGCTAAGATTTACAATATAATATTTTGAGAGATTATTTTCACATAACTTTTATTATAGTATATTGTTACAATTATTTTAGTATGAGTTATTGTTGCTAATTTCTTACTGGGCCTGATTTATTAATTTTTATACGTAAATGGAAAAATATATAGGGTTCAAAAACATATATTGTGTTATCCATAGCTTCAGGCACACACTGAGGGTGTTACAATGTAAGATGGAGGGTGGTTACTGTAGTATTACCATACAAATGCTTTACTTGAAGGAAGCATTTTATAGCTTCTCTTCATCATAAAAGATAATATATTTGCAGCAGCTTAGGAGGCTGAGGCAGAAGGATCGTGAGTTCAAAGACAGCCTCAGCAACTTAGGGAGGCACTTAGCAACTCAGTGAGAATTTGTCTCTAAATAAAATACAAAAAAGGGCTGAAGATGTGGCTCAGCAGTTAAGTGCCCCTGAGTATCAAATATAAGTGTGTGTGATGTGTTAAAGTAAGTTCAGAATTCATTCATATTGAATAACTTTGTTTATAAAGTGAACAAAACACTGACGGACTATATGAATAAGTTAAAATGAGTGAAATAGACTGAATGCATATCATTGACTATTAGTTCATCATCATATCCAAATTGTGGTAGAAGTTCAGCAGAATTATTGTTCTGTGTGCTCTCACTTAGATATATCATGAATAAAGGAAATTATTTGCAGGAGTGAGTCATAATTAAGGGTTGGTAGCAGTGGTTCTGCTAATTTTAGATAAACAGATTATCATGCTGTTTGAAGAACAAACTGAAAATGTAAGAGATACCAAATTCTGTTACAATCAAATAAAATAACTTAATATAAAAAATTAAATGATGTGCTTAATTCTAATTGTAATATAAAATATTTAAAGTGTAAATGGTATGCAATGCAACAGAAGAAAACAACAACAAACTCCCTTCCCTTAAGAAACTAATCAGAAGAGATAGAATAATAGATCACTCCCTCTTTAATAATGAGGGAGTGGTCTGAACTATATGAAAACTCTCCTTTTTCTCTCCCATCCTGTCTAAAATACCAATTTGTCAACCATTATGCACCTTTTAGTATGCTCTAGTTTAATCATCTACCTTTTTAATAACTAGGTGAAATACATCAAGTTAATAAAATTTTGAAAGGAAATCAAGGAAAAAAGTTCATTTTAAAGCATAAGTTGTTGAGGAAGGCAAGGAAGTAGGAGTTGACATAGCAGCTTCAAGAAGGAATCTGGCAGAAGAAAAGACATAGAAATGAGAATTACTAAAAAGAAAGATGGAAAGAATATGAAAATCAGGTCGGCAAGTATTGATGACGACAAAAAAAAATGTGTAAAAGAAGCTAAAGAAGCACTGAAGCATAATACTGACTGAGATCAACAAGTATATGAATAGGAACAGGCATAAACAAGACCAGCATTGTTGGCCAGGAACGTTGGTGCAAGCCTGTAATCCCAGTAACTCAGGAGGCTGAGGCAGGAGCATCATGGGTTCGAACCCAGCCTCAGCAACTTAGCAAGACCCTGTCTCTAATATTTAATAGGGGTGTGTGTGGCAGTAGTTAAATACCCCTGGGTTCAATCCCTGATACCAAAAACAAACCAACCAACCTAACCAAATAAACAAAAGAACAACATTGTCAATTATGGTAAGTGGTGAGTTTGATATATTTTGAGAGTTCCAAATACCTAGCTTCTCTCTCTCTCTTGTTCTTCTCTGTTTCTCAAGCAAGAAGTATGAGCCTGCTTCTGATTGTGTTATAAGTTTAGCTGATAATTAGTTAGAATAATCATCTAAGTGTTTTGCTGTATTCTTAGCTGGTAGGAAGAATGTCAAAGTTGTAGCCAGTTTCTTTTGCCCTTCTGTTTTGGCTTTATACTAGGATTAAATGTTTCCTATAAATAGAACATGTTCATATTCCTAAAGGTACAATCCATAGACATTTGTAAATTAACTCTTTAATTAAGATAATTCATGTTTTAAATACAGTTTGGCCATGAATGAAAGCATACAACTTTCAATTTAATCAGTGAGTCTTTTCTGGAACACAATGTGCTTTTTTTGTTGGAGAAATTCTAATTATAACAAGCATAAGTTAAAGTTTTCGGTCAGTTCTATCATACTATGAGGATTTGTTGATTGTATATTGAATAGATTGTAATTGATTCTGTTGTTCAGGGTATGTGACAACTGAGGGCTGCTCATGTCAGTTGCCCACTGTCTTCTCTTTGACACTTATAAAATAATGAATTAGCAAAGTGTAAAAACACTGTTATAAGAGCTGACTTCCTCTGATTGTTATTGCTCTTCTTTTTGGACCCAGAGCAAACCCTCCCAAGTCTAATTTTCTGATTTTTAAAAATGTGAATAGTAGTATCTGTTTTACCCATGTGAAAGCATTGTTGGTAAGGATCAGATAATAAAATTTATGTGAGTTTTTTAAAAACTATGAAGGCAGAATATAAAAATAAGGTCTTATCCCCATTTCTGTTACCTCAGAATTGTATTTAGGAGAAGTACTTACTCCCCCACACCGCCAATACTGGCACTTGAATCTGAGTTACATTTCCAACTCTTCTTTATTTTCAGACAAGGTCTCACTAAATTGCTGTGGTTGGCCTCAAACTTGTGATTCTTCTACCACAGCCTTCCAAGTCACTGAGACTACTGGGGGGCACCACCACACGTGGCTGTCATGTAGCACTTCTGATAAATTGTTCAAAAAATAGAATGTATAAGGAAAGGAACTGTGAAAGTAATGAGAAAATAATCATGTGGGTATTACATGAAAAACAGAATTTCTTAAAATTCTAGTCACAGTAATGATTTCTCAGGATTATGATTATACTATTTTCTGAAAGATTTAGGTGAAGGCACCAAGGCCTTATTTAAGTATTAGATATGTTTTATATCAAAATACAGTAGTAATGAATAGAGGAAAATGGTTCAATAACTATTAAGTTATTCTTTGAAATTTGATAAAGATTACTGGCTGATATCTGGATCATCTTCTATTTAGTTCTTTGAGGTTTTTGTGAGTCTTTTTAAGGAAGGTGTTTCCTGTACATTATTATAAATCATCTGCAAAATTAAGTGGGTTAGATTAAATATGGACAATGTGCAGAATTTTGATTTTTTTTTTTTGTGACTGAAGATTGAACCCAGGGGCTCTTAACCACTGAACCACATCCCCATCCCTAACCCACCACCCCTTTTAAAAAAATATTTATAGAGACATGGCCTCGTAAATTGCTTAGGGCCCTCCTAAATTGCTGAGGCTGGCTTTGAACTTGTGATCCTCCTGCCTCAGCCTCCTGAGTTGCTGGGATTACAGGTGTGCTCCACTGTGCCTGGCTAAGGATTTAATTTTTATACAGTCTAATAGATGATTCCCAAATATACTGATAGATAGGATATTATATATGCTTTTAAAACATGAATTCTAGTTGGGAAAAGGTTTGGAAAAAGTGAGCACAAAGACGATAATCTTGATACAAGATAGAAAACATTACAGTTATCAGTCAAAAAGTTTATTTATATATAATTTAAAACTTTTTCCCTGTTTGCAGAAAACTATAGGTAGCCCTAAATATAGCAATGTCTTAATTTGAATGATCTATTGAACCAACAATATTTAAAAAAAATTTTTTTAAGTTGTAGATGGACACAACACCTTTATTTTGTTCATTTACTTTTATGTGGTGCTGAGGGGTGAACCCAGTGAATCACATATGCTAGGCAAGTGCTTTACTGCTGAGCTATAACCCCAGCCCCGAACCAACAATATTTTAAAAAATATTTTATTAGTTGTAGGTGGACACAATACCTTTATTTTATTTACTTATTTTTATGTGATGCTGAGGAGTGAACCCAGTGCCTCACACATGCTAGGCAAGTACTCTGTTATTGAGCCACAATCCTAGCCCTTGAACCAATATTTTTGAGACTCAGGGACTATCTGAGAAGTTGCTAATCAACTGCCACAAGCCTTTTATTTTTTATAATTTCATGTACTCAAAAGCTCGAATCAAGGACTGAGGTTGTGGCTCAGTGGTAGAGCGCTTGCCTAGCATGTATTATAAAGGTCCATCAACATCTAAAAAAATATTTTTAAAAAGCTCCTATCAGTAAAAATAGATATTTCTCCAATCTAATTATTAGTTCTTTTTAAAAATCGATATGATTATTATTATTATATTATTATTATTATTTATTTTTTAGTTTTAGGTGTACACAATATTTTATTTTTATATGGTGCTGAGAATCGAACCCACTGCCTCACGCATGCTAGGTGAGCGTGCTACCACTTGAGCCACATCCCTAGCCTCTATTGTTTTTTTTTTAAATATACAAGAGTGGAATGCATTACAATCCTTTATACACATATAATTATTAGTTCTTTTAATGGAACTCAATCATTTTGAAAAGAGAAAGGATAAAATATTCAATTTTTCTTAAAGAATTTAAGCTGTCTTACCTGATAGTAAATGTTATTTTATGTAAATGCCAGTGTTTACTTCTTTGTGTATTGCTTTGTGTAACTATAGAAATTCATTTAAAATATCTAAGTATTTTTCATTTTGGAAAGAAAAGTTGATAGTTTAGAAGCTTTCTTAACATTGCTGTTAAGTAAACAAATGAAGATGCAATTTTTCCATTCTATATAGTTTGTATCATTTATATTTAAGATAAATATCAAAGTTATAGTTTTAATTTCAGTGTTGCCTGATATTTTCTCAAATTTATTCAAAGAAAATGAAAACTACTTTGGTGTCTTATAATAGAAATTTGGCTGGACAGATCCAGCTGTTGCATTTATAAATAGCTATAGATATATACTGCAATAAAGGGTTTCCTCAGGTTGTTATGGCAACTAAAATTCAGTAAGACCCTCAAAGATAAGCTGTTGAAGGAAGAGAATATATTGAATGTACATTTAAACCAATTATACAAAAAATATATTGCTTAGAGTCTTTCATTTTAGATTTCAAGAGATAAATTAGTTTTAATTTGTCATTGTAACTCACTATCCTTAATGTACAAAAGTTTTTTTTTTTTTTTTTTTACCAAATTATTGTTTTCATACATACTTTTAAGGAGATTTTTCTTGTAGCAGTGATGTGTATTATGCCGACCCATTTAAATTCTTTTTTTTTTTTTTAAGAGAGAGAGGAGAGAGAGAATTTTTTAATGTTTATTTTTCAGTTTCGGTGGACACAGCATCTTTATTTTATTTTTATATGGTGCTGAGGATCCAGGCAAGCGCGTTACCGCTTGAGCCACATCCCCAGCCCAAATTCTCTCTTTTTTTTTTTTGTAGTTGTAGATGGACATAATGACTTTATTTTATATGTTTTTATTTTATTTTTTATTTTTTTTAGGTATAGTTGGACACAGTGCCTTTATTTCATTTATTTTTATGTGGTGCTAAGGATCGAACCCAGTGCCTCACACGTGCTAGGCAAGCCCTCTGCCACTGAGCTACAGCCCCAGCCTTTTTTTTTCCTTCCTTTTTTGTTCTTCTTTGTAATGATTTGCATACATATTTAAATCTACTGGATAGGACTGAGGGTGCATTTTTTGAGTCCATGGAATATGCCAAAGCCTCCATTGGGCTTTAAATCCATGATCTCATGCTAATGCTTTATCTAATTGGACTAACCAGTTATAATCTTTAATGACCATTTAAATTTTTTTATTTTGCTATTTAAAGTTATTTATTTTTATTCTTTTCAGATCTACATGACAGAGTATATTTTGCCATGTAATACATAAATGGAGTATAACTTATTCAGAGTAGATCCCATCCTTATGGTTGAACATGATGCGCAGGTACACTGATCATTCTATTCAGATATTCTATAGAGTTGGCCTGGGAATGGGATAACAGAATCTATCCATATTGATATATGTGTTTTTTGTTTTCTTTTTGCAGTGCTGGGGATCATTCTCAGGGTTTCGCAAATGCCATGTGAGCACCCTACCACTGAGCTAAATCACCAGTCCTGATATAGATATTTGAAATTGCTATTTTTATTCAGTGTGATATATTTACTCTCTCTCTTTTTTTTTTTTTTTGTGAAGCAAAATAGTATACTGTAAAGTTTATAATAAGAATAGTTTCAGCCGGGTATGGTGATCCACCCCTATAATAACAGAAACTCAGAAGACTGGAGGCTTGTAAGTTCAAGGGCAACCTCAGCAATTTAGCAAAATCCTGTCTCAAAACAAAAAATAAAAACAACTCCAGATGTAGCTCAGTAGTAAAGCACCCTGAGTTCAATTTCTGATACCAAAACAGAACAACAAAAAGCAACAACAACAAATCAACAATAAGTAGTCTCTTATTCTTCTCTATTCCCTAGTCTTCCTTTGAGGCAATTTTGTTTTTTGTACCAGGAATTGAAACTAAGGTTGCTTAACCACTGAGCCACATCCCCACTCCTTTTTATTTTGTATTTTGAGACAGGTCCTCGCTAAGTTGTTGAGGTGGCTTTGAGTTCAAGATCCTCCTACTTCAGCCTCTCAAGCTGTTGAGATTACAGGCATGTAACATAGCACCTGATAAGTTATTTTTAATTAATTGATTCATCTAGGATTTACTTCTTCCTCTAAATAATGGTTTTATTACTACTTTTTGCTTTTTCAATTATAGACATTAACTTTTTTCTACTCTGGAAAATAAAGATATAACAATCTTCTACAGCTCCTGTTACAATTTATCATTTCCTTAAACACCCCCAATATATCACAACTCAGAAATAATGTTTGCATTGTTCAGATTATATAAATATTGTTCACAGCTGAGATACCATATAGTGTGATTACATTTTCTTTCTTGTAAAATCTTATTTTTCCTGGAGTTAATTTTGATTTGCTTGGTTTTCTATTATACCTATCATTATTTCCTTTCTAAATTGTAATGTAACTATAAAGACACTCTTGAATTTAAAAAAAAAATTATTAGTTGTTGATAGACGTTTATTTTAATTATTTATATGTGGTTCTGCGAGCCGAACCCAGCTCATACATGCCAGGCAAGTGCACTACTACTGAGCCACAACCCCAACCCCTAGTTAAGACTTTAAGATGTCTGTGCTGGAGCCTATCAGTCACTTAACTCCAGTCTGGATTATGTACTCCCTAGACATCCTGTACAGCTATTGTTCTGGAGCTCTATCATAATTCTTGCACTTGCCTTTGCCTTTTTTTTTTTTTTTAATTAGAGCCTGAATTTCCTTGTTCACATGTCTTTCTTTTTCTGAGTTTCCTCTTTCATTTGGCTGGTTCACATCTGCTAGTAGTCTTCTTAGAAAAGATTCATGGGAGTTGTTTTTTATTTTTAATCCAACTTTTTCTTGTGTGTGCTGGGGCTCAAACCCATTGCTTCATGCATGCCAGGCAAGCACTCTATCACTAAGCCACGTTCCCAGTGAAAGTTAATTTTTTTTTTTGAGACTTCATTAGCCTGAAATGTCTTGTCTTTACGTCCCCACTTGATTGATAATAGTTGAGTATAGAATTTTAGGTTGGGATATCATTTTCCTATAGAATTTTACAGGCATTGTTCTATCATCCTTGCTATTTTCAAACTAATTGTTCCATTGTTGTTACTGAGAAAGATGATAGCATTTTGATTCCTGGTTCTATTTGTTAATGACTTGCTTTTTCTTTTTTAAACTTTTAAGATTCTTCTTTTTAGCCAGCTCTTGGGAACTGAGTAGGAGAAGAGAGCTGCTTTAAAAAATCTTTCACAATTGATAGGAGCTGGGTCAGAGGAGCCATCACAGAACCCAAAGGGGAAAAAACAAAAACAAAGAAACAAAAAAAACCCATAAGACAAAAATCAGTTGGAGCTTTTATAATGCCAAAGCAATTCCACTTTTTAATAAGGTCAATAAAAAGGCTTATTCATCAAAAAAAAAAAATCTTTCACAAAGTATCCCTATTTTCCGTAAGGTGATTAACCTCAACCCCTCACTGTACTTTGTGTTGTTATAGAGGGGGTCCTGTGGAGCCAAAGGGGCTCCAGGGGGCTACAGAGATTGTTTCTTATGTTCCCCAGGCTTCCAAACAAGAGTCACATAATAGAAAGCAGAGTTTATTAGAGAGAATCAAAGTGAAAGGCACAGCATAGGCACTGAGCAGACTGTCTCCAAAAAGAATGGTGTGGCTTTTGCAGAGAGGTGGGGGTTCTTTATTCTTGTCTTGTTTCCTTATATACCCTCTGATTTAACAAGTTATTTATTGCCCTTTGTTATTTTGTATGGCCTCCAGTAAATTTTCTTTGTGAGTGCCATAATGACTAGACCACAGAAGATGGTTTTGACATGTTTTTAAAATAATAGTTCCTTTAAGGGGTTATAATTAACTATGGCTAGGGGTGATTTGACATAGCAGTTCCCATTTCTTTTTTTCCTTTTTTTTTTTTGCCCCTAGTACTTGGGATTAAACCCAGAGGCACTTGACCACTGAGCCACATCCCCATATTTCTTTGTGGCTTGTAAATGACCAGATAGTTTATTTATAGTTTACTTGAACAGAAAAGTTTTCTGTTTTTTCCTGTCCTATGACCTATGGACTTTGTCCCTCATGAATACTTTTTATTATTTTTTTAAAATCTTCTTGTTGTTTCCCCTTATTGTCCCTCTTCCCACCTGGTTTAGGTAACTGATCACCTAATCTTGTCTTTCGATATTTATAGCTGCTCTTGTTCAATTTAATCAGAAAATGAGCCTTATCTCTTCCTCTAGTGGGAGAGAGAAGTTGTTTGACTACATGGAGTGGGATTGGAAGAGTATCTTAGGTATTTCCTTCTTATGTATAATGTTAATGAATTGCAATGTTTCTAGCACTTCTCCTTACCCCTCCTGAGAAAACTGGTGTTTCCAATTACTTATATTTCTGAATTTCTTTGTTAAGAGCCAGCTAGATTCTTGATGTCATATACACCTCATAGTTTGGATTCAGCTTTCTCTTTTCTGCTAAGCGTAGCTTACTGTCCCATTCTTACCTTCAAAAATTTGTTAAATATTTGTTGACCACTATCATCTTTAATTTTGCATTTCAGGAGGTTGCTGAGATAAACACACTGTGCATTTGCTGTTTTTGACCTTAAGTCATAAAAGGACAACAGTATTGCCACTGCTTTGATTCTTGAACTGATAGGCAACTCACTGTCTTCCAAGACAGCCCATTTCCTCTTTGTTTTTAGTATCTGCTTATCTTGGGCAAAAGTCTTTGTCTTTATAGGACAGTTTATTCTAATTCTTTCTACACCTTAGAGCAATTCCAGAGAAACTCATCATCTTCAACATGATAACCTTTTCTAGATTTGAAGGCAGTTACTAGAACTTGTCTCTTTTTTTGGTACTAGGATTGAACCCAATGGTATTAAAATTTTTTTAAAATATTTATTTTTTTAGTTGTAGTTGAACACAGTACCTTTATTTTATTTATTTATTTTTATGTGGTACCAACGATTGAACCCAGGGCCATACGCTCAGCTCTACCACTGAGCCACAACCCATCCCCCCTCCCAGTGGCATTTTACCACTGAGCTACATCCCCAGCCCTTTTGGTTTTTAAATCAGGGCCTTTCTTAATTGCTGAGGGTCTCACTAAGTTGCTGAGGCTGGCCTCAAACTTGTCATCTTCTTGCCTCAGCCTCCTGAGTCACTGGAATTAGTGGTGTGTGCCACTGTGCCCTGCTAGAACTTTATTGTTTTCGCTAAATATAACCTAGATCCAGGTGTGGGAGGCTGAGATAAGAATGAATTTTGGTTAGAATTAACTAAATTAATCCTCCCAGATAAAAACTTCTTGGGAGGCTGAGATAAGAGAATTGTGGGTTCTTGGGAAGGTGAGGCAAGAGAATTGCAAGTTTAAGTCCAACTGAGACAATTTAGCAAGACCTTGACTCAAAATATAAAGTATTGCAGAGGTTGCCCAGTGGTAGAGTACTTGCTTAGCCCTTGACTTAATCCTCAGTATTGAAAAAAAAATTGAAAAATAAAAACTAAACATAACCTAGTGTTATGGTTTAATTATGAGATGTCCCCCAAAAGCTCATGTGTGAGATGATGCAAGAAGTTTAGAGGTGAAATGATTGGGTTACTAAAGTTTTAACCTAATCAGTGCATTAATCCCCTAATAGGTGGTAACTGTAGGCAGGTAGGGTTTGGCTGAAGTAAGTGGGTTGTTGGGAGCATGTCTTTGGGGAGTATGTATTTTGTTCTTGGTGAGATCTGTCTCTCTGCTTCCTGGTGTGATGTTCTGAGCTGCTTTCCTCTGCCACAACCTTCTACCATGAAGTTCTGCCTGTCCTAGGGCACAGAGCAATGGAATCAGCTCTCTGTGGACTGAGACCCCTGAAACTGTGAGCACCAAATAAATTTTGCCTTCTTAAAATTGTTCTTGTCAGGTCTTTTGGTCACACAATGAGAAGCTGACTAAAACATCTAGTTCCTGTATGTACTCCTCAGAGGATATCATTTCAAATTTCTTTTTTTTAAAGAGAGAGAGAGAGGATTTTTTAATATTTATTTTCTAGTTTTCGTTGGACATAACATCTTTGTTTGTATGTGGTGCTGAGGATGGAACCCAGGCTGCACGCATGCCAGGCGAGTGCGCTACCGCTTGAGCCACATCCCCAGCCCTCAAATTTCTTTATTTTCCTTGTCACAAACTTCTGAACTAACTGCCTGATGAGTGATGTCCACGCTGGTTGCGGTGGTGCTTTCATATAATCTCAGCTACTTGAGAAGCTGAGGCAGGAGAACTGCAAGTTTGAGACCCACCCAGACAATTTAAATTAGCAAAATTCTGTCTCAAAATTAAAAGGGCTGAGGATGCAGCTCAGTGGTAGAACTCTTCTTCTATAGATGCACAAGGCCCTGGGCTCCATTCCTGGCTCCACCCTCACCCTACTCCCCACTCACCCACCAAAAAAAGAAGAAAAGAAATTATAGTCACAGAAATCCTCCCAGATAAAAATATTTCATATCTGAGAGTGTTAGGTGGATTTATCCCAAGGTGTACATGCCATTAGACATTTATGTGAATATGTCATTAGATGGGTAAAAGTAGATTCTGGGTTTCAGGAAATAACAGTTACAATAATAATATGTGCTTATGTGGAACTTTGAGAATTGTTGAGTACCTTTTATTTTAGAAAGCCTTTTGGTATTTTCTCAGTGACTTATTGGATAAATGAAACTTTTAAAGGTATAGGAGAGAATGTTACTGGTTTATCACTATTGGAAATTCCTTACATCGCCCGCCCTCCCTTCCTTCCTTCCTTCCTTCCTTCCTTCCTTCCTTCCTTCCTTCCTTCCTTCCTTCCTTCCCTCCCTCCCTCCCTCATGCCAGGCCAAGTACCCTACCACTGAGCTACATCCACAGCTCACATTGCAATTTTTATTTTATTATTATTTTTTCCAGTACTGGGGATTGAACCCATGGATACTGTATCACTGAACTGCATCCCCACTCATTTTTATTTTTTCCTTTTACTTTGAGACAGGGTCTAGCTAAGTTGCCGAGGTTGGCTTCAAACTTCTTGCAATCTCCCTATCTCACTTTCCTGAGCTGCGGGAATTATAGCTATGTACCACCCCACCAGACTTCACATTGCAGTTACTTACATAGCCTATATAGAGAAGATTGTTTGGTTTTGAAAAATATATTTGAATTTCTACATTTTTTTTAGGGGGGGGAGTGGTATTGGGGATTGAATTCTGGAGCATTCAACCACTGAGCCATATCCCCAGTCCTGTTTTATATTTTAGAGACAGAGTCTCACTGAGTTGCTTAGCACCTCGCAGTTACTGAGGTTCTTTGAACTCCTGATCCTCCTGTCTCAGCCTCCCAAGCCACTGGATTATAGGCATGCATCACCACATCTGGCTCTACAGTTTTATTTTTAATATTTATTTTTTAGTTGGACACAATGCCTTTATTTTTATTTTTATAAGGTGCTGAGGATCGAACCAGGGCCTCGTACTTGCTAAGCGAGCGCTCTACCGCTGAGCCACAACCCCAGCCTCCTCTACAGTTTTTTAAAATTAAAATTTTGAGCTTTAAAAAAATTGTATGAATTTGTTCCCTATGTGATAAAATTTTTAATTTATTATTATTGGTACTGGGGATTGAACCCAGGAGCACTCAACTACTTAGCCACATCCTCAGCCCCTTCTTTTTAGATTCAAACAAAAAAAAAATATCTTTATTTCACTGCTGTTAACAGAAATTTTCCATTCCTGGCTTCATAATTTAGAAAGCTGTGTGAACAGATGAAATTTCTGCCAGTGTCTGACATCTTGTGAGGTCCTCAGCCTTTTTTTACATTTTATTTAGAGACAGGGTCTTGTTAGAGTTGCTTAGGGTCTCACTAAGTTGCTGAGGATGGCTTTGAACTCATGATCCTCCTGCCTCTCCTCCTGGGCTGCTGGGATTACAGGCATAAGCCACTGCACCCAGTTTAAATTTAAATAGTTTGAAGTATCAATAGATAGAACCACACTTTATCCTCCCCACTTCCCACCCTATTTCCCATCCCTTTCCTTCTCTTCCTGAAAGAGGCAACATCTCTTATGAATTTGGTGTCTGTCTTTTAAATTGGATGTTTCTAATAAATATAGAATGATTGTCCATTTGGCTAATTGTAAACACAAAATAGAAGGTTTGAAGTACTACTCTATATTCTTCTAGGTAAATAAATTAACTTGAAAACAGTATCATTCACCAAGTAACTCAATAACCAAGTAGTAGCTGTGTATTTTATGTTTAATACCATATGATCTTTGAGTCTGTTAATTTGTCTAATTGGCAGCAGGCATCTAGGTCTCTTGAGGAAAAGAAGAGTCTGAAGAAAAGAAACAATGAAAAAAAGACAAGAATTGACAGACACATCAAGGAATGTGTAAAAATAAATAAGAAGGTTTCTTTTAAGAGTAAGACTGAATGTATAACTAGGTCTCAATTACTTTGATGTTTCCATTCTTGCCTCTTATACAAGTAATGCTTTTTCTTTATTTCTAAATGAATGAACAGGATATATACTAAACTTGGAAATCCTAGGGTCTCAAGTGTTGCCAATTTGAGATCCACACAGCAGAACAAAGTTCAGTTTACTAAAAGTATAATTAATTCTCCAAATATTAGTTCTCTCAGTTTTATAAATACCTACATAAAGAAGCTTACGACCCAGTACACAATTTAACAGAATTATATGCACTCTGTTTTAAACACTCCTTTGATTCATGGACACCCACTGAACAAAGAACTATATTTAGTACTTTTTTTGAAAGGTACTATAATTAAGTCTGCTACAGTTTCAATCATTACTAACACTGTAGATAATATAGGTGAAGAGGAGTTGCAAAGCACTTTTTCCTTAGCACTCATAAGTTCATTATTGAGACAGGTTCATATAACAAGAAACAGTTTAACAAGAGAAAAACACAGTTTATTAGCACATGCAACACATAATCATGAGGAAGAAACTTCAATTCAAAAATAATTCAAAATAGTGGCTTAGATACCTGCTTATGGGGCTAGGGATGAAGCTCAGTGATAGAACACTTACCTAGAGTACTGCTCATGTATTATCTTCAGTAAAGAACAACAAATTTTAGGGAAGTGATAAGACAAAGAAAAGCAGTTCCAGGTTTCCAAAGATAGGAAACTATGGAAAGGAAAATATATGGGAAATGAACTAATGAAGTAAAATCTGCTCCTACATTGCTGGGTGTTATCTCTGAGCTGATAAATGTTGTAAAGGAGAATTTCCGTCCTGTCTTGAGGCAGGAAGTATTTAGATAGGAAGACCTTTTGTTTTGGTAAATCTCTGACCTGCTTTTAGGCAAACAGAGGGAAGGCAGAGAGCTCCCATGCATCTTAATTGTTTTTAACTCAATGGTCCTTTATAATACGGGGGAAATATTTTATGTTCTTCATAGAAAAGGAGGAAAAGCAGCGCATCAAAGACACCCATGAGATATGAGATACAGATAGATTGAATTGTAAAAAAAAAAATGCAAGATTGTCAACACATCAGCACTGTCATTAATGAGAGAAATGGTACAAAGGCTTCATTTGAAGAGATGACTTCATGGAGTACCAGTGACTTTACATCTCATCAAAGGACAAAATAGGTTTTTGTTTTTCTGTTGCCTGAATGTTATATGTAGTTACGCTGACTGCCTGATGAATGCTATATTTTGTCATTTAAATGTTATGAACTTAAGGGAGGACTCAAAATGCTATTTAGTAGCACATTAATGGTTTGTAGCATGTCCTATAAAATCTCTTCTGCAAGGCTAAATTTTTTTAATATTTAGATAAAATTTCTAGGATTGATTTTGTGTGTTTATGCAGTACTGGGGATCAGACTCAGAGCCTTGCCCTTGTCACTGAGCTACAATCCCCAGTCTTTTCCTTTTCTTCCTTCCTTCCTTCCTTCCTTTCTTTTCCTTCTTTCTTTCTTTTCCTTCTTTCCTTTCCTTCCTAAATTGCCCAGACTGGCCTCAAATTTGGCATTCTCCTGCCTCAGTCTCCCATATCACTGAGATTTCAGGCATGTGCTACTGTGCCCAACATTGATTGATTTTTGAAGGAACTAAATGTTTATTATAACTTATTAATTAAATTTTAGAATATTTTCTTTGTGTTAATAGAAGACTTAGTCTTCATTTTATCAGTAGATTACCAAACATTTTATGGTTTTTAAATTCCATGTTGCTTTGTATTTTTGGCTTTCCTGCAGATAATCAAAATGTCAACTAATAGAGAATACTGTAACCTAAGAGTGAATTTGAAATCTCCTATAATGATGATATACTATGTGTTTTGTGTATTGTTCTTTTTATAAAAAATTGAAATACTGGCAAACTAAAAATTATTTATTCATGAACAAGCTACTTGTTTTTCTAACTCCTGTTCCTGAAATGTAAGGAATTAACATTCTTCAGGTTTAGAGTAGAATTCAGTGGTAGAACAAATACATGAGACCTTGGGTTCAATACCCAGAGTCACAGAGAAAATTTTTTTTTTAAATTTCTGAATAAGTCAGAAACTAACATAAATTGAAAGACTGAAAACAATTGACACATTATACTGTTGAGAAAGTAGCTGAAGAAGAACTTGTAGCTATTAGATCCCCTCCCTCCATATCCTCAAGGGAGTACCTTTCCCGACAATTCCCCAATCCTGGCAGATGTTTGCATCTTATTCCCTAGAGAGGATAAAATATGAATCTCTTAATTAGAGAACACCAGGTGTAGTTGAGGGCACATGGGCCATATTGAAAAACAAAGGAGAATGATAAATTTTAAGATTAGGCATAGCCCTCTTCCTTTACTTTTTTGAGCCAGGCAGATTGCAAAACTCTTTTTTGATGAATTTTGGTTAGAATCAAAAGATTCTCTAACAAATGATCTAACCATGTTATCCTATAATAAAATTCAAAATCCACAAATCCTATATATGCCTCCCATCAGGTTGTATCATCTGTTCTTAAAACAGGCAATTAGGAGTTACTAGATATTAATTTAAAAAAAAACATGGAATACCTTAAAGTAGTTATAGTAATACTGCTGTGGAAATATCTTCATAATAAACCATAAATTAAAAAATTAAAACCACCCAATACAAAGGCTTCCCAATTGGCTTTTAATCGCCTATTTTTACTTAAGACCCCATTTATATAGTGTGTGGGGGGGAGCGGGGGGACACAAACCACATGTTTCTTTTATATATATATAAAAGATTTGTAAGGAAACATATCATGGACAGAGTCAGAGGAAGAAAGAGAATAATGTATGCATACATTCCTATTTTTTGGAAAATTTTACAATGAAAATGATTCATGTATTTATACTTCAGGTTTTCTTTGGGGTTTTTGTTTTATATTTTTATTGTTGATGAACTTTTGTTTTATTTATTTACATGCAGCACTGAGATTCAAACTCGGTGCCTTACACATGTTAGGCAAGTGCTCTACCACAGAGCCACAATCCCAGCCCTGTTTTTATTTATTTTATTTTAGTTTTTGAGTTTTGGTTGGACACAATACCTTCATTTTATTTATTATTATGTGGTGCTGAGGATCGAACCCCGGGGCTTCCCACATGGTAGGCTAGCATTCTACCACTGAGCCACAACCCCAGCCCCCTCAGTTTGTTTTTAAGAAGAGTCTTACCGTATAACAAAGGCTGGCCTCAAACTTGCAGCCCTGCCTCAGCCTCCCAAATATCTGGGACTATAAGCACTAAAGTGTTTTTGTTTGTTGGTTTTGCACTAGGGTCAAGGGTGTCTTACCACTGCACTACATGCCCAGCCATTTTTATTTTGAGGCAGGGTCTCACTAAGTTACTGAGGGTCTTGCTAAATTTCTAAGTCTGACCTCAAAATTGGGATCCTCCTGTCTGAGCCTTCTGAGTTCTGGGATTAAGGACATGTACCACTGTGCCCAGTTTATATTTAATTTTTTTTATGTAGTTGTAGATAGACAGAATGCCTTTATTTTAATTGTTTATTTTTTTATGTGGTGCTGAGAATCCAACCCAGTGCCTCACGCATGCTAGGCAAGCACTCTACCACTGAGCTATAACCCCAGCCCCTATACTTAGGTTTTAAAAGAAAAGGAAGAAAAAACATGAAAAAGAAAATAAAGATTGCTATACTTTCTGGACACATAAGGAATATTACAAATTGAAGTTATCTTAAAACAGAATAAAATCTATGGGAAATGAATACTAATGATATCTATATATATCCATTGGTACTTACTATTGTGAATTCTTGTGCTTTTAGAGGATTCTGTAGTACATATTGCTTGCTTGCCTGTTTTTTTTTTTTTTTTTTTTTTT
>NW_025999880.1:4424175-4428642 GCF_001458135.2 Marmota marmota marmota | reverse complement strand
CTGTTTTTTTTTTTTTTTTTTTGTACCAGGGATTGAAGGTGGGTGAGGGGGAGGCTTAACACTGAGCCCACATACTCAGCCCTTTGTGGGAAGCTGTTCTCGCACGTGATTGGGCATCTCCCTGACTGGGTGTGAGGCGTTCCGGCTAAATTGTGTCAGAACTAATCCCCACCCTTTCTAGGTGCGAGAGCCCATCCGTGTGGGAGTGTGACTGACCATTGACCCTGAGACCAATCACTGACCCTGACTTTGGAATGCTGTCCCCCTCGACCTTCATTGGATGGAATTTTCCCCTGAATTTCTTGTTCCCTAATAAAAGGCCACTCTCTGGCGTGCCCTGCCTCTCTCTCCTGATAGTCCCTTGTGTAACATCGCTGCCCCACTGGGTGGCTCGAGGCAGGAGCCAGAGGGAGAGCCATCTCAGACCTGGTCAAAGAAAAAGGTAATTTGAGTTTATGTGTGTTTACTTTGATCTCACTAGTTAACTTCTGTGCTTCGAACCTCTAGTATGTCGCTAGCGTGCTGGTCTCGCGGCTGAATTGGCAACCATGAAGGGACATTTTAGATTAACTAGATTGAGTGGGAGCGCACTATAAAAATAAAGGAATTGGTGACAATTTTGGGTCACAAAAGTACCTGGAGGTACTGAAGGGATGACACGTTAAATTATTTAAAATGGGAAATTCAACTTCTACTGATAAGGACATGTATTTGATTATCTTAGAAACTATAATTAATCAGAAAGGAAAACAGATAAAAAAGACTCAGTTATTACAATTCTTAAAGGTTGTAGGTGAATTTTGCCCTTGGTTTTGTGACCAAGATTCGCCAAATTTACATACTTGGGAGAAATTAGGGAGGAAATTACAAAAAATTTGCCTTTCTAATGAATTACCTGGAGGCAGCCCTTTATATATAAATTTTTTTTGTGTGTGTGTGGGTAGTGTACCAGGGATTGAATTCAGAGACACTTGACCACTGAGCCACACCCCCAGCCCTATTTTGTATTTTATTTAGAGACAGGGTCTCACTGAATTGCTTAGGTCCTTACTAAATTGCTGAGACTGGCTTTGAACTTGTGATCCCCTTGCCTCAACCTCCTGAGCTGCTGGGATTACATGCATGCACCACTGTGCCCGGCCCTTTTTTTATATTTTATTTTTATTTAGAGACAGGGTTTCACTGAGTTGCTTAGGGCCTTGCCAATCTGCTGAGGCTGTCTTTGAACTTGCGACCCTTCTGCCTTAGCCTCCCGAGCCTCTAGGATTACAAGTATGTGCCACAGTGCCTGGCAATATATTGCTTTCCTCACTATCTGTTTAGAACTTGGCAATTAATGGTATGCTAAATCAGTTAACACTCTGTCATCTACTTTCTGATTTACAAAAATCTATTGTTTTTTCCCCTCCTTTCCCCCTCACCTTTTGGGATTTTATATTTCAAATTTTGCCCTGACTGTTGTTTTAGTAGGGTTTCTAGAAAGGGAGTAATTGAATATACATTTTAATTCTGCCTCCTTACCCTGAAAATCCTTAAAATTTTTTCTTTGATAGAGAAGCAGTAATACACAGCAGTTGGGAGTGAATTATGGCCCCAGAATACTTAACATTTGAACTCCAGCTTTGTCAATGTGACTTTGATCACATATTAGCTACTAGATTGACCTCTACATTCCTAATTTTTCTCATCTATAAAATGGAGATAAAATACCTACTTCATAATGTTGAGAGCCACAGCCGAAGGGGCCCCTGCAAACTTCCAGCTGCCAGCAAACTTCCAGCTGCCAGCTGATGATTGGCTCACAGCGGCCCCAGCAAACTTCTAGCTGCCAACTGATTGGCTTCTCTGTGATGATGCTCATTGGGCTGTTTCCCCACCCTTTCAGACCACAGAGCTGCTCATTGGGGGACTTTTTTTGGCTCTGCCCATGGGACCCTGGAGGTTGAGGAGGATGATTGCAAATTTTAGGCCCACCTGGTCAATTTAGGGGGACTGTAAATAAAATGTTAAAAAAGAGGTGGGATGTAGCTCAGACTGAATGTTCCTGTGTTCAATACCCAGTACCATAAAAAATAAATTTGATATCATTTCATGTCAAAAAAAGAATTTAGGCCATATTTCAAGAACTTTGTTGATCTTTCCTGTGCATTTTTAAATACTTTTTTCTATGTGTGTATATACATTATGTACACACACATACATATATATGTATATGAATGTGTCAAACACATTAAGCTATTATATGTCACAATTTTATTTTAAAAGCTGTCAAAACTTATGTTTCTTTTTCTCCTGGTTCATTGGTTTCTTTTTAAAAAATTTATGTTGTTTTGTGATGTTAGGAATTGAACCATGAACATTACTCATGCTAGGCAAGCACTCTGTAAGAGCTGCATACCCAACCATGTTTTCTGTATTTGGTATTTATTAAAAATTGAGATATTTAGTTCCAGGTCATTTGTTTTCACTGTTGTATTCTATTGTTTGAATATACAATCTCTAATCTTTAATCTATTTTCTTATTGATGTCATTTTATTGTTCTAATTCAAAGACATTATAATGTTTTAGTCAACATTCTTATAAATGTCTCCTATGTAAATACATATAAAGTTTCTCTAGTTATATTTAGGAGTTGATTGCTGGATAGAAACTGTGCTTATCTTCAACTTTATTATAAACGACATACAATGTACCAGTTATTCTAAGTATATTCTTTAGTATAACTATAAATATGTATATCACAACTAGCATATGAGGTAAATATTATTCTCTTTTTTTACAGATGAGGAAATTAAGACATAGAGAAATTGTGATTTGCCCCAAATCATCACATAGCTAATAAATAGTATTTTTAGGCAATTTGATTTCAGAGTCATGCCAGTTCTTTATATTTTGGGAAATATATGCCCATGTTTTTCTGCTATATTCTCATCTAATTTATTTAACTCTTGGTTCTTTATCAAAGTTTGATGTGGTGCAGTCAAAGGGGAAGATATTAACTGGAAATATCATATTCAAAAAAACATGACTGTTGCTGGCCTATGCCTGTCAGCCTATGCAGAAGGATCACATGTTTGAGGCCAGCCTCAATAACTTAGCAAGACCTTCTCTCAAAAAATAAAAAGGACTGGGGATGTAGCTTAGTGGTAAAAGTACCCATGGGTTCAATTCCCAGTACCAAAAAAAGATCAATCAATCAATCAATCTGCGTTACTGGGAATGGTGGTGCATGCTTGCCTTGCGTTTGCTGAGGTTGTTTTTAAACTCACTATCTTCCTGCCTTAGCCTCTAGAGCCACTGGGATTACAGGCACTAAGCAACTCATTCACTTGCTTGTTTTTGGTTTGGTGCTAGCAATTAAACCCAGGGTTCTTTGCATGCTAAATACATGCTCTCATACTGAGCTACACACCCATCCTCACAGTCACATTTTTTCTTCTCTCTCTCTGGCAATACTTGATAAAAAGCTGGTGTGCACCTCCCAGCAACTAGAAAGGGTAAGGCAGGAGGAGGATCACCTGAGTAATACTTCCAGGGATGTTTAATTACCAATCCTTTTTGAGAAAGAGTCTCACTAAATTACCCAGGCTGGCCTCAAACTTGTGATCCTCCTGTCTCAGAGCATCAAGAGTTAGTTTCTTAGCTGACTGCTAGTCTCCTGAGTCACTGGGATTACAAGCATGCACCACCATTCCCAGTAACACAGTTCTGCCTATCCATGAACAGGGTATATCTTTCCATTTTCTAAGATCTTCTTCTATTTCTCTCTTTAGGGTTCTGTAGTTTTCATTGTATAAGTCTTTCACCTCTTTTGTTAGGTTGATTCCCAAGTATTTTATTTTTATTGAGGATATTGTGAATGGAGTTGTTGTCCTCATTTCCATTTCAGAGGATTTGTCGCTGATATACAGGAATGCCTTTGATTTATGCGTGTTGATTTTATATCCTCCCACTTTGCTGAATTCATTTATTAGCTCTAATAGTTTCTTTGTAGACCCTTTTGGGTCTGCTAGGTATAGAATCATGTCTTCTGCAAATAGTGATAATTTAAGTTCTTTTCCTATTTTTATGCCTTTAATTTCTTTCGTCTGTCTAATTGCTCTGGCCAGTGTTTCGAGAACTATGTTGAACAGAAGTGGTGAGAGAGTGCATCCCTGTCTTGTTCCAGATTTTAGAGGGAATGCCTTCAATTTTTCTCCGTTCAGAATGATGCTAGCCTGAGGCTTAGCATAGTTAGCTTTTACAATATTGAGGTATGTTCCTGTTATCCCTAGTTTTTCTAGAGTTTTGAACATGAAGGGATGCTGTATTTTGTCAAATGCTTTTTCTGCATCTATCGATATGATCATATGGTTCTTATCTTTAAGTCTATTGATGTGGTGAATAACATTTATTGATTTCCATATATTGAACCAGCCTTGCATCCCAGGGATGAATCCTACTTGATCATGGTGCACAATTTTTTT
>NW_025999880.1:4391776-4422995 GCF_001458135.2 Marmota marmota marmota | reverse complement strand
TTACCTCTTCTAAAGTTGAGTTGACCTGCATTGCTTGTGGTCCTTTCTTTCCTTGTCTTTTCATACTGCTCGCATTTCTTTCTGCTTGGTGAAACTGTTGTATTATTGAATTTTCCCCCTATATATTTATATTGCTCTTGTATAGTTGCAAAGTCTCCCTTGCAGGGGCGGGCGGCGGCTGTGCTCCTCCTCCAATTGGGGTGATCTGTCTATCTCGCCGGCAGGCCGCTGGGCCCCTTCTCCAGGTTGCGTGGTCTGCCTACCTTGCAGGCAACGGCTGGGCCCCTCCTCCAATAGGGATGATCTGTCTAAGACGCTGGCAGGCTGCGGGGCCTGTTCTCCAGTTTGCAGGTCTGCCTACCTTGCAGGCGCAGGCGGCGGCTGTACCCCTCCTCCAATTGGGGTGATCTTTCAACTAGGCCGGCGTGCCGCCGGGCCCCTTCTCCAGGATGCGCGGTCTGCCTACCTTGTGGGCGGCAGCAGGGACCTTCCTCCAATTGGGGCGATGTGTCTACCACGCCGGCAGGCCGCTGGGCCTGCTCCGCTGGTCGGTCGCAGGTCTGCCTACCTTGCAGGTGTGGGCGACGGCTCTGCTCCACACCTCCTCCAATTGGGGCGATGTGTCTACCACACCAGCAGGCTGCTGGGCCTGCTCCGCTGGTCGGTCGCAGGTCTGCCTACCTTGCAGGCGCGGGCGGCGGCTCTGCTCCGCCCCTCCTCCAATTTGGGCTATGTGTCTACCACGTCGGGGGGCCGCTGGGCCTGCTCCGCCGGTCGGTTGCAGGTCCCACCTTGCAGTTGCGTGCGATGGCTCTGTTTCTTGGGTTCTTATTTCACAAAGTTGAAGAATGAAATTCATGGACAATGGAGGATGAGCATGAAAAAGTAAGATTTTTTTCAACCAAGAAGAAACAGCTCCTACTGATTGAGAAGGGGTCCTGATAGAGGTTGCCACTCAGATGTGTCCAGGGGCTTATATAGCTGCTGAGTAGGGGCACTGCTCAATATTTATGTTAATCAGGTATCAAAAAAATGTGAGCCTATTGGTCCTTTTATGATAACTAGGTATTTGGTCAGCACACAACATTGTTTGGTTATGCCCTTTTACCTGTTGAGTTTGGAAATACTCTTAAGATTTTACTGTCCCAACTTTCCTTTTTCAGCTTTGGTGGTTGTAATGTTTGGAATATTTCTACAGAACCCTTTCTGTGCAGCATCTGCACTTTTCAGAAATTAAAAAAACCTCTGAGAGCTCACAAAGGAAAAGGAATTAATAAACATCTCTCTATAGTAACATTGAATGGTCTCAAGTCTCTAATCAAAAGGCATAGGGATTTAAAAACAACACCAAAATATATGTTGTTTGCAAAAGACTCTCAACCTTACAAGCAAAAATATTCAGCCTGGGGCTTGGGCTGTGACTCAGTGGTAGAGTGCTTGCTTGGCATGTGTGAGGTGTACTAGGTTTGATCCTCAGCACCACATAAAAATAAATAAATGAAATAAAGGTATTGTGTCCATCTACAACTAAAAAAAATTTTTTTAAATATTCACAGTCTGAAAGTGAAAAGAAGGAAATTGATATACCATGTGAATGGAGGCCCCAATTCCACAGGAGTTAGCTACTCATATTTGACAAAGCAGACTTAATACCAAAATTAATTGGACAAAGGTCACTTCATTACTACTAAAGGTAACAACCCAATAAGAAGGCTTATTTTTTCAGAATTTAATCTTATTTTTTATTTATTTGTTTTTTATGTGGTGCTGAGGATTGAATTCAGTGCCTCACTCATGCTAGGCAAGCACTGTACCACTGAGCTACAATCCCAGCCAAACAAGAAGTTTTAACAATAGTAAATACATATTCCTTAAACATGGGTGCAACTAATTATATAAAATAGATACTACTTGAATTAAAGCTTCAGATAGACCCCAGTACAATAATACTGGGTGGTTTTAATACACCTGTCACCAATAGATAAGTCATCCAGACATAAACTCAGCAAAGACTCTTTAAACCTGAAAAATATTATAAATTAAATGGACTTAACAGATATCTATAGAATATTTATCCACAGAGTGGAATATACTTTCTTCTCAGCAGCTCATGGAACGTTCTCCAAAACAGATCATGTTTTAGGCCACAAAGCAACCCTTAGCAAATATTTTTTTAAAAATTAAAATTCAATTCCAGTACATTGGAAAATCTAGAAGAAACAGATAATTTATAGATACAAACAAAATACAATCTATAAAATTGAACCAAGGGGACATACAAAACCTAAAGAGCCAAAAACTAGCAATTATATAGAAGCAATAATAAAAAGCCTTTTGACAAAAAAAGTTCATGACCAGATGGAATCTCACAGAATCAGAGCTTTACAGAAGATCTATATCCTATTGCTCCTCAGATTATTCCATGAAATACAAAGAGATTTTGTATTTTATATTTACATTTCAAAATTCATTCTGTGGAGCCAATATCATACTTATACTTAAACCTGATAAGGACACATCAAGGAAAGAAAATTACAGACCAACATCCCTAAAAAACTTAGATACAAAAATCCTTAATAAGCCAGATGTGGTAGTGCATACCTGTGAAATCACAGCAACTTGGGAGACTGATTCAGGAGGAACACAAGTTTGAGGCCAGCCTCAGCACATTGTGAGGCCCTAAGCAATTTAGACCCTGTCTCAAAAATAAAAAGAATTGAGAATGTGGTAAAGTACCCCTGGGTTCAATCCCCAGTTCCAAAAAAATTAAAATTCTTAATAAAATATTGACAAATCATATTCAACAACATATTTAGAAGATTCTATGTCATAGTCAAGTTGATTTTATCCCAGAGATGCAAGTGTGGTATAAAATATGCAATATTCATTCCCATAAATAGAATTATGGAACAAGACAAGGATGTCTACTCTCACCACTCCTATTTAATGTAGTACTGGAAATTATAGCCAGAGAAATTAGGCTGTTTGCAGATGATATGCTCCTATGCTTAGAAGATACAAGAAGATCCACCAAAAGACTGCTATTGGTAATAAATTCAGCAAAGTAGCAGATTACAAAATTAACACAGAAACCAATAGCTTTCCTATATATCAACAAGGAATCTGCTGAGAAAGAAGTCGGGAAAACAATTTCATTTACAGTGGCCTAAATACCTAGGATTTAAATCTAACCAAGGTGGTAAAAAACCTCTATAATGAAAACTGTAGAACCCTGAAGAAAGAAATTGAAGAAGACATAAGAAGATGGAAAGACATATACACCCTGCCCCTTGTTCATGGATAGGCAAAATTAATGTTAAAATGGCCATACTACCAAAAGCAGTATACAATGCATCCCCATCAAAATACCAATGACACTTTTCACAGAATAAGAAAAAAACAGTATAAAATTCATTTGGAAGAACAAAAGACCCAGAATAGCCAAAGCAATTCTAAGCCAAAAATGCAATGCTGGAGGCATCACAACACCTGACTTGAAATTATACTATAGAGATAATATTAACAAAACTGCATGGTATGAGCATAGTGTAGACCAGTGGTACAGAATAAAAGAAAAACCCACACATCTACAGTCATCTGATCTTTCACAAAGGTGCCAAAAATATATATTGGAGAAAAGATAGTGGTGCTGGGAAAACTGGTTATCCGTGTGGAGAAGAATGAGACTAGACCCTTATCTTTCACTTTGCATAAAATTAACTCAAAATGGATCAAACACCTAGGAGTTAGAAACTGTGCAACTCCTAGAGGAAAAAAAGAAAAAAAGTCAAACTCCAGCATATAAGCACAGGCAATGACTTTCTTATTAGAAATAATGACAAGAGTTAATAAATTGGATGGCATCAAATTAAAAAGTTTTTGAGCAGCAATGGAAAGAATGTGAAGTGAACTTACAGAATGGGAGAAAATCTTTGCTAGCTACTCTTCTGGCAGAGAATATCTAGAATATAGAAAATTCAAATAACTTAACACCAAAAAGCAAAACAGTAAATGGGCAATGAATTAAATAGACACTTCTGAAAAGAAATACAAATGACCAACTATATGTGAAAAAATGTTCAATGTCATTAGAAATTAGGAAAATGCAAATCAGAACTATACTGAGATTCCATCTCACACCAGAAGGGCTGTTATCAAGAATACAAACAATAAACCAGGCTCATTGCCACATGCCTGTAATCCCAGTGGCTTGGGAGGCTGAGGCAATTTAGGCCCTAAGCAATTCAGCAAGATCTTGTTTCTAGATAAAATATATAAAAGGGCTGAATGGCTGGGGATATGGCTCAGTGGTTGAGTGCCCCTGGGTTCAATTCCCAGTACCAAAAAAAAAAAAAAAAAAAAAAAAAGGAAAAGAAACCAAAACAAAACAAAGAAAACAACGGTAATTGTTGGAGAGGTTGTGGAAGAACACTGTGGGATTGTAAATTAGTAACACCAGTATAGAGCTGCCTCAGAAGATTAGGCATGGAGCCCACCATATGATCCAGCTATGTAGTGATACATGCATACCCATGTTTATAGCAGCACAATTTTCCATGGCTTAGCTATTGAAAAATTGATAAAGAAAATGTGGTATATATACACAATGAAGTTTTATTAAATCATAAAGAAAAATGAAATCATGTCATTTGCAGGAAAATGGATGGAACTAGAGAACATTATGTTGAGAAATAAGCCATACTCAGAAGGTTAAGGATCATATGTTTTCTCCCATATGTGGAACCTAGAGAGGAAAAAGGAAAGTTTGAGGGGTGATCGCATGAAAAACAAAGGAAGATCAGTAGACTAGAAGAAAGAGACTGAGAATCAGTTCTTAGTTTTATTGATACTTTTTATTGTATGTCTGTCAATCTCTACTTCCTTTCTCCTTTTTAGGTTTAATTTTCTGTTTTTCATTAATCTCTTTAAGTGCCTAGAACATTAATTGTTGAGAGCCACAGCCGAAGGGGCCCCAGCAAACTTCCAGCTGCCAGCTGATGATTGGCTCACAGCGGCCCCAGCAACATCTAGCTGATTGGCTCCTCTGCGGTGATGCTCATTGGGCTGTTTCCCTGCCCTTTCAGACCACGGAGCTGCTCATTGGGGGACTTTTTTGGCTCCGCCCACGTGACCCAGCCAATCGGCCTCAAGAGCAGGAGGATTGTGGGAGGTGGAGAGAAGCTTGTGGAGGTGGAGAGAAGCTTGTGGGGGAGAGAGAGGCTTCTGGAAAGCCGGTGGTGGCAGTTGAGGCTCTGAGGGTTTTTCCTGAGAGGCTGTTTTGTTTGGCGTGTGTGGTTCTAAAAATAAAGTTAGTTTCTTTTGACAAGTGGCTCCTGAATTGTGCCCAGCCAGACTGCGGCAATTAATGTTTATATATATATATATATATATGTTTGTATTTACACATATACACACATATATAGTCTTTTCATTATCATAATTTGTTTACATTTTTATACTGTGATTATATTTCTTACCATTGGATCAGTTAAAAGCAAATTATATAATTTTCAAACAACAATGATTTTCTAGTTATCTCTTAAGTATTGAATTTGGGGTTTTTGTTTGTTTTTGGCAATGCTGAGATTGAACTCAGAGTCTCATGCATATTAGGCAAATGCTCTACCACTGATCTATATTCCTCAGCCATAAGTATTGATTTTTAACTTCATTGTTGTCTGAGAACATTTTCTATGGGATATCAGTTTATGTAGTATTCCAAAAAGAATGTATTATGTGAATCTAATCATGAGGAAGCATCAACAAATTTCAGATGAGCAGTATTCTAGTTTTAAATAAAATAAGTACAATTACTGTGTGTCAATTAAAAAATAATAAAGTGAGGGGGAAGAGGGGCTGGGGTTGTGGCTTAGCAGTAGAGTGCTTGCCTAGCACGTGCGAGGCCCTGGGTTTGATCCTCAGCACCACATAAAAACAAAATAAAGGTATTGTATCCAACTACAACAAAAAAAAAAAAATGAGGGGGAAGGATAGTGTATTCTTTAAAAAGATTAATGCAATGAAAGAAAGAATGGTATGATAGTACCAAATTAAAGAATCCTAGAGAAATGACATCTAATAGTGATTTACTCTGCATAAAACAAAATTACCTCAAAGCTTAACAGCTTGTAAAATAAACATTTATTATCTCACATAGTTTCTGAGAGTCAAAAAGCTGGAGTATCTCAGGTATATGGTTCTAGCTTAGGATTTCTCACAAGTTTATAGCCAGGTTGTTGGCCAGGACTGTTGTTACTTCAAGGCCTAACTAGAGCTAGAGAATCTGCTTCCAAGATTACTCACAAGATTGTTGGGAGGCAGTCTTGTAAGCAGGTGACCACAAAAGCTAATGTAATAAGTAATCTTGCAGTAGGTCAGGAAATGGAGGGGAAATAAGTAAAATACATATATAAGTATACATATATGTGTGAAGTGTGATGCATGGCTTAAGTATTATAGATATTAGAAATTAAGATTGGAATGAAAGAATCTGTAATTGCCTGGCTTATGACTACCAGGTGACCCACAGTATTCAGTGAACTGCCACTGATTGAAGTGGGGTAACCTATGAATTTATTGTTATCAATAAATTCTAACACCATGGAAAGATACAAATGTGTTTGGTCTATGTTAATACAACAAGTATGCAGAACTTCCAAGTTCTTATTTTCTTGTCCTTTCTTTATGTCTGCCTTCTATTTTTATTTCTTCTACCTCAAAATGAATTATTAAGTGTAAAACACTAAAACAGGGCCTGGAACATTGAAAAAGTTGAATAAATGTTTGTCGGCTTTAAAAATATATATTTTGTACTGGAAGAAAAGAACAAGTTTAGTTTAAGAATAAAGCAAACATTCTTGGAATAGCTAAGAAATTGCGTTTCCTGGCCATTTTTTGGTTTTCCGTGGCAACCATAGTAGTGAGATTATCTGTTTAACTAGTACATCCTCCCCATAAAACTCTTGTCATGAGAAGAGACCATGTCCCATTAATTAATTCAGTTGATCATTGAGTTCAGTGAATTAGCAATTATTTCAGTAGTATTTACCAGGCACTAGGGATAAACAGTGAATAAAAAGGATAAGGGGCTGGGGATTTAGTGCAGTGGTAGAGTGGTTGCCTATCATGCACAAGGCCCTGGGTTCAATCCTTGGCCTTGTGATAGAGGAGATTTATTCCCACTTTAAAATCTACAATTTCATTTATTATCATTGTCAGGCATGGTGGTACATATCTGTATTCCCAGCAACCCAAGGGGATTACAAATTTGAGGCCAGCCTTAGCAAGACCCTGTCTCAAAAAATCAAAAGGGCTGTAAATCACCCCAGGGGTTCAATCCCCCATACCAAGAAATAAAATAATATGGTTTATTCCTTGACGTTTTTCTTACAGAATGCAAACTTAATAGCATCAAAAAAAAAAGTGTCTGCTTCTAGGTATTACACCCAGAGATGCTTTACTACTGAGGTACATCCCCTGTTCTTTTTATTTTGAGATAAGTTCTCAATAAATTGCTGAAAGTAGCCTTGAATTTTTATCCTCTTGCTTCAGCCTCCTGAACCATTGGAATTATGGACCTGCACCACCATACCTCCAAAACTACACATTCTGATAAAAGGTATGATGAAGTGGCAAGGAGTAGAGTAAGGTTCAGAATAGCAGAATACAAAGCAGATCCTTAATGACATTTCCTGGTCTAATGAAACTTAAGTATAAAGAATAAGAACGAATGAATTAATAGTAAAATTCCACAAAATTAACACCATAAGGAACTCTCTAAGGGAAAATAATATCATTATTTATTATTTATTATAAGCCAGGCATAGTACTAAATATCATAGCTGTGTATACTAAGAATTGTATATTAATTGTGCTGTTAATTCTCCCTGATGAGTTGACAGTAGACTCATTTTACAGACCAATAAAAAATTCAGAGTTTAAGTGACTTGTTCAAGGTCACAGAGTAGTTAAGTATTGGAATGCAGACTTTTATTCAAGGTCAAAGCCACTGATTTTTAACTATAATGTAGGAGCTGATAAAAAATTTTTTCTAAATAAGCAGCTAATTTGGGGGTAGAACTGTGGTGTACCTGCAAGAAAGACCTCTTGGATTTTTGGCAGAATTAAGTCTATTGAAGGACAAGCCTATAAATAAGATTTGAAGTATAAAAAAATATCAGCTAATAGAATAAAAATTATTGTCTTTGCTAGAAGTAATTTCTCCCTCCTCTGATCTCCTATAGTTTATGACTATATTACTGTACCACTTACTCTGTGTAATTGAGCAAGATACTTAACCTCTTTCAACTCAAATTACTTCATCTGACAAATGATGATAGTACCTGCCAAGCCTGATGAAATGAAGTATTACATCAGAAAGACTCATAAACTGGAATGTTTTAATTTTCTTAATGAGCTATAAACTACTTGATGATCACTGGGTTATATATTTTTCTGTGCCACACAGCATAAAAACGTATCATTTTATGGCATATATTTACAGGCACACAGTAGATAATAGTTGAAGAAACAAATGACTCATCAGACTTTTCCTATTATAATAATCTGCAGTAGGAACAGAAACTGGCACAGCTTTGCTAGTAATTTTGGTTATCTTGATACCTTTGAGTTCATATGAGCTGTTCCTTGGGTTTTAATTGTAATAAAACACTTTTTGCTTCTGAGAACCATTTTAGTTCATTTTTAGCAACCTTGCCTGATACATAAACAGTTTGGCAGAAAATGAGAATGTGATGTATTGGAAGCAGTTGGCTTGCTGACGCAAGAACACTCTGACTTTGTGATGCTTAGCTGTAGGTATAACTGAGATAACCATGCCAGATGCTATACAGTATTCTTTAGAAATAGGTGGATGTGGCTGATGCATTTAGTGTGTACTGCTTATAAGAAATAGATGGATGTTAATGACTCTCAGATCTAAAACTAGCTCTTAGGTTTTGATCTTTCAATTAAAATCTAAAATTAAAGATTATAATATGACTTGGCACCATTATTGTTTGGATAACATATGTTCCTATCAAATCTGAGAAATTCAATTTTAAAAAGAGAAGAAAAAGAAGAAATTAGACTTAGAAGAAATCAGAGCCCTTCGTACTTCAAAATGACACCACTTTAAGTTGTTTACTTGAGGATGTTCTCTCCATAATATACCCATTAAAAATGAAGCTTTACTTTCCTACTTTGATTCTGATCATGTTATTTCCCTCTTTTTTCCCCCATTTTTGCTTAAGACTTGATATTTTTTGGAGCAGTTTTAGGTTCCAGCAAAACTGAGAGAAAGCCATGGGATATCTCATACCCCCCCACACATTCATAGCCTCCCTTCATTATCAACACATACTATTAGAGTAGTACATTTGCTACTGTAGATGAACCTGTGCTGGCACATCATTGTTACCCAAAGTCTATTGTTTTTATCAGGGTTCACTCTTGGTGTTGTATAGTCAATGGGTTAGATTTGGGCAAATGCATGACTTATAACTACCATTATTGTATACAGAGTATTTTCACTGCCACCCGGGCCCTGCAAGCTCTACCACTTCCTTTCATTTCTCCCTGTCCCTTAATTTCTGGCAACCACTGTTTTGTTTTATGGTTCTAGGGATAATACCCAGGCCTTGTGCATGCTAAGAAAGAATTCTACCACTGAGCTACTGCTGCAGCCTGGCTGGGCACAATTCAGGAGCCACTTGTCAAAAGAAACGAACTTTATTTTTAGAACCACACACTCCAAACAAAACAGCTCCTCAGGAAAAACCTTCAGAGCCCAACTGCCACCACAGGCTTCCCACAAGCCTCTCAACCTCCCCCACTCCTCCTGCTCTTGAGGCTGATTGGCTGGGTCGCGTGGGCGGAGCCAAAAAAGTCCCCCAATGAGCAGCTCCGTGGTCTGAAAGGGTGGGGAAACACCCCAATGAGCATCACCACAGAGGAGCCAATCAGTTGGCAGCAGAATTTTGCTGGGGCCGCTGTGAGCCAATCATCAGCTGGCAGCTGGAAATTTGCTGGGGCCCCTTTGGCTGTGGCTCATAACAGAGGCCCTCTAGGGCTCTCATTTCCTATTTTGAGACCCTTTCATTCTTTTTCCAAATCACCAAAATAGTTTCTTGTAATCCTTTGATGAGCTAAAATAGCACTTTGTCCCAATTTTACCTGTGTGTTTAGTAAACTGCACTGTTGTAAGCCTTTCAGAGCAGAAGAAAAGGCATAATTCATCTCTACATCCTGGACACTCAGCCTGGTGAAAGACACCAGGTGTGTGACTGACAGGTGAGGAAATGAATGGATGAAAGGAGGAAGAAAGCCCTTGTACTTCCTCCTTGGCCCACTTGAGCCAATCAGAGCCCCCAGAACCCTCCCACACAGGCAGCTGCACAGGCCCTAGCAATGGCTGACCACACCCTCCCTCTGAGTGTGTGATCTGAACTTGGAGGGGACCATCCTACTCCTTTCTGTCCAGAGTTACAGGAAAGAGCCTCCAGGTGCTCGTGGCAGCTTGGGGAGGCTTCCTGGAGAGGAACAGAAGTGAAGGGCGCAGTCTGTCTCATGTCTGGTCCTGTCACCCCCAAGGCCCAACCTGTGACCTTGCTCACCAGTTCCCTCCTCACCTCTTCTCTACATTATTCTCATCTGAGGACAGTTTTCCTTCTGGGAGACATTCTGCAACATCTGGAGGCAGTTTTGATGGTCGCAGCTCAGGGGAGTGTTGTCACTGGCATCAGCAGGCAGAGGCTGGCTTGCTGGCAGCTGGCCACCAAGCACAGGGTGGGCCCCTGCACACACCAAGAATCATCGTTCTCAAATGGCAGGCTGAGGAACCCTGAGCCCCTCACTCCTCACTCACAATAAGAATCCTAACTGGCACGTTTGTACCAGACCCCTGAGGGCCGTGCCTAGCATGGAAGGCTGCACCCACCCGGAGAGGCCCCCACCAGGTGAAATGTTCACCTCCCCAAAACTCATCCTGCAAAGGGGAAAGTGGACATCAGGAGTCCTGGCTGTCACTTGCATGCTGTCTTCACTGGAGTGGACGTGGCCAATGCTTCCTTTCTTGGTTCTGTTCCATGTATTATGGGGAGATACAGAAGGTTGTATATGTCCTTCCGCTAATTGTTGTTTGACCAGGTCATGGGCTGCTTGTATCTTTTCTTTAGTCAGGGGCCACTGAGGAACCCATACTGGTCTTTCTGATTTCCAAGTAATTTTGATTGTCTCAGTGGCCCTTTCTGAAAATCCAACTCATGTCTGTCCGTTCCTTGATCTATTTGTATTGGTGCTGCTATACCTTGTTCTTGTTTTTCTAATCTTTTTCCTTTCCTAAAACCTTGTCCAGTCATAATAGTGGGTGCATTTTGGTTGATGTTATTTGTTAATGTCAAACCTAATTGATCTAGGACATCTCATCCCCATAAATTTACGGGAAGATGATCCAATACATATGGCATATCAATACAGATCCTTCAGGATCCTTCCAATCTAATACCATTGCACTTCTATGGGGATTAGTCATCACTCCTAGGCCTCGAAGCATTTGAGTGGCTTGTTGTAATGGCCAATGTTTTGGCCATTCTTGACGAGAGATGATGCTAAGGTCTGCAACTGTATCCAGTAGCCCATTAAATTCTTGTCCTTGAATATTTAGTTTTAGCATGGGGCGAGAATCTAAATTTAAAGAAAGCATAGCCCAATCTACACCTGTGGAGCCTAATCCCTTGGAACCTCTTTCTACAGTACGACTGGAAAATTTATCATGTAGGCTGGGTATTATTAGTAACTGTGCTATTCTATCTCCTGGTGAAATTACTGATATACCCTTTGGAGAACTGGCTATAATTTTTATTTCACCTTCATAATCGGGATCAATTACCCCAGGACTTATCATAAGTCCTTTTAGAGTAGAAGAGCTGCGTCCCAATAATAAGCCTACTGTTCCTTTGGGAAGAGGTCCTTTCACCCCTGTGGGAATGATTTGAACTCCCATCTCTGGAGTTAGTACTGCTCTGGCGGAGGCGCAGATGTCCAACCCTGCGCTCCCTCTGGTTTGTCTGATGAGGGATCTGATGGACAATGTGTCCTGGGCACTACCCTGATGGGGTTGCTGGGTTCCTCCAGTGCTCCGTATATTTGTGGTTTTGGGCCCCGGAGCATTGGGCCCCCCCGTCCATTTTTTGGCATCGGAGCCCGATGCCTTTCTCCACGATATCGTGGATAAACACCTGGTCCTTGTTCGTTTTTTGATAATGGAGTACCCTCTATAGTGATTTGAGAACGGCATTCATTAGCCCAATGTCTCCCTCATGGGCAAATACCTGGTATTCTACTCCTTTGATACCTAGTTTTGTTAAACCCTCCTCCTATGGGGCAATTCCTTTTAAAATGTCCTGTTTGTTCACAATTTGCCCTTGTTCATTAATGTCTCTGGCATCTAAAGCCTGTTTTACTGCAGCTGCCACGACTTGCCCTTGTTCATTAACGTCTCTACATAATTTAATATATGTGTTTAAATCTTCATGTTTCCATGGTCTAATGATTTCTCTGCACCAACGATTTGCTTGCTCATAAGCCAGTTGTTTTATTAATGGTATTGCTTGTTCTGTATTCCCAAAAACTCTGGTAGCTGTTTGAATAAGCCTATCTACAAATTCAGCATAAGGTTCATTAGCTCCTTGTATTACCTTAGATAATTGACCTTGTAAACCTCCATGCCCTTGTAATGTCTTCCATGCCCTAACCGCATCTGCAGCAATTTGTGTGTATACACCAGGATCATATGCAATTTGTTGCTGCTGATCCTCATAAGGTCCCTTTCCTAACAACATGTCTAGATTTCTCTGAGGATAACCAGCTGCTGCATTTCGCCTAGCCGTCTCCATGCAAAATTCCTCATTGGCAACCTTCCATAACAGGTATTGTCCTCCATTTAGCACAGCTTTACACATATTAGCCCAATCTGCTGGCGTCATGTTCAAGTTGTTAATGGATTCGACCATGCTTACAGTGAAGGGTGCTTGAGGACCATAGGTTGTTACAGCCTCTTTTAGCTGCTTCACTGTTTTGAAATTTAAAGCATGGTGAATTCGCTGCCCTCCTGCCTCAAATACAGGGCATGTTAATAATTGAGATCCTGTCTCAGGATCCCAACTATCAACTGCAGGGGTTGGGGGCCTCCCAGCATATGGAGGTGGCCAGTTGGTTGGACACTTACGCCCTCTGGTGATACAAAGGTGTTAGTAGCAGTCTCCTGTTGTAACTTTTCCCCTGATGGCTTTTTCTGCTCTAAGCTTTCTTCCTCTATCTGACTAGCTTGAGAGACCTTCTCTTTTACTTGAATCTTTCTACTATAACTATAATACAACCCAAGAAGATAACGCCAAACAAAGCCGAGACAGAATGAAATAAAAATGGAACAACAAAAAATCATTATAGCCTTTCTATCCTCCTGAAATGTGCATCCGTCCTTTCTCCCTATCTGTTCCTCAGATGTGAGCGGTTTTTCTTCCATCTTGCACATCTCCAGGGACAGGCAACTTAAAACAAAAGTGAAGCAAAACAAAAGAAGAATCTTAAAATGGCTACCCATCCTCTCGCCCTGCCCTCAGGGGCAAGCAGTTTACCTTATCACTTAACCTCAGTCGTTCCCCTTGCGAGCCACCAAATGCCGCAGTCTGGCTGGGCACAATTCAAGCTACATCCCCAGTCCTTTTTTATTTTGAGATTTGTCTTGCTAGGTTTCCCAGGCTGGCCTCGAACTTCCTGAGTAGCTGCAATTATAGGCATGTGCCATCATGCCTGGCAACCACTGTTTTTTATTTGTTGTTTTTTGCTATCTCTATTGTTTTCCCTTTTTCCAGAATATCACATAGTTGGAATTATACAGTATATAGACTTTTCACATTGCTTCTTTTACTTCATAATATCAAACAAATTAGCTTGATTGCTTATTTCTTTTTTAGCACTGAATAATATTCCATTGTCTAGATGTACTACAGTTTATTTCTCCATTTACCTATTATGTTAGCTTTCTATTACTGTGATTAAAAAACTTGAGATAATCTACTTAAAAGGAGGAAAGGTTTTATTTTGGCTTATAGCTTCAGAGATTTCAGATCATGGCAACTTGGCCCTCTTGCTTTGGGCCTGTGCTGGCACAGTACATCATGGAAAGAATGTAAGATAGAGAGGTCTGTTTAGCCTCATGGTGGCTGGGAAGCAGAGAGAGTGGGTAGGGAAAGACCAGTGTCCCTATATCCCTTTCAGGGACATTCTCCCAGTGACCTAACTTCTTTCCATTAGGCCCCAACTCCTGAAGGTTCTACTCTCTCCCAGTAGCATGAGATTCTAGGGACCAAGCCATCAACACATAGGACTTTGGGAGACATTATAAATCCAAATTATAGCACCTAATAAATGATACTTCGGTTGCCTCCAGGTTTTGGCAATCATGAATAACCTGATAAAATATTCATGTGCAGATTTTGCATGGACTTGGATTTTCAAATCATTGTTGGATCCTGTAGTGAAGGCACACAGAGACTCCTTGATTTATGATGGAGTTAAAACCTATTATAAGTTGAAAATGTTAAGTGGAAAATACATTTAATATGCCTAACCTACTGAACATTACAGTTTAACAACATACTATACTATTAAAATTTTTGACACATTTTGTTGTCGCTGTTTGCTCTGCTAGCAATCAAACCCAGAGCCTTGATCATGCTAAGCAAATGCTTTACCACTGAGTTATATCCCCAAGCCTGTCCAATTTTCTTTTCTTTGTTCCTGATCTTTTTTTTTTTTTTTGTACCAGGGATTGAACTCAGGGGCACTCAACCACTGAGCTACATGACCAGTCCTCTATTTTTTTTTTAATTTGTTTAGTTGTAGTTGGACACAATACCTTTATTTTATTTTATTTTTATGTGGTGCTGAGGATCAACCCAGTGCCTTGCACATGCTAAGCGAGCGCTCTGCGGCAGAGCCACAATCCCAGCCCCTATTTTTTTTAATTTTTAATTTTTTTAGTTATCAATGGACTTTTTATTTATTTGTTTATATGTAGTGCTGAGATTCAAACCCAGTGCCTCACACATGCTTGACAAGCACTCTGCCGTTGAGCGACACCCCAGCACCCCCAGCCCTATTTTTGTATTTTATTTAGAGACAGGGTTTCACTGAGTTGCTTAGCGTCTTATCCTTGCTGAGGCTGGCTTTGAACTCATGATTCTCTTGCTTCAGCCTCCTGAGTCATTGGGATTACAGGTGTGCACTACTGCACCTGACTTGTTTCTGATCTTAGTTTGAAAACTGACGATTTTTCATCCTTAAATTATTATAGGTTTTTGGTAGAGACTCCTTATCAAATTGAGAAAATTTCCCTCTATTTCTAGTTTATTGAGAATTTTTTCATGAGTGAAGATTGGATCTTGTCAAGTGCTTTTTTCTGTATCACTATGATTAATGTGATTTTTCTTTAGCTGTTGATATAAGTGACAGCCTAGGTAAATCAATTTTTTCTCCTCTGGCAGTGCTGGGGGTTGAACCCAGGGCCTCTGGCATGCTAGGCAAGAGCTCTACCACTGAGCTACTTCCTCAGTCCCTCCAAGTTGATATTTGAATGTTGAATGAGTTTGCATACTTGGGGTAAATCCCACTTGGTCATGATATGTAATTCTCTTTATACATTGTTGGATTCAATTTGCTAAATTTTTTTGTTTGTTTTTTTTTTTGTTTTTGAGAGAGTACCAGGAATTAAATCCAGGGGCACTTAACCACTGAGCCACATCCCAGCACTTTTTATTTTTTTATTTTATTGAGAAATTCTGCATCTGTGTTTGAGACATATGGGTCTATAGTTGTCTTGTCTGGTTTTGGCATTAGGGGACTGTTTCTTTATAGAATGAGTTAGGAAGTGTTCCTTCCGCTTTACATTCTGTAGAGAATTAGTGTAATTTCTTCCTTAAATGTTAGGTTTACTGGGGCATTACATCAATCTCAGCCTGGTGCTTTTTGTTTTGGAAGGTTAGGTATTATCAGTTCAACTTCTTTAATAGATATATGCTTATTCAGATAGTTTATTTTTTCCTCTGTGAACTTTGGGTGATTGTACTTTTCAAAGGATTGGTCCATTTCATCTAATTTGTGGGCAGAGTTGTTCATACTATTTCTTTTATTAGGCTTATAAGGTCTGGAATATCTACTAATGTCTCCTCTTTTATTCCATGTTAGTAATTTGTATTTTCTTTACTTTTTTATATTTTTGTTCTGGAGATTGAACCCAGGAGCACTAAGCCACACCCCCAGCACTTTTTTTTTTTTTTTTTTTTTTTTGAGACAGGGTCTTGCTAAGATGCTCAAGGCCTCACTAATTTGCTGAGGCTGGCTTTGAACTTATGATCCTCCTGCCTCAGCCTCTTGAGCAGCTGGGATTACAGGTGTGTGCCACCGCGCCTGGCTTTTCTTTCCTTTTCTTCACTAGGTTAGAGGCTCTTTGATATTGTCGATCTTTTCAAAGAAATGTTTTAGTTTTATTGGCTTTTCTCTATTGATTTCTTGTTTTCAATTTTATTACTAATCTTCATTATTTCTTGGGGATTCTTTTTTTTTTTTTATTTTGTCTTTTTTGGAACTGGGGATCAAACCCAGGTCTTTGTGCATTCGAGGCATACATTTGCCACTGAGGTACATCTCAAACCTCCTTGGTTTACTTTGATTATAATTTTCTAGCTTCCTAATGTGGAAGCTTAGATTATTGATTTTAGGTATTTCTTCTTTTCTAGTGTATACATTTAATATTAACCTTTTAAGCATTGCTTTTTTAAAATCAAATTTTGATAAGTTGTGTTTTCATTTTCATTTACTTCAAATGTTTTTAAATTTTATTTAAGTTTTCCTTGATCCATTTGTTATTTAGAACTCTGTTGTTTTATCTCTGCATATTTCTTCTTGAATTATTTATTTTTGTGGTACTAGGGATCGAACCCACAAGTACTTTACCACTGAGCTACAAAGCTAGTCCTTTTTATTTTGAAACAGGGTCTTGCTAAATTGCTGAGGGTCTTGCCAAATTGCTGAGACTGTCCTTGAACTCAGCTTCCTGAGTTGCTGGAATTACAGGCATGCACCACCACACCTGGTAACAAATACTTATTGAATGTGTGGAGAAGTTACAACTTTCCCTTTGAAGGTTTAGTTATTGAGTTTGTTGAAACAAACTGACAATAGATACACAGGAGAAAAAAAAGGCATAAGAATTTATTAATATGCTCATGTGCATGGAGCCATATAAAGTATGAAACGCATAGAAGTGCCAGATGATTGAGGTCTTAAATACCCTTATAAAAGAGAGAAGTGAGGTGAATGCATAACTTCAGAGGAGTAATAAATGATTTTGGGGGGAAATTAGTGGCCTGAATAACAGACAGTGATCTAGAGACAAAGTTCCTCTGGGTTCTGGTTGTAGTGTTTGATTTTCATTCTCTTACTTTGTGATGTGAGTTTGATCTTCCTTGGTAAATCAAATTTCAATCAGAGTATTGAAGGAAATTATATTCCCCTTGGCAGATCAGGTCTTTAAGTAGATAAGAGAAACTTAAGAGAAAGTCCTTTTCTGCTTCCCAGGTGCTCTCTGTTTGAAGTTCAAAGTGGCTATTTTGGGTATAGTTTTCTGATCCCCACTAAGTGCCTGTTGTATACTAGGTGCCATTTTAGGTGCTGGAGATAAAGCAGTGAGCAAAACTGACTGAATCCCTGTGGAGGGTATTACTGAACCAGGAATGTTTTGCATGGCCTCATAGTATACAAATTCAACTGAAGTAACAAGTTTGCAAAAAAGAAAGAATTTATTTATAAGGGAGTCAAACATGAGGAGGAGGAGCTCCAGACTCAAATCTGCCTCCTCAAGGATAGGGCTTAGGGGTATGTATGGGTTTAAGATGTGGGGAAAGGTGAAGTCATAGATGGTCCAAGGGGGTGACTTGTAGACAGAGGTGTTATCTGTAGTGAAGTTAGCAGGGATTATTACTTAATTGCCATCCCCAGCCCTTTTTATTTTTTCTTTTGTGTCAGGGCCTTGACATATTGCCCAGGCTAGCTTCAACTTGCAATTTTCCTGCCTCAGCCTCCTAAGTAGTTGGGATTACAGGTGTACCACCATTATTTGCAGAAAATTCTTCACGGCGTTACATTTGAGCAGAGACTTGAAGGAAGTGAGTGTACCAATCAAATAACTATCTGAAGAAAATTCGTTTGAGGCATAGAAAATGAGGCAAAGTGTAAAGGGCCTGAGGTAAGAGCATAATAGGATGCATGGGGACTAGAGACCAGTGTGGCTAATTATAGGAGATGGTCATGTCAGTGCACAGTCCTAGACCCTAAGGCCTGACTCTAGAGATTTCAACAAACCAGGTCTGGCAACTCTCCCCAAAAACCAAATAGAAAAGGTAATGGTAGAGCTGAGTGCAGTGGTACACACCTTGTAACCCAGTGGCTCAGGAGGCGAGACAGGAGGATTGCAAATTTAAAGCCAGCCTGCAGCAATTTAGTCAGGTCCTAAAAAACTTAGCAAGACTCTGTCTCAAAAATTAAAAAGGGTTGGGGAGATGTGGCTCTGGGTTCAATCCCTGATATCCCACCTCCAAAAAAAAAACACCAAAAAACCCAAAAGTAATGGTGAAGCTGGGCTCAGTGGTGCATACCTGTAATCCCAGCCAGCCACTTGATAGGCTAAGGCAGGAGGTTCTCAAGTTTCTGCTAGCTTTTGCAACTTAACAAGGCCCTGTCTCAAAAAAGGGGTGGGGGGGCTAGGGTATAGCTCAATGGTAGAATACCCCTAAAGAAAGAAAGAAAAGTAATAGTGGAAAGCAGGAAAGGAACTTTAATCAAAATGACCCTTTTTTCTTATCCTTGTCCTAGGGTGTTAACATGAACTTTATGGTTAGATGAGGGCAAGGGAGATGCATAAAGAGCAGCCAAACTGTGTTCCGGTTGATTATTATCTCAGTTCTGGTTCTGGGAGGAGGCTCTGAAGAAGTCCTTATTATTTGATGGGACAATTTCCATTTGTTGCTCAGGATGTTTTTCTATGAGACTTAAGATCCCAGAAGAGGGCAACTTAGTTCTTATGAGATGATTGTGCCTGCTTAGGGGAGCAATCTCATTGTGGGGTGATTGCCTGCAGGTTTCTGCTCTGGAGAATTTCAGGCCCCACTCCAGATAAAATCTTGCTTCAGTCTTAAAGGGGGAATAGAGGTAAGATAAATTTAGGGTTAATAAGCCTTGTAATACCAATTTTTAGATGAATACTCCTTAAATGATTAATGTGCCTATGTGTAATGCTGAGCAGGTCAGGAAGTTTAAGGAAACAGGAGACAAATACAAAATGAAGGCAGAGATGCCAAGCTTTATCCTACTTTTAGTTACAAATTGGGCATCTACATGCCCAAGAAAGAGCTGCCTTTCAAAACGGTCGCGGGTTCGTTCCCCGCACGGGCCACCAAATGCCGCAGTCTGGCTGGGCACAATCAGGAGCCACTTGTCAAAAGAAACTAACTTTATTTTTAGAACCACACACGCCAAACAAAACAGCCTCTCAGGAAAAAACCCTCAGAGCCCCAACTGCCACCACCGGCTTCCCACAAGCCTCTCTCTCCAACACAAGCCTCTCTCCACCTCCCCCAATCCTCCTCCTCTTGAGGCCAATTGGCTGGGTCACGTGGGCGGAGCCAAAAAAGTCCCCCAATGAGCAGCTCCGTGGTCTGAAAGGGCAGGGAAACAGCCCAATGAGCATCACGGCAGAGGAGCCAATCAGCTAGATGTTGCTGGGGCCGCTGTGAGCCAATCATCAGCTGGCAGCTGGAAGTTTGCTGGGGCCCCTTGGGCTGTGGCTCTCAACAAAAGGTAGCCTCTCTTAGTCCCTGTTATAGTCAATGTAATATTGTGAATTTTAATAAGACATAATACTTTTGGTCTTCTCCCCATTTTCTGGCATATACCTCCTAAAACTCTTGGTATTTCCAAAGTGATAAGTGTAGTTCTATATGCTAATGAGTTGACTGATGGCTGGGGGCTCCTGGATAGCTTTAGAATGGATGTGTTAGTGATTAGAGGGTTGGAACATTCAATTCCTTCCCCATTTCTCTCCCTTCCTCCAGGAAGAGGAAAGGAGTAAAGGTTGAGTTGATTGCCGTTGGCCAGTCATTAATGATAAAACCCCAGAAATGGGCTGAGTTTGGGGAGTTTTGGAATTAGTGAACAAGAATACCTCCTCTTTAAGAGGTCAGCACAGCGTAACTTCACAGGGACAGAGGCTCCTATGATGGGGATCATTCTAAATCTCACTCCATATGTTTCTTTATCTGGCTGTTCACTTAATCCTTTGGAATAATTGCCAATAGGAGGTAAAGTGTTAGCCTGAGTTCTGTAAGCCATTCTAGCAAATTCATCAAACAAAAGAGAGGGCTCTTGGTGTTACTGGAGACCTGACTGAACTGGACAGGTCTGGCTCTGAGAGATCCCAGCAGACCAGGTATGGCCACTTGTGGTGATTTCAAACAGCACAGAAAAGTGGCAAAACAGAAAAGTAATTTATTTCAGTGGGCCTCACTGGAAAGTGCAGCAGTGAAATGATTTAAGCAGTGCCTATGAATTACAGTAGCTCCAAGATTATATAAGAGATGAACAAGGGGGCAAGAAGTATGCATAGTCAAGCAGTCTGTGAAACTGGTCTGATTCATCATCATCTCAGGTCTGGTTGTGGTCCTTCTGGCACCAGGGAAATTATTGCTGCTTGGGGCCACTTTCAGTTCCCATCAGGAGATGGTTGCTGGCAGGACTCACTATTCCTAGAATTTGAGATTAGCTGGGAGAAGAAATAACAGTAGTTAGGAGTTAGGGCAATTACTGGGTTTTCCTTCAGAGAGAGCAAGGGACAATTTTAAAGGAGCCCATGTTAGAGTGGGATCCCTCAGTTCATAACAGGTTGGTTAGAATTACAAGTTATAACCTAGGACTTGTAATTGGCATCTGAGGCAGATGTAATTGGCATCAAGCCCTTAACCTGTGGGATCCAGTGCTCCCAGGTAGTATCAGACTGATTAAATTATAGGATGCCTAGTTGGTGTCTGCTGTAGAATTGTTTAATGTGTGGAAAAAAAGCTCTACATATCTGATGTCAGAAGTATTGAGTGTGAGAATAGAAAAAGTTTATTTTTCCCTATGGTCCTATAAGGTAATAAATGAGTTTATAATCATCTACTCTTAAGCTATATCCCCAGTGCTCCCAAAATTAACTTTTTAGTTCTAGGTAATTTTAGATTTACAGGAAAGCTGCTAATATTTTCATCTACTTCTTACTATTTCTCCTAATGTTAAAATTTTATATTATCATAGTACATGTGATAAAACTAAGAAACCAGAATTGATTAATTATTATTACTAAATTCCAGACTTAATTTGAGTTTCATCAATTTTTGCAGAAATGTATTTTCTGTTCCAGGATCCAATCCAGGATACCACATTGCATTTAATCAACATGTTTGTTCTTGTGTGGTCTATGACAGGTTTCTTAAATAAGGTTTCCTGGGGCTGGGGATGTGGCTCAGTGGTAGAGCACTAGCCTAGCATGCATGAGGCACTGGGTTTGATTCTCAGCACCACATAAAAATGAAATAAAGATATTGTGTCCACCTAAAAAAAATAAATACTTGGGAAATAAGGAAACCTTATTTTTTTTAAATAAGCTTGACAGTCTTGAGAAATCCTGGCTGGATGGTTTATAGAATGAGTTTATCCAATAATATTTTCCATAAGACTAGACTGATGTTAGGGGCTTTTTGGAAGAATACCACAGAGGTAAACTACCCTTCACTTGGAGGTAGGGTTAACCCCCATTTCCAGCTTTGAGTTTGGACTGACTCACTTCTAAAGAAAAGAATTTAGAGACGCCTGAAAAACTCTACCCTAACTAAATGATCAAGGTTAATATCACCAGTGATGTCATATTGATATGATATGATGAGTTGAAAAGATTCTATAAATTGGGACAAATAGAGAAGCAACCCAGCTGATTTTCCTCAGTTTAATCGAACTGCATAGAATGTATTTTTTCCTTTTTCCATTATTTGCCTATTCCTTCTGCAGACAGGTGGCTGAATCAGGATCCAGGCAGGTTCCCTTGTCTTAGCTGCTGGTTACATGATTACACAAAAGCATCTGATCTAAAGTTCACATATATTGAGTGGGGAAAGCCCAATCCAGAATTTTGATACCAGGGATTGAACCTAAGGGCACTCACCAGAGCCACATCCCCAGCCCACTTTATTTTTTATTTTGAGACAGGGTCTCACTAGGTTGCTTACAGCCTCACCTAGTTGCTGAAGCTGACTTCTAACCTTCAATCCTCGTGCCTCAGCCTCCCGGATTATAAGCATGCGACACTGCGCTGGGCTCAGTCCAGAATCTTCTTAGCTTCCCTATGTAGCATTTCTTTCTCTTGAGTATGGGGCAGAACCCCTCTGGAATAAGGGTCTTCAAGACCCTTAAAAGAGAGTGACGTTTCTAGGTTTTATGGTTTGCTCTGGGAAAGAGGAATTCTAGTTTCTATGACCCACTTTGGGGAAGAGGATTTCTGGCTTTTATGACTCTGTTGCAAGGGATAGGGGAGAAGAGAGGAGAGAGACAGGAGGGCAAGAAAAAGTCAGATATTGCTTCTGAATCCTTCCAGTTCAAAGAACTCAGCATGCCAAAGCACCATACTTTTGATGCTGTATTTTTTGTTTGTTTTTTTATATTGAGTCTCAACAAAAGCTTTATTTACCCACTCCTATTTTCCATAGACTGAACTCACTAAAAACTACACATAACCTATGTTAATTTACTTTTATTTTTATTGGTACCAGGGATTGAACCCAGAGGTGCTTAATGACTGAGCTGCATCCCCAGCCGTTTTAAATTTTTGAGACAGGGTTTCATTAAATTGCTTAGGGCTTTGCTAAATTGTTGAGGCTGACTTTAAACTGTGATCCTCCTGAGTCACTGGGATTACAGGTATGTACCACCACACCTTGCCAGAGTTCATTTAAATCTAGATTTTTTATATTTCTCCTTAACTTCCACAATTATTCACAACTTAGTACCAAATTCTTGTCATTCTGAGGTGTCCTTATGGGAGAGTGAGGGAAAGGACAAGAAGTAAGTGGGGGCTGGCTTTGGCTATTTCTGCCTGTTTTTGTAATAACCCATAAGTATATCATATCAGTAATTGTAATGATCAAAGACTTTATTATATCCCCGTTTTTTGTTTGTTTGTTTGTTTTTGCAAATTTAAGGGTTTTTTCCCGCTTGTTTATCTCTTAAAATGCACTGTAGCTTACTCCTTTGCAATGTGGACTGGAATTAATATTGGATTAGTTGATTGAATATCTGTGTTCCAGGTTCTGCCCCATTACTTACTAGATGTAACCAGGGCTAATCCTTTAACTCAATTTTCTCACTTATAAAATGGTATTAATCTAGGGCTGGGGATGTGGCTCAAGCGGTAGCGCGCTCTCCTGGCATGCGTGTGGCCTGGGTTCGATCCTCAGCACCACATACAAACAAAGATGTGTCCACCGATAACTAAAAAATAAATATTAAAAAAATTCTCTCTCTCTTTAAAAAAAAAATGGTATTAATCTCATACCTTATCTTTAGCTGTGCCTGTTATTCAACATGTATTCACGGAGGTTCTCCATTTATGTAGTTTTTATTTAATTAATAAACAAATTAATTAATTAATTTGGTACTGGGGTTCCCTAGGGCCCCATGCATGCCAGGCAAGTGCCCTGCCACTGAACAACACCCCCTTATTCTTAAGAGATTGTTGAAAGTATTTTTTTTCCAGATCTTTTAAGGAAAATATTCCCAGTAATTAAGCAGTTGTGAACTGGTCTTATCAGTATTATAAGATTTTAAAAAGATCATATAAATAAAGACAATGTCTAGCACACAATAAATTTTCAGTAAACAACATAATAGCCAATAAAGGCAGAGTTTTCTATTGCTCTGTTTTCCTAATCCTGTTTATTTCAATTTCTTTCTGGTCCTATTTAATCACTTAAGCCTTGATCATTCTTCTTTTTCTAGTATTTATTTTTTAGTTGAAGGTGGACACAATACATTCATTTTATTTTTATGTGGTGCTTATGATGGAACCCAGTGCCTCACCCATGCTAGGCACCACTGAGCCACAAGCCCAGCCCCTTGGTCATTCTTTTTTTTCTTTTTAAATATTTATTTAGTTGTAGATGAACACACAGTATCTTTATTTATTTTTATGTGGTGCTGAGGATTGAACCCAGTGCCTCACACATGCAAGTCAAGCACTTTACCACTGAGCAATAGCCTCAGCCCTCCTTGATCATTCTTGATAAGCGTTTACTTACAGTTCTCTGTCACTAAAGAAATTATAATGGAAGCTAACTAATCAGATGTTAGGGATGCTATGGAGAGAATTCTAACCTGCACATTCAAAGTTGTCTAGATGAGTTCCATATCTACTTCATAGGATTTGATAAGGCTAACTGAAATAACATCTGTGAAGAGACCCTTCATAAATATCAATTACCATACAAATATATTTTTACACACCACTACTTAACTAGTTAACAGAGATTCTTTCAGTAATTGTAAAAACTGTCTTTTTCATTGGAAATCAAAAACTACACCTCCTAATGTGTTGACTTTTTTTTCTGGTGAGGCCTAGAGTTTATTACTATTATAATTGTTGTGCTGTTTGCTATCTATTTGTTTGTTTGCTTTCCCAGCTAAAGGATTATAGCACTTTTAAAAATAGCATATATTCTCCTATTTTTTCTATTTCTACTCTGTGACAGTTTTTCCTAAGGCAATGCCCAGATGTGTTGCTGTGGTTAAGTTTATAATTCAGCATTTCCTTTAAGGAGATATCTTTCAAAACCCATTTTGAAATAGATAATAGGTCTCTGTAATCAGATTTAGGCAGCTTGATGCTACTATTCTTGATTTAACCTAACCAGCACAGGATCAATTTTATGATGAATTCAGAGGAAAGCTATAGCTAGAAAGTAAAATGATTGTGAATCTTGCTATAGTGTCTTCTATCATCTATTTCTTCTTCTCGTTATGACAATACACATTTTGTTCCTGTTGTAATTTTTCCTGCATAAAAAATGTTTTAGGACCCATTATTTGTTATTTCTCATTTACTGACCCCATCAGTCTTTTCACAATCAAAATGTAATTTTATTCTCTGATTCCCATGAAATAGCATTTACAGAAAATTGCAATAAATTGTCCAATCCTAGTTTGAATTTCATTTTACCACAATGAATGAAAGTATTTTCCTAGATATTTTCCATAGAATTCCTGAAAATAATTTCTTTCTCAGTATCAAAAGCCAGACTTGAGATTCTCATTTTGTCCCTGCTTGCTATTTTTTGTTACTTCCCCTATCTGCATTCCTATTTCTTTTCTTCTTCTTGTTGTTTATTTTTCTGAATCTAACAGTGGGGAATCCACTTGACTGTGCTCACAGCAGGTAATAAGTACCATGGTAGTTACTGGATTGGTTTCCTTGGATAGTTAAAATAACAAGATGGTAATTAAGTTTTTCTGAAGCTGCCAACTGTTTTGGAGATTTGGTGTATATTTAAGGCTTATTTAAAAAATAGTTCCTCCAAAAACTGAACTATTTAACCGGTAGAGTTCCTGTATCACTTAGAGAATTCTTAGATTACTGGAACTTATCTCAAGTAGAAAAAAAATCCTGTTTTATATAAGCCTAGATATAATGCTATACTGTCTCAATTCTGATTCTTCTTAAATTTTTTTTTATAGTTGTAGATGGACAGAAGCCTTTTTTTATTTGTTTATTTTTATATGGTGTTAAGGATCAAACCCAATGCCCCATACATGCTAGGCAAGTGCTCTGTCACTGAGCAGAAGCCTCAGCCCCTCAATTCTAATTCTTTTAATGGTTAACTTATGATCTCTACCTACCATAAACTCCCTAAAATAGCTTTTTCCCTTTTTTTCCCCTAAAATAGCTTTTGACTGCAGTATGTACTTTTAAAATACAGGTTTCGAAAATACTGAATGAGAACAATTATTCAGATGCATTTAAAGATATAGATTTAGCCATTATCTTTGCTTCTTGAATCCCCAAATCTAAGTCTAGAAAAGGGATTGTTTTTAGGAACTACATTTATGAGATCTAAAATTTTCTCTAAGTAAACTAAGAGGTTGATATCTTTGGAACAGAGTTATAATCTAGAATCCTAATTTTCAGAATGATTTGATTCAGAGTATCTGAACAGGTTAATTTAGGCTTAAATTTAAAAGGGGAGAAATGTCTTAAGGTTTATGGCTCTTAGAAAATAATGGGTAGGATTAGTCATTGTGTGAAAGAGAAGAAGGAGAATCATGAGTGAACTGTGACATTGAAGAACAAGTAGGAAACCTGGTGGAAGAGTAAAAATTGAGGGCTGTTGTTACCTGAAGGTATCAGTACTGCTTGGTAGGTAGAAGAGATTAGGCTGTTCCACTCACTGCTCCAGAAATATTCAGAGTCCAATAGGTAGGAAAATAGGTTTTATTAAAGCCAGCTTTGAAGGCAGATAGAAGAAATTTAAGTTTTAAAATTTCCATTTTCAAAAATCTCTGAAGGCTAGTAAAGTTTTTAAAGGAGAAGAGGCAGCAAAACAGGACAAAAGGCACTCACACATGCAAGTTCCTTCCTTGTTCCCTTTCACCCTCAGCATCCTTATTCTCTACTGCTCTCTCTTCTATCTTTTTGAAACCACCCCCTTTTTTAAAATACTTTTTTTAAAGTTGTAAATGGACACAAATATTTGTATATGGTGCTGAGGATCAAACCCAAAATATTTGTATATGGTGCTGAGGATCGAACCCAAAATATTTGTATATGGTGCTGAGGATCGAACCCAGGGCCTCATACATGGTACGCAAGCATTCTACCACTGAGCCATAACCCAGTTTCCTGGGCCCCCCTTTTAATCTTCTACATATGGGAGAAAACATACCACCCTTGACTTTCTAAGTCTGGCTTATTTCATTTAGCATGATGTTCTCCTGTTCTATCCATTTACCTGCAAATGACACAATTTTGTTCCTCTTCATGGCTGCATTAAACTCCATCGTATATGCATAGCACATTTTTGCTAGCTACTCATCCGTTGAAGGGCACCCAGGCTGGTTTCATAACTTGGCTATTGTGAATCACACTACTGTAAACATAGTTATGCATGTATTACTATAGTATGCTGACTTTAGTTCTTTTGGATAAATACTGAGGAATGGCAGTACTGTGTCATCTTCAGATTCTGTTCACAACAGTTTAAAAACCATTCTTATCCATTCAGTCTCTTCACCCACTGTTCAGATGAGGAAAATCAATGGTGTGTGATATATTAAGTAGAATCCAATCTAAGCAATCCCTGTCCACTTGAGCTCTCTCCTCTGGAGAAATTTGCCAGGATCCTCCAGGCTAGTCCCCTATTCTCTCTAGTCTCAAACTTACATTGTAGACTTAGGGCCTGGCACAGAGGCAGTCAGGAAAGTGTGAACAAATCAGTCCAATTCAGCAGCTCCAGCAATACATCAACTCGTTCTGCAGACCTAGGAAATAAAAGTGCAGTGGAAGCCATGGATTCCCCCTACCGCTCTGATTAGTGCAAGCTCTGACCCAGATGCTGAATAAACATATTGGCCAGGTGATGCAGGTTCTCATTGTTGGGATACATTTTAGCGTAGGAAATAAACTGGCGATGGAGGCGGCTCAGTTCTGCCACCGTCAAGGTCCTAGTGAACCTTAGGTGCTCTGTACTGCCTGCAAGTGTTGTTACTAAGTTCCCAGGCACAGCGCTCTTGTGTGCTTCCATCAGCCTGGCCAACACCTGGCTTGTGACTTGATCCAACTGGTGTAAAAAGCTGCCTGCGGGAGGCAAGGGGCTGGGATTGTGTAGACCAATGTGGCGGGGGAGCCTGGATCTCTGCCAGAGGTAATGCCTCTTCTAAGCCCACCACGGTAAACAAAGGTTGATCCTAACGGTTCTCGGAGGGTTGGGAGTCTCAAAGCGCAGTGTTAGAGCCTCAGTTTTGTTCGGGAGGGCAAAAGGCTCTGGACACATGCTCCACAGATTTCTCGGACTCCGGAATCATTGCAGCTCCAGTTCCCTAGGTACCTCACCCCTGCTCTTCCTTTTACTATGGAAGCCAGTTGGTGGAGAGCTCTGTTGCCTGCAGCCTCAGATTTCCCGCCCTCCTCAGCACGCTGCCGCCAACTCACACTGACTTCGGGCTGGTTCTTCTCCCCACCGGTCACCTGAGGTCCTCGCACCAACTGGCCTTAAGCAATAAATCAGGCAAAGCAGTGTGCCAGCTTCCTGCGCTAAGCAATAGAGCTCGTAGCGGAAGCTTTGATGTAGTTAGGGGAGTCCACGATGAAGACGTTGTGGCAACTCTGGTGTCGGTCCACAGACGCCCACAGGGCCGGACGCAAAGCCTTCTCACCAGCAGAATCGCGGTACACTGTGGCATCCTCAGCGCCTGGCACGGAACTGTCATTATTTTTAGTGGCTGAATTGTATCCCATTATATTTAACCAGTGCCCTATTGACATTTAGATTATTTCTGTTTTGTTGTTGCAATGGAATCTTTAAATTTATATTTGGGAATACTTTTATTATATAAACTACATAAATAGGATAAATTTCAATGTTGAAAGATAAGAGTATTTACAAAGTATTAGATATATCAAATTTCTCTTCAAAATTATTTCATTAATTTACATTCTCATCAACAGTATATGAAGCCAGGAGGAACCACATGCCAGCCCTTTTTTATACTTTTAATTTAGAGACAGGGTCTCGCTGAGTTGTCTAGCACCTTGTTATGTTGCTGAGGTTGGCTTTGAACTCTTGATCCTCCTGCCCCAGCCTCCCAAGTTGCTGGGATTATAGGCATGCGCCATGGTGTCCAGTTCCTAGTCCTTTTATATTTTGAGACAGGACCTTGATAATTTGCCAAGGCTGGCCTGGAACTGGGGATCCTCCTGCCTCAGACTCCCAAATTGCTGGGACTACAGGTGTGCACTGTCCAATACTACTAGCCTGGGAACCAAGTTCTCTACACAAAACCCGTGTTTTCTATTTTTTGGTGTTTAACTATATGCTTCTTACTTGGATAATTTAAAACATGTGTTTGTATATGTGTGGCTATAATAAAAAAGCATAGTTAACATAATACCCTTAGAAATCACACCAATTAATTGTGTGGTGCTGCCAGATTATTTTGTATATGTGTGTTCACCTTCTGATAAACTACCATTTCTATTTAATTGAAGAGTAGCTTGAGATTTTAGGACAAGCTGGTTTAAAAAAAAATTACCATCTTATGACAGTTTCTACAACTTCAGATCTAATATGTTTGCATTAATTAAAATAATCTCATTTTTCTAATTGAATTAACTATAGGCAAATTGCATAAGCTCATATAAAATAAATGTATACTTAAAACAAGTTATTAATAACATGAGAAACAAAATTCTTGATTTAAAAAATGTGTTGACTGATATTAATTTCAGAGACTGTTTCTTTTTAATTCACAGTTTAGTTTTATTAACTTTATTGAGATCTGTCAGAATATGTACTTGTAATAAATAGTTTTGCTTTTAAATATATTCATTTTTACATTGTAGAAAATGTATTACTGACTTTTAAACTTAGCTAAACAGCATTTTCAGTCTTTTCACCTTCTGTGGCTATCTTTTAAAAAAAATTATGCAGTCTTTTGATGCAGTTTCTTCACTGTTCTCAGCTTCCCCAAAATAGATACATCGGGTACCTTTGTTACTATAACAGCAGCACCTCAAATAAATTAATTCTTGGTTTAACATTGTGTGATGTTTATCTATCTTTAGAAGTCTCTCACATACCTCATTTATCAAGGTTATACTTTGAAAAATCATTTTATAGTTTGATTAGTAGCAAAAGTTCAATGTGTAGAACATAGATACAGCGATAATGGACAGGAATGATGAGAGTAGTGTAATTCCATACTTCGTGGATGGATGAATGAAGTATGGTTTGATTAAAAGACATGTTTGCTTGAGTCTTAGGTCAGTACTTTAGAATTGTGAATAGTTCTTGCCTTCACATTGATTTCCTTTTTTTTTTTTTTTTTTGAGTCAACCCCCAGGGTTGCTCTTACCAAGTTTACACCCCCAAACTTTACTTTTTTTTTTTTTAATTTTGATTTAGGATTTCACTAAGTTGCTGAGTCTATCTTCCTGCCTCAGCCTCCAGAGTTGCTAAGTTTATAGGCATTTGCCACCATACCTGGCATCATATTAAATTCCTAGTAGAACTGCCATTAAAATGAGTGAAGGCCAAGACGCTAAAGAAATTAGTCCGGAACAAAGAAAAATTTTTGATAAATACCATATTTTTAGTATAAATAACCTATACATTTATTATTTTACAATATTAGTTTGTTAGGGCAGTTATAACAAAGTACCATAAAATAACATTTATTTTCTCATAATTGTATAAACTATAAATCTGGATCAAGGTGTCATAGAATTTTCTTCTTCTGAGGTGTAACTACAATGAAATAACAGAAGCAGTGCACTATATAAAGAGGAGAGGTTTATTTAGCTCACAGTTTTGGAGGTTCAAGGGCATGACACTTGCATCAGCTCATTTTCTGATGAAGTCCTAATAGTGAATGGTAGGTGTCAATGGTGGGAGTGTGTTGGAACAAGCAGTTACATCTTGAGCCAGGAAGCAGAGAGGGCTAGGAGCTCTATAGTGCCTTTCAAGGGCATTCCACCATGACCTAAGGACCTCCCTTTAGACCACACCATTTTCCAATACTACTAGCCTGGGAACCAAGTTCTCTACACAAGAACCTTTGAGGGGACACAAATATTCAATGACCTAATTTTAATTTATATACCTCTTTAAAGACATTCTGACATTTTGAGCTACTAGCATGTAGGGCATCATTTAAAATTTTTGAGGGGATACAATTCAACTATAATAGAGTAATATATTCTTTTTTCTTTCCTTTTTTTTTTTTTTTGAGTATTGTGGATTGAACCCAAGGGCTACTTTACCTACTTGTGCTGCATCTCCAACACTTTTTAATTTTTTTTTTTTGAATTTTG
>NW_025999880.1:4314704-4387068 GCF_001458135.2 Marmota marmota marmota | reverse complement strand
TTCAGTTTCATTTTGTTGCATATGGATTTCCAGTTTTCCCAGCACCATTTGTTGAATATGCTATCCTTCCTCCATTGCATGCTTTTAGCCCCTTTATCAAATATAAGGTAGTTGTAGTTTTGTGGATTGGTTTCTGTGTCCTCTATTCTGTACCATTGGTCCACCCGCCTGTTTTGGTACCAGTACCATGCTGTTTTTGTTACTATTGCTCTGTAGTATAGTTTGAAGTCTGGTATCGCTATACCGCCTGATTCACACTTCCTGCTTAGCATTGTTTTTGCTATTCTGGGTCATTTATTTTATTTTCAATCAGCATCTCAGAATGTTACCGAGGCTGGTCTTGAGCTCCTGGTCTTAAGAGATCCTTTTGCTTCAGTTTCACAAGTAGCTGGGACTACAGGTCTGTGTCATTGCCTGGTTAGTCTATACTTTCATCTGCCTTTTTCCCATCTTTGAAATTAAAAACCTTATTTGGCATTGAATCCCACCATTATGTATAATTACAATGCACCAATAAAAAACAGCAGGAAAAGAACCCTTATTTGGTAGAGAATTATAAAAGAATTTTAGACCTGGTATAGACTTTATAGAGTTATTTTATTCCAATTGTTTTTTCCTTTTTCTTTTTCTTTTTTGTAGTGGGAATTGAACTTAGGGTACTCTACCACTGAGTTACATCCCCAGAACCCAGACTATTTACTTTATTTTAAGACAGGGTCCCACTAAGTTGTCCATTCCAGCCTTAATCTTGGGATCCTCCTGCCTTAGCCTCCAGAGTTGCTGTGGTTTTTAGGAGTAGGCCATTGCACCTGGCTTTATTCCATTTTCTTAATTTTCCAAAATTTTTAGGTCTCTCTCAGTATGTAACTAACTGTATGTGTTCAGGCTCCAAAGTTAATAATGATCTTTGTTTGTTTGTTTATTGTAGTCTTGAGCTCAAATCCCTCAGCCCTTTGTTTTTTAATCTTTATAGGAACATGGAGAAGTTACTGTACAAGTTAATTTCTGAGTATCTGAGATATCTATGTATATGTAATAGTCTTTTGTATCTATATGTATCAAGGATCCAGATATAATAATTAACTCTAGCAAGTACTATAGGAGAAGAAAATGCCAACGTTTCTCCTATGATTTGGTCCTACTGTGAAACCTAAAGACATCAATATTCATCTAGACTATAAGGAATGAACATCTTCAGTACTAAAACTTTGCTTCTGTATTCCAATCCAATACTTCTGAGTTGTTTCAGTGCTGGGAATTGAGCCCAGGGTTTCACACATAAGCACACATTCTACTCCTGAGCTACATACACCCTAGCCTTAATTTTGATAATTATTTGGGTAATTCCCACAATGATTTAATATCTGTCTCCTTAAATACTGCTCCAGATACTGAAACAAATTAATATAATTGTATAAACGTTGTTGATGGTCATTAGGATGCAGTGTATAATTCTAAATCTTTCACTACATACATTTTGGGCTTTAGCTAGTTTTTTCATTTTGGGGTGCGGATCCAACCCAGGGCCTTATACATATTAAGCATGCATTCTACCACTGAACTATATTCCAAGACACTATTTTTGAAATAGAATTAAAACAGTAAGACTGACCTACCCAGATAAATATTTGGAGGATAAAGATGTTAGCCAATGTGAGCTGCAGGAAAGAGCAATGAGATCATTCTTGAATCCTGGTTTTGTGGTATTTGTCAGTCTGTCTGAAGGATATTTGTGCCATTCCTTATTTACTGAGTTCAGTTTATGATGATTTATTAGAGCCTAGATTTCTGATTTATAGTATACAACATTGAGAAAGTTAGTACACACAGAATTCAAATATGCACTCATACATTCATTAATATAAGTAGCTTTAATAAACTTTAATATTTTACTTAGGTGTTTAAACTTATGGGACCCTTAATGATTTTTCAACATTGTTCAAAAGATATGTATGTGTATAGCTTGTGTATGATTTAGAGACAGAATGGATAATGATTTTTATTTTAATCTATGAATATGTAAAATCTGTACTTTGAAACAAAGTAACAAACTGATTTGTATGAAAACATTTCCTTTTATTCATAAGATGTGAATCGCTAGAGGTAAGAAAGGGGAAAGCACTTAAAAATATATGTTGGTGTATAAAAAAAAGCAAAGCATTATTCTTGGACTATATTTGAGAGTCCTAACAAAATTAATGTGAATTTAGAATATCAGTCTACCCAAAGAACACACTGCAAAAGTGAAAAAAAATTTAATCATACTAAATGAACATCAGTAGTACTTGCAATACAGTAACATTTGTAAGCCTAGTTCTAGTTCTCCCACTGCCATGAGTTTTTGGCCCTCTCTTGACTTTTCTTATGCTTATTATTTTTGCCAAACTTTAAAACCTCCAATATAAGGATCTTTCAAGGATTTTAAGAAAAGTTTTTAAAGAAAGCATTTCTGGTTAATTCTCTTAAAGTGGCAAACATTAATGATAAGCTTTTATTTGAGGTGTATCAAATATTCTCTGATGTGACTGTGTTTTAAAAATATATTTGCAATTCTGATTTTTCAGAAATAATTTTCAATTCAGAGTCAAAACTATGAGGAGTTATTCTCACTAACTAGTTTTTTGACATGTAGGAATTGCTGATGTGGGTGAAGTGTCTAGCTTGATGTTTTTATATCTAGCTATTAGTCATCTAATCCTCCTCCCTATTTTACTGAAAATATTTTCATTCTGTCTGACAAAAAGTAAAAAATTACATTAACTGTGACTAAAAATGTACTGCAAATGACATATTAATGAGACTAATGGTTCTTGCCTTATTCTCTAAAGTTTTTCATATTTTTACCTTTGGTGAACCTATATCCAGATAGCTTAATTATACAAAAGGTATCATTTTCTTTGGGAACTTTAGGGAACAAAGATTACAATAAATGTTATCAGATCATTTGTTAATATAAAATTAAAAACAAAAGAACCAATTAAATGTCCTAACTATAAACTAAAAGTTCACTTTGGACATGTCCCAGATAGTTCTCCTATCAATGGGAGTAAAAGCATTACAGAAATATTAAGTTGAGCAATGCTCATGAAGAACTTAGATCCGTGAAGGAAAATTTTGACTCCAAGAAAAATTCATTTAACTTAGCATAAAAAGAAAACTGGTTACACTGTTTGTAAACCATTTGGATTTTAAAGGGATTTCATCAGTTTGTTTCATAATTGTTTCCATCATAATTAGGATTCAGAATACATACTTAACCCCCACATCTGGAGCAATACGTAGCTAGCCTTATCTCATTCACCTTATTCTACTTCCTCTAAAAAAATGCTAGACACACACACATACACACACACACGTCACAATTCATGCATTGATTTCATTATTTACTAAGGATCATAACCTCTTAATTTAAAAAATACTGATGAGGCCAGCCATAGTGGCACCTATAATTCCAGCTACTTGGGAGGCTGAGGCAGGAGGGCAACTTAGTGAGACCCTGTCTCAAAATAAAAACTAAAAACAGAAAAAGAAAAAAGAAAAAGAATTACTGGTGATTGACATAGAGAATTTTCTATCCCCCGCTGCCCCGGGATTTGGAATGTAAGTATTGCCATTTTATTGTTTCTGAATCACTAACTGCATTGGTCTCACCTAGACCTGTTATAAAAAATGGCACTAGCTCCAAAATGTTGTTCATAATCATCTTGTTCAGAGACTAAACATTCTGCCCTAGATTTTGTGCCCAAGTACTCCCACCTACAATTCTTTAATTACATTTAGACCACAGTGATTTACAACTCAAGTCCTGTTCTTTCATTTTCAATTTAGAGTTCATGGTCCAACATTCTAACCATATCCTTAAAATAGATACTACCCGGCATGGGAACAGAGAAAAAGTCATACCGTCAGAAAAACTGATTTATGCCATGCCGAGTGCAGTGGCGCATCTGTAATCCCAGTGGCTCAGGAGGCTGAGGCAGGAGGATTGAAAATTCAAAACTAGCTTCAGCAACTTAGTGAGGCCCTAAGCAACTCAGTGAGACCCTGTCTCTAAATAAAATACAAAAAGGGGCTGGGGATGTGGCTCAGTGGTCAAGCGCCCCTTGGTTCAATCCCCAGTACCAAAAAAAAAAAAAAAAGAAAAAGAAAAACTGATTTGTTTAAAAATTATTCCAAATCCCAACAATTTCTTAGCAAAGATAGTCTACTGCTCTAATTAGACTATTTCATGTCTACTTCCTCTTAATCTCTTCTTTTCTTCCACACGCTTTCTAGAAACCCACCACTTGGTTGTTAATCTAACCTAATGGTCCTCAAAGTATGGCTCTCAGACCAGCAGCATGAATATCACCTAGAAACTTGTTAGAAATGAAAATTATCAGGTCCTATTTCCTACTGAGTCAGAGACTTTGTGGATAGGGCCCAGCGTTCTGTGTTTTAACAAGCCCTGCAGATAATTCTGATGCATGAAAATGTTGAGAATGAATTCAGCCACATTCTTCATTGAGAAGGGTTCTTTTGTTGATATATATTCTGAACAATAGAACAGTGCCTGCCACAAAACAAGCCCCAGTAAGTATTGTTTTTTGAATCAAACATTAGATTAGTACCTCCTTTTCCTGCTGACAAATCTAGAAACCTATCTGCATCTGTATTGATTTTCTTCCCTCTTTTTCCAACTAAGGAAATGTGCCTCATTCTGTCAAAGGACAATATTTTCATATATAGATTGAATCTCATTCCTTCTTGCCTTTTCAAGAAATTTGCTCATTTGATCATCCCCTCTTTCCTGCATTATCACTTTTCTCTTTTTGAGTATGTTTGTTACTTTTGGGGGGTGGTTACTGGGGATTAAACCCAATGGTGCTTTACCCTGAGATGCTGGCATTACAGGTGTATGCCATCACACCTGACTCTGTTTTTCTCTTTTGGATCATTTCATTTCATACATAGTCAGACTCTACACTGTGCTAAAACAACAAGAGCAACAACCTTTCCCTGTCTTACATGTTCTTTATCAGTCACTACCCCATATATCGTTTCCCCTCTCTGCCAAACCTCCTTATGTCCTACCACAAATCAATTCATTCTAGTTTGATTTTCACCTCTCCTATTCAATGATTTTTTTTTTTTTTTTGACAAAGCCAATGGATCTGGGGGCAGGAAAGAGTGCTGGGGATTGAATCCAGGTGGGCTTTACCACTGAGCTACATCCCTAGCCCTTGTTATTGTGAGACAGGATCTCACCAAGTTGCTGAGGCTGGCCTTGAACTTTCAATCCTCCTGCTGAAGCCTCCCAAATTGCTGGGATTACAGGCAAGCAGCACCACCTCCAGTTTAAGCCAATGATTTTTATAAAAAGCACCAGTGAGCCAGGCATAATAGCCTGTAATCCTAATGACTTGGGAGGCTGAGGCAGGAGGATTGCAAGTATGAGGCCAGGCTAGACAATTTAGCGAGATCCTATCTCAAAAATAAAAAGGCTAGGAGTGTGTGGCTTGGTGGCAGAGTACTCCTGTGTGCAATCCCCAGTGTAAATTCAGCTGGGCACAATGACACATGCCTATAATCCCAGTGACTTGGGGTATCAAAAGTTCAAGGCTAACTTAGCAAGACCCTGTCTCAAAATAAAAAATAAAAGGGCTGGGGATGTGGCTAAGTTCCCCTTGGTTTAATCGCCTGTACTGCCCACCCCCCATACAAGTGTACAATTCCATGGTTTCAATATATCCATAGTTGTTCAGTCATCATTGTAATCTGTTTTAGAAAATGTTCACCACTCTAGAAAGAAATACCTCATGCAGTAGTACTAAGTAGTAGTAAGTCCCCATGCTTGCTCTCCCTCACTCCTGCCTACCAGCCCTAAGGTATTGCTACTATTTCTTTAGATTTTTCTATTTTGGATTTTTCATGTAAGTAAAATCCTACAATATATAGCTTTTCTCATAATGTTTTCAATTTTCATCCATATATTGGAAAGACATCATATAAGTGCTCCATTCCTTTTCATGGATGAATAATATTCTATTGTATGAATATACTGCATTTCATTTATCCAAAATCAGTTGATGGACTGATGTTTTTTTAAAAAATCACTGGCTACAGCTGAGGTGGTGGTGCACTTGGTTGCTTCTGCTTTTCAGCTATTATGAATAATACTGTTATGTATATTCATGCACATGTTTTTTATGAAGTATGCTTTTATTTCTCAAGTATATATACTCACCCTCTCTGTAAGGTCTCCTTAAGTTAATCCCATGGAATTGTTGGGCCATATGGTATAATGTTTAATTTTTTAAAGAACTACATAATTTTACATTCACACTTAGGGATATATGAGTGTTCCAATTTCCCCAGAGTCACCAACACTTGTTATTACTTGTCTTTTTCACCCTCCCCCCAGTTCTGGAGATCAGACCCAGAACTTGTACATGTTAAGCAAGAGCTCTACCATTAAGCTATGTTCCCAGTGCACATATGATGTGTTTTGAGTTAACTTTTTAATATGGTAAAAGGAAAGGGTCCAACTTTATTCTTTTGTAAATGTATACCCAGTTATTCCAAGCACCAAAGATGGTTCTTTCCCCATTGAATTGTTTTGACATTCAAGTTGATGATGATTTACATGTTATTAGATTCAGTATTCATTTTTTTCACTTATGAATTGGACTTCTTAGCAGAACTGTTGACTACTCCCTCCTTCAAATACTCTACTCTCTTTGTTCTCTTGCTGTTTCTTTTCAGTTTTTATAGGTTCCTTATCTTCTACCAAGCTTTTTTTTTAAATTTAATATTTTTAGTTGTCCATGGACCTTTATTTTATTTATTTACATGTAGTGCTGAGAATTAAACCCAGTGCCTTACTCATGCTAGGCAAGCGCTCTACCACTGAGCCACAACTTTAGCCCCTTCTACCAAGCTTTTAAATATTGGGTTTTCAATTACTTTGTGTAACAAATTATCACAAAACTTATTGATATAAAGCAATAATTTATTTTATGACAGTTTCTTTCAGTCAGGAGTTACAGACTGGGCAAAACAAGAGTTGGCCTACTCTGATCCATGATGGTTGGAGCATCAGCTGAAAGACTTAGGCTGTGCACTTACATGTCAAGCAGCTGATGATGACTATAGCTGTGGGGCCTTCAGTTCATATCCACATAAGTCTGTTTGTGTGGTTTCTCCATGTATGCTGGTTTGGGCTTCCTCACAACATGGTGGCTAGGTTCCAAGAGCAAGCATCTAGAGGGAAAGAGGAAGAAAGAAGCCTGGGGCCATGTGGCCTTTTTGACCAAAATTCAGAAGTTACAAAGCATCACTTTTGCCACATTTTAAAATCAAAGTAGTCATTAAGTCTTACCTCCATGTAAAGGGAGGGAAACAGATTCCACCTCTTTCTGGGAAATGTCAAGGTTCTATAATAGCATGAGGGCTGGGGATGCAGTTCAGTGGCAGAGTAGTTGACTAGCCTATGAGGTCCTGGGTTAGAGCTCCACAACCACAGGACAAAAAATCCTGGGACCAGTGACATTGTTGCGACCTCTTTTAGAAAGACAATTTGCCAAGTCTTTTTTGGCCACTTAGTTCACATTCTTCTCATATGTTAAATATACTCCACCTCTCCCCTAAGGTCTCCTGAAGTCTAATCCCATGACTGGCATCATGCTCAGGCTGAGCTTCAGGATCTCACTGAGGTAAGACCTAGGTGCAGGTAGAGATTCTTTGGGTATGGTTTCTTCTTTGCACTCTTTGGTTCTTTTTCATCTGAAAACCTATGAACTAAAGAGGCAAATACAGCCCCCACCCCATTACCCCTTATATAATGTTAAAGCATAGAATAATCTTCTTATCCCAAAAGGAGGAAACCAGGAGGCACATAGAAGTCACTGATCCAAAACAGTTGTCTTTTTACATTTTCTCTATGTGATCCATTCTGTTTCCATAGCTTTAAATACCATCCATATGTTTGTGACTTCCAAACTTACCAACATTTCTGAACACCATACTAGAATGTCCAATTAACCATTTTATATCTTTACTAAGTTATCTCAGATATTTCCAAATAAACATGTTAAAATGAACTCTTGCTATCTACTTCACCCCACTTCCTCCACAAATCTGGTATTTTCCTAGTTTCCTTTCTTTGTAGGTGATCATACCATTCATTTAATCGCTCAGATAAAAATCTAGTTCTTAAGTTTTAATTCTTTTCTCTTTTCCTTTCTCCTCTTACATTAATAATCAACAGATTCTATATTATCTTTCTCTAAAGTAAATTCATTTCCCTTTCTCACCTGGTTTGTAACTGTATTCTTATCAATCACACTTATTCATTCTTGTTTCCTTCTAATTTTCTTTGACACAGCAACCAAAGTAATATTTTAATTCGTGTGTGACTAAGGCGTTCTCTTGCTCAAAATCTGTGAATTTTCACTACACTTTGAGTAAAATCTAAATCCTATACCATGGTCTAGAGAGCCTCCAAAACTGGCCTTTGCCTAGCCTGTAACTTTATTCTCTGCTTTGGTACTTACCCACCATGCTTCATTTCCTCTGAGTTTCTTTCGGTTCCTTGAACTCCTCCTGAGTTTCTTTTAGTTCCAAGTTTTCATAAAGGTCTATACACATACTATTCCCTCTGCCTAAAATATTTTCTCCTGACTTACCACTCCCACATAACTGAGTCTTCATCTTTCGAAGGAATGGCATTCCTGACCATCCTACATAGGTACTACCCCATTTATTATTCTGTCACTACATTGTTTGTTTCCTTTATAAAACTTTTCCTGCATTTTAATTGTATCCTATTTGTTCTTTATCATCTCCTTAGCTGGATTGTAAATCCTAGTAGGTCAGGTGCCATCTCTGTGTTATGCACCAAGTGCCTAGTAGAGTTTTTAACCACACAATACATCCTCAATAAATATTTGTAAGACTGAGTGTGGTGGCTTATCACCTGTAATCTCAGTACTTGGGAGACTGAGGCAAGAGGACTGCAAGGTCAAGGCCAGTATGGACAACTTGGTGTGAGACCCTATCTCAAAATGAAAAATAAAAAGGGTTAGGGTTATAGCTCAGTGGTAGAGTGTCCCTGGGTTCAGTCTCCAATAGCACAAAAATAAGTACTTGAATATTGTTTAAAGGTATAATTTGAGGTGTTATTATTAATATAATTATTAATGTTCAATGTATGATTTCCTAATTTTTACTGAAAATTGCCTTTATTTTTCTCTTTCAGTAATTGCCCTTCATTTTTGGCTGCTGCGTTAGCCAGAGCCACATCAGATGAAGTGCTTCAAAGTGATCTTTCTGCACATTATATCCCAAAGGAAACGGATGGCACAGAAGGGAGTGTGGGTGAGTACTTTGTACATTATTTGTTTAAAAATCCTAAAATCACGTGTAATGGTTCACAGAATATATCTGCAAAATACTAAATCTAATTACATTTACCCACTAGTTGATTATAGAGTAGAGAAAAAAATGCAAAAACTTTTATCAAATAAATCAATAAAAAGAGAAAAGAGAAGACAACACAAATGTATTTTGAAAAAGTGTAGTAGTATATGGAAGGTAACTGTCACAATAGGAGATTGTCATAAAAATATGTAGATAAATGGAAAAAGTAGTGAGAAATATGAATACAGAACAATAAGTGGATGAGGTGCGAGTTTGAACAAAACCCATTTAAAAAATTTAAATTTAAAATCTAAGTTAAAAATCAGGTATAAAAATTTAAGAAATTAGTTGTAACAAAACTTCTCATTAGTTATACTTTGTGTCTATCAGTGAATCCAGCTCTTAATGACAGGCATGTAACGTGTAGTTTAATTGTATGGGTCAACAGTCTTTTTTTCCAGGAATAGTATTAGCCTCAATTTCTTAATGCATATTTGTTAATGTATTAGGCCTATACATTTGACAGGATTGAAAGAAAAGATTTTTTTAAAAATTAGAGAACTATTACTCTAAGCCACCTCTGTTTTTTGATGCTGGGGATTGAACCCAGGACCTTTCCCATGTCAAACATGTGCTCCACTACTGAGTTATGTCTCCAGCACACAACTCCCCCCAATTTTAAGGAATTTTACTAGTTCATGCTGTTTGTTTTGTTATAAATATTTGCTTATAAGGTAAATAAGGAATGAAGTATATTATTAATTTGAATTGGAATGGCTAGATTCCAGAGAATGTGAGGCAAATACAAAAATAAACATTCCTGTTCTTTATCTTTCTAGATTATTATTATTTTTTTTACAGAAAGTTGTCAAGGAAGGAATTACTCTGCTTGTTTTTAGTGAGAGTAATTGATTTACCTGGAACCAAACTGTTCCAGAGTCAAGCTGGATAGGATTCCTGCTACAAAGCATCGGTCTTTCCTCTGGTACTGATGCCTAAAGCACAGAGCCTTGTACATGGAAAGATAAGAGAGATTAAAATTCTGCTTCACTGAGTCAGCGTGATGGCTGACTCAGCTCCAGCTCAGTACAATGACATTAGCGACTGATGAATAATTTACAGCTGTGAGGGGGTGGATTGCTACATTGGACGATTTTCACTTTTTCACACCCCCTTTTTATTTTATTTTTCCGTTTCATGTGGCAATTATTTATGTACTGATACCCACCATTCCCTGCAGAAGAACACTTAATGTTGCAAGACTGAAGTCCTACCCTACATGCCTATTTTGGAAGAAATTTCTGAACCCCAGAAGATAGCGAAAGTAAAATGAAGGGTTTTTCTTTTGGTAGATATTATTTTCTAATTTTGTATTTTTCCAAGATATTACTCAGTAATGTCTTCTTCTATTGCTGTGATTCATACCGTACTGTAATTCTAAACTATTGGCAAATCTTTAATCTGTTTAATCCAAATTAATCCAAATTACTCAGCGTGAATTGCTATAGGGACTATTGTGATAATTCATACATCAGAGTGGGACATGAGCATAATGAATAAGGCCTGCAGTCCCTAGCTTTTTAACATTTATTTTTTAGTTGTAACTGGACAACAATGTCTTCGTTTCATCTATCCATTTTTATATGGTGCTGAGGATTGAACCCAGGGCCTTGCACGTGTTAGGCAAGCGCTCAACCTCTGAGCCACAATCCCAGCCCCCCCGAAGTCACTAGCTTAAAGATACCGAAGGTCCCCAATGAAGTACCAGTTTGTTCCTCGTCTTAGCTGTTTCCAAAAGAAACTTAAAAAAAAAATCCTTTTCATATTAATGTCATACCTAACAGAATGTCTGCTAAGTAAACTTGCATATATGACTTGATACAAATTTTATTTGGTAGATGTAACCTTGTTCAGACCACCTGAAACTAATTTGAAATATCCCACTGAAAATTAAAAACACAAGGGAAAATTATCACTAATATGGAGGAATTTAAGAGGATTTTGATGTTTGTATAAATATATATGAAAACCTAAATACTTTCTGGAAAAATATAAATGAACAAAGTTTACTTAAAATGAAAAAGAGACACTGTCAAGGACAAAAACATAGGGATTGACCAAATCGGTGAATATTTTGGAATGACCAAAGAGGTATTACAATGCTTTTTAGAATGGACATTGTAATTACACAAAGAAGAAAAATTTGTGTAGCATAACACAATACCCAGACCTACCTTAGACAAAAGTAGAAGAGGAAATGACGGCTCAGCCTTAGTAATGCAAGTAAATATATTAAAATATTTTTATATTGACCATTAATTAATTCAGTAGATATTATTGAGGACCCACCATATGTCCCACAATGATAGGACAGAATTTGGCTCAAACCAAAATGTAGCATTATGTTAATGTACACTTAGTAATTTTTTGGTTGTTAAGTGGCCAGAAGCACAACTCAAATTAGCTTTAGCAAAGCAGAATTTATTGGCTACGTTCCACAGTAAGGACTACACAGTTACCTTCAAATGATGTCAACAGAAGCTGGTATTTCTCCAACTCTAAGCTGTACTTTCTATCATTTTGATTTTATTTTCAGGCTCCATGTGGTAGCAAGATGACTGATGGGAGCAACATGTCTTCATTTGCCCAAGTTAAAGTTGAACAGAACAATAGTAGCTTTTCTCAATTGCTCTTACATAAATCACAGAATTTGCTCTAATTGGCCCAACTTGGATAGTTATCCATTCCTGAACCAATCACTGTGGCCAGAGGAACATGATTCTCTAGTTGGTTAGACTTGTATCACCTTTTACCATAGGATGCACATGGATTGAGACCGAGAAGGAAAAAGAGCAACATTTGCTATTTCAATCCATGTGCATATGTGTAATAAATTAGAGCAAGTTCTGATGTCAAATGGCAAATAGATAAAATAACTAGAAATAAACTGATAGGAAATATGAACCTGGGCAAAGTGGCACATGCCTGTAATTCCAGCTACTCAGAAAACTGAGGCAGGAAGATCTAGAGTTCAGGACAATTTGGGCTTGGGGGTATGGTTCAATGCTAGAACTCTTGCCTAGCATACACAAAACCCTGGGCTTGATGCCCAATACTACATACACTCACACAAAGAAATAGGAAGAACCTATATCAAAACTGAGCAACATGGATAGATATGGTGGCACATGCCTGTAATCCCAGTGATTTGGGAGCTTAAGGCAAGAGGATTGCAAGTTCTACGTCAGCTTGAGCAATTTAGCAAGGCCCTAAGCAACTTAGACCCTGCCTCAAAATAAAAAGGGATAGGGATGTGGCCCAGTGGTTAAGCACTCCTGGGGTTAAATCAGGTGGTGGGGGGAATCAACAACAAAAAAACTGAGCAACATAAAGAAGATTTAAATTAATGAACAAGGAGCAGAGTGGGTGGCACATGCCTGTAATCCCAGTGACTCAGGAGGCTGAGACAGGAGGATCACAAGTTCAAGGCCAGCCTCAGAAACTTAGGCCCTAAGCAACTGAGTGAGACCCTATCTCAAAATAAAAATATAAAAAGGATTGGGGATATGGCTCAGTGATTAAGCACCTCAGAGTTCAATCTCCAGTACCAAAAGAAGAAAAAAATATATATAATTCAATTAATTTATTCCTGAATAAGACTCAATATGAAAAAGATTTTAGTTTTTTCCAGCTTAACCTATAAATTCAATGCTATCCCAAACACAGTGGCAACAGGTTTTTCTGCCCAAACTTGGCAAAATGATTAGGTAGTTCATGGGAGAATGGGGATCAAACTGCCTAAGTCACATCTTTTGAAACTAAAGTAATAATGGGAAAATAAGTCTTCCTGATATTAAAACATATTTTAAGGTTATTTACCATTATAGAAGTGGATGGAGAGATGAGTGAAGCTGATGGAAAATCAAGAATCATGTAATATTATATAATATTTTATATAATAGCTTACATCTTCATTTATTCAAGTAACATCTAATGATACTCTTCTGTGTAGATACTGTACTGTGGCTAATCAAGGATAAAAGACACAGTCTGACCTGGGATTAATAATGATTTTACCTGGGCTAGGAGTGTATAGCACTTGCCTAGCATGTGCAAGGCCCTGGGTTTGATCCCCAACTCCACAAACAATAATAACAACAACAAAAATAACAAAATCAGAATGATTTTACCTGTTTGTGAAATGTTCTATAGAATGTAGTGAATACTCAATAAATGTTATCTATTGTTATAAAATGTGGTTAAGAATAATTATAGGGGCTGGGATTCTGGCTTTGTGGTAGCGTGCTTGCCTTGCATGTGTGGGACACTGGGGTTCGATTTTCCAGTACCACATAAATAAATAAAATAATAAAATAAAGGTATTGCATCCATCTACAACTAACAAAAATTTTAAAAAAAGAATTATAATAGTGTAGTATAATGGGAACATAAGGAAATGAGTAACTGGGAAAGGGAGTAGACAGCTCTAGTGGTTACTGAATATTGCAGGAAACTGGTATTGCTTTCCTTCACCAAATTAACCTATCAATTCTGCTCAACAGATAGAGCAATCATGTAAATGTTCCCTACTCGTATTGTTCAGTGTGGTAACTATTGGCCAATGTAGTTATTTAGCAATATGGCTATCGTGACCAAAAACCTGAATTTTAAGTTGTATTTAATTTTAATTTAAATAGCCATATGTAACTACTGGCTGCCTTATTGGATGGATCGTGTATGTTTATATAATAAGTAATATACAAACCAAAGAATGATACAATGGTTTATATTATTATGATACAATGGTTTATATTATTATCTGGGAACTGTCCTAATTGTTAGTATCAGTTATTTGTTTTACCGCACCCCATTTACCCTCAAACTTTCTGAATTCATTTATTTTGTAATCTTCTGTTCTGACTGAGTCAAATAAGGACATATCCACTTCAGGGTCTGCATTGGGGACCTTTCCTGCTGCCAGGACCAGATGGGTTACAGTGATACAAGTAGGTCATTGTTGGATGAAAGAAATATTATTTAGGACTGGGAATGTATCTCAATGGTGGAGCACTTGCCTAGCATTGCAAGGCTATGGGTTTAACCCTCAGAACTGCAAAAACAAAAATTAAAAAAGAAGAAATAATCTCTGGCAGCTGGTGCTTAAAACAACAATAACAAAAAAGAATTGCTCAAAACTATCAAAATATTGGGTTATTTATTGGCTTCAGTTTTCTTCTTGTACATACTCTTCAGGCTGTATTTGCTCTTTGAACTTTATTTCTCCTTTAGTTGTACACTTGATTTTCAGTTATATAAAACTGTTTAGGTGGACAGTGCCTCAAGACAAGATTTGCCACCTGTACTGTTAATAGTGGAAAAAAAAAAAAAAGAATAACATTGTGAGGTCAGCTGTCTGAATATAGTTAATTAAAAAAGAGTTTTACCTAAAAAAACAGGTAAATAGAGTCACAGATTAAAGCAAGGGCAGGACAGGAGTCCACGTTCCCAGGCTGTTGGGAACATATCGTCTTTTTTCTTCAGGATCTGTGTTCTGGATTGCTGAAGGCATCTGTAGCCACTGCCCATCTGGCACACATTTTTTCAGGCTGTCAAGCTATATCTGATTTAGTAAAGTAAAATAATTAAAAAAAAATTTTAACCTGAGATGTAGGAGAACTTTCTAAAATATTTCAGACTGTCAAGTTATATCTGATTTAGTAAAGTAAAATAATTAAAAATTTTTTTAACCTGAGATATAGGAGAACTTTCTAAAATACTGACCTGAGAAAATCTAACTGCCTCTTGATTATTCCAATAGCTGCAACTTGACTGGATGGTTAAATGATGTGATACGATCTCTTTAGTATACCATTTAGTGTGGTTAAAGTGTTTATGCATTCAACAGTCTACTGAGGGATACAAGTCTGTCTCAGAAGTCAGCTAGTCTATACCAGGTGTGGTGGCACACACCTGTAATCCCAGGAACTCAGAAGGCTGAGGCAGGAGGATCCCAAGTTCAAGACTAGTCTGAAGAACTTAGTTGAGATCCTGTCTCAAAAAAAAAAAAAAAAGAACTGGGGATATAGCTCAGTGGTAAAGGGCCCCGGGGTTCCATCCCCAAGCACTACAATAAGTAAGTGAAAGTTATCTAGCCTACACTGGGTCAAGTAGTGGAGAGATAGGGTGAAATAGTAGACCGAAGGTGAAGAATCCTGTTAGTATTGCTCTTCTGGTTGCTATCTCCTTTTTTCTATCCAGGTTGTCACTGACAGAATATATGTACTTTTTTTTTCCCCTTTGGGAAATCTAAAACATTTAACTCATAATTTAGCCTGTTGGCTAAATGAATTAAACTATTGCCTAAAATCTTAATAAACATATGAAATAACAAAAAATATATAATTCAGATCCAAATAACCATTTACAGGGGCCAGAGAATTTAAGGGACTGTACATAAGGGAAGAAGTCTGGAAGAAGGAGAGGGACAAAGACAAATTGGTACTCAAGGTGAATTCTTCCTATTCTATAGTTTGTAAGCTGTTTTCCTAAGCCTTTCTCGTTCCAATAAGCTGGATAACCAGGGTTCATACTAGTCATTCTTCTAAGCCTCAGAGACTTGCTTCTCCAGGTCATACTCATAGCAGTCAACCAAAAGGGTGCTGTAAATACAGTAGCCAGAGTATTTCCCCAGGCTGGGAGAGAAATCAAGTTCATAATAGGCCCTGCCCTGGCTGGAGATTTTCTCCTTAGGACATAAGGATATTTTAGTGGCAGTGTTGGCAGATGATTTTTTATTAGACAGGCTGTCATTTTCTCTTTTCAGAAGCAGCATTTCATTTTTCTTGAGAAGGAAGAATTTCTTCTATTAAGAAGCTTGACTAAGGTGACCTACTTCTGTCTTTACGAAGCAGGCAAGTGAAAAGCAGTTTTACAAGGCTCTTTATTGGGGATTTCTGTTTCTTTCACAGAGATTGAGACAGTGAAATTGGCCCGTTCTGTCTTCAGCAAACTACATGAGATTTGCTGCACCTGGGTGAAAGACTTCCCTCTCCGCAGGAGACCCCAGCTTTACTATGAAACATCAATCCATGCCATCAAAAACATGCGCAGGAAAATGGAGGACAAACATGTCTGCATTCCTGACTTTAATATGCTCTTCAACTTAGAGGTAAAGGGTACTTCTGGAGAGTCAGTGACATTTAAAAAAACAAAAGGAAGACCTTGGTGGTCCTGTTAGAAAAGAAGAATTAATTTATTTCTAATAGTATCTCTTATAGGTTAGAGTAAGATAAACTGCAAAGTAGCATAAATGTGCTTGCATTCTGTAACAGAAAAGGAACTATTTGTTATTTTGATTAAGTTCAAATCATTCAAAATTGGGATCACTGCTATTTTGAACAGATTTACATGATTCAAAATTGGGAAAATAAAATCTCTCTTATCCTTGTCTCTTATCCAGTTCCCCTCCATGAAGCAAGGAAAGTTACCAGTTTCTTGTGTAAGCTTCTAGAGCTGTTCTATAAACATATAAGTAAAAAATGAAACCGTTACATTAATAAAGCTGTTTTTTTAGGGAAAATATTTCTACAATATAATCAAATACTATTTAATTCCCATAACACTACGTTACCATATGCAACACAAACATACGGAGTAAATTTAAAGCTGAGACAGTTTTTTGATTTTGTGTGATTTTTTTTTTTTTTTTAAAGTCTTGGTCTCTGAGATGGGAAAGTAGTTGGAATTACATTTTATGAATTTCTGTGACTGACAAAGATCCATATGAGCCTTGTCAGCTTAATAACCATTTTCTTGATCACTTCCTCCTCTTTTTCTATTAAATGTATTATGTTAATGCAAACAGAGGTAGGTTTGTTTCCTTTGTCTGTCACTTGCCTCTCCTCTTCACTAAAGTCCATAACTTAAAAAATACAATGTAGTGATTTACACAAAGCACAGTATTTCCTTCCTTCAGCAGTTAAATAACTTTTAGTGACTGTCAAGGTCTAATCGACAGTGATGACTGGCTGGTAATTGGTGCTTATGAAGATATTAGCTGATATCTGTTTCCAGTTCCATGCTCATGCAAATCTAACCCAAAGTCGAGGTGATAAACAATGTTTTTATCATTATATCAACTTAAATATTATATTCTGATTTGAGCGTCTTATTGCTAGTTTTTTTACTTGGTTGGTTTTTATTTTGCCTCTAAATTTAAAACAGCCCAAAGGCCTAACTCAGAAAGGAACGCCTTTTTAATTGTGAAACAAGCTTCGGGAGTTATTTGGTAACAAGTATTTAGGATTTTATGAATTTTCACAAATAGGATAATTTCACTTTTAATTATAAGGTAATAGAAATGCATAAAAGCCTTACCTTTTTTTTTGGTACCAGGATTAAAATTGGGCACTCGGCCACTGAGACACATTCCCAGCCCTATATTTGTATTTTATTTACAAACAGGGTCTCACTGTGTTGCTTAGCACCTCACCATTGATGAGGCTGGCTGTGATCCTCCTGTCTCAGCCTCCTGAGCCGCTGGGATTACATGCATGCACCACTCACCTGGCAAGCCTTACCTTTATATTTTGTTTGACATATGTATTTTTTTGTGGTACTGGGGATTGCATGTGCTAGCTGCATCCTGAGTTCTTGATTGATATGTTAATAATAAAAAATTAGAAGTAACCTAAATCATTCAAGGAAATGATAGTATCGATGCTCATAAGCTGTATAAATGACAAAAAGTACATACAATTTTATGTACACTATGATCCTAATTTTATTTTTAAAAAAATTTATGTATAAGCTCAATGATATGGCTCTTGTCTAGCATGTGTGAGGCCCTGGGTTCGATCCCCAATACCACCATAAAAAAAAAGAATTTAAAATCATGTGGTAGGATTATAGGTGATAGTTTTTCATACTTCCTTTATATAAATAAAATATATATATGTGGTGCTGAGAATCGAACCCAGTGCCTCACACATACTAGGCAAGTGCTTTGCCACTGAGCTATAACCACAGCCCCCATACTTCTTTATTTTCATAAATTATCATATTTATAAGGAAAATGTCAATAAATGTTTTCTAAAGTATACACTACTTTCTAAAGAAATCCACTCAGCTCCCTTTTATTTCTTTTATATCTTTTATATCTTTTATATCCTTTTTTATTTCCCTTGTATACTGAGTTGTTTAAAAATGAGTATTGCTTTATAGATAGAAATTCTACACAAATGGTTTTTCAAGACAATTGTTTAGTCAGTCTTCAATGACCTTCTACATGGTGTTGTTTAAATTGCAGAATGAACTAATCATAATGAGTTTTAGACATAGATTGCTTTATGGACCTTCGTATTTGGTACTTTTATAAAAAAGAACTTTTTCAAAGCACAGATATACTCCGTTTTAATATTTCTTTCAAACTCAACTCTACCGAACATGAGAAAACAAGTGGGAAAATTATGATTTGCTTAAAAATCAATGACAGACCCTGAATTCCTATAAGAGTCCTAGACCCTAATGAAAGAGAAATGAACAGACTTGCAAATAAAAACCATACTTACTGTTAACGTAAAGGGGAGCTCAGGACTCAGTAAGACTTGAATGAATCATAGGTCCCCTAAGTCAGATAGATCTGAGATTTAAACACTTGAGTTAAAGATGAATAATTAAACTACTTAGTGGTCAAAATGTAAATCTAGGATGAGGCTTCCTTTGTCAAGACAAAGCAAAAGGTTAGAAGAGCCTCCCCTGGCGGTTGACCTTTGTGAGAAAATGTGAAGCTAAATCTTAGATCTTGGGGCAAGACAAAGATGTCAGCCCCACAGGGCATTTGGGCATCTGATGTGGTTCAAGTTTGGTTAACTAACTATGCTATTTATGAAAACTCGATCTGACCATGAATGATTATAAAGGAGACATTATAGTTTAGAACTTGTGTGTATGTTTTCTAAACAACCTGAACATTAATTGACCTTGTGCTGGAAGGCCAATTATTTCCTATTGTTCTCTGGCATTTTGAAAAAGTACTCAATTCCTCCTCATACCCTCTCTTCCACCCCTCACCAACTTGTAACAGCAATGTTGAAGCAAAGTATGTGGGTGGTTTCCATGGTACAAGACAACAACTTTCACAGAGAGGGCACTTCAGCCTGAGCTAATTGGGCATGATGTGTTCCAGTGCTCAGTGTGTAAACACAGATGCCCTAATTTTGCAGGTATTTCAGCAGTTGAAAAGGCATGTTAAGAAAAGGAAAACCTTAAATCTGAATGACAAATGCCATAGAGAAGGAGGATGGGCAACAATGTTTCCTGGGGATTGGTTCATTTGAACCACACTGTATATAATTCTTAACTGTTCTGTGTTTCTATCAACAGGATCAGGAAGAACAAGCTTACTTTGCAGTGTTTGATGGCCATGGGGGAGTAGATGCTGCCATTTACGCTTCCATTCACCTACATGTTAATTTAGTACGCCAAGAGGTATTTCCCCATGATCCTGCTGAGGCTCTGTGCCGGGCCTTCCGGGTCACTGATGAGCGGTTTGTGCAGAAGGCAGCTAGGGAGGTATGCCCTTTCCCATGAATTCCAGCTATGAATGTCCTAGCTGAACTCACCTTGTTCTATTTGGTTAAAAGGGCTATTTTGGACTTTTCTCTTTCTGGGCAGACATTATCTAAACTATATCTTCTTGACCCATGGTGCTGGATTCAGTTGTTCTGAATCTAATTCCCTCTTCAGGAATAGTTTAGTGGGGTATAATGACATACCCTATAGAAACAATCAAGCTATAATTTTCTGGATTCATTCATTGCTGGATTTGGCAGGCGATTTTTTTCAGTTGTCGATGGACCTTTATTTTATTTATTTATATGTGGTGCTGAGAATCAAACCCAGTGCCTCACCCATGCTAAGCAAGCACTCTTCACTGAGCCACAACTCCAGCCCCTGGCAGGAGAGTTTTATCTTTCCTTTCTTTCCCATCATCTGTCAGGTTCATATCAGGACCAAAAAGCTCTCTGAGCTTTATTGCTGAGAAGATCTGGATATGGTGAATATAAAACAATGGTTTTAAAAAAGAAAGAGAAACTAGAATTACTTCCGTACGTTTGGTTCTAAATGTGTAGGCAGTGTTTTGCTGTGTGTCTCTTGGAAAATTTGTTTGAAGAGGATAAATCCTTAGATGATCCTTGATCTGATCTGATCTGATCTTAGCAGGAAGAAAAGTCAGGCTCATGTCCTAAAGTTAATCAGATCTATTTTTTATTGTGAATGAAATTCAGGGGCTCTGTATTAAGCTCTAAAAGTAAAAACTTTTAAATATCATTCTGGCACGTAAGTATAGTATTCTATATTGGACTCCTAACTGGGGGCCAACTACCTTCTATTTTTTTAAACTAATTACACAAAAATACCACTCCTATCACGTGACTTAAACATTAACTCTTGTGGGGAGATCAGGGTAATCATTTAATCCATTTCTTTAATCTTACAGATATGCTGCAAAGCAATAGTGGGTCTCAGAATTCACGAATCAATAATTCAAAACTCCTTGTATTAAGCAAGAAAAATATTATGTATCTTTATACCCACCCTCAAGTTTTAATTTATATGCAGATCCAACAACAGTAACTACTAGGGTGTACACACAGATGTGCAGCTGGAAAAACAACAGTTAACAACAGTTAACCTCATATCCTCCCAGTCTCTTGAGGACTGGCACTGTGCAGCTCTGCCTCTCTTAAAGCTGCTGGCTCTTAACATTCTGAACAAATTGCTTTGTCCTTTTCTTCCTCTAGTCTATTCCTTTTCTTCTGTCTCATCAAAATTATGGCCATATTTATCTCCCTCTCTTTTTTTTTGACCATGTTTACCTAATTTGTCAATGGTCCTAGCATCTCAGTTTTACCGATAGATCTCTCCAATAATTTATAAATTGTCTCACTAGTCACTTTTCTCCTTGTGCTTCCATGTGCTGCTAACTGCTGGGAAAAAGTAGCTATTCCTATTGTGAAGCAGCCCAGCCTCCTGTTCATTCCAGGGCATATGCATTGAAGTGTCTTTATCATGTGTTCCAGAGGGCTGAGTTGGTGAACATTCTGTGTGGGAAGATATTTTATCGGTGGGTGAGGATTTATAACAAACTTTCCCTATATAAGGAAGTTGTTTTTCTCATTGGATATAAGGAGCCCTTTACCACCCCTGACGCATTGGTCTAATTTAGGCCAGGTCCTTAGTAACAGAAAGTCATGCTCATTTGGTGGTGACTCACGTCAAATGGAGATATCATTTTAGTATCTTAGGATCAAGGGTTTTAAGTATAATGGTAGATGTTGCAGTGAAATTCCAGGCTATTACTCTTTATGCAATGTTTCAAAAACAAAGGCCCCTAAAAATATTGTAGACATATTAAAAAAAATCCCCCCCAAAGGTATAAGCACCTTAGTACTTCAGGGAATGTATGCTATCTCTTGGCTCCTTATCTTGGGACCATATAAATATAAACCAAGCTTTACTTTGTATACCTGGGATTCCTATTGAACATATAGTAGGTCAATAATGAAACAGAGACTAGAATATGGAAATCTTTAAGGCTTGATATAGTGGATTTAGCAATGTACTGGAAGGAAAAAGAATTTCATCTCTGTTTTGTGTACTAAAATTACCTGCTCTCAGGACAAGTCACATAACCCAAACAGTTTTTTAAAAATCTGTATTTAAAATGGAATTAATCATCCCCTATCTTGCATATTATATATCAGGTAGATTTGTGTATGTGGTTAATAAGACAAACATGCATATAAAAATGCACGGAAAAACATGAGTTGCTATGTATTTGTGAAACTGCCTAATAGTCTACCTTCCAAATGAATAGTTCAATTATAAATTGTTTCTCAATGAAAATTTGATGTCTATTTTCATTGACTCTAGTTTTATCTAAACTATTTTCAGAGCTTAAGATGTGGGACCACAGGAGTGGTGACTTTTATCAGAGGCAACATGCTACATGTGGCCTGGGTGGGTGATTCCCAGGTAATGCTTGTGAGAAAGGGCCAAGCTGTTGAACTAATGAAACCACACAAACCAGACAGAGAGGTACGTATGGTTTGTTCTATTGGAGCACATGTCATAGAGGCAGTTTTCTAGTTATTAATTAGGATTCACTCAATTATTATAATTATTGCCATTAATCTCAGCAGTTGTGCCTATCTTCCACAAGAGAAGCTTTTCAGGAAGCTGATGAGTATTTAAACTGTTAACTATTAAAGTAGACGAATCAATCCTGAATATCCAGTAAGCTTCTTTTTATTGCTTTGCTCTTTAGGATGAAAAACAGCGAATTGAGGCCCTTGGAGGTTGTGTAGTCTGGTTTGGTGCCTGGAGGGTGAATGGAAGTCTGTCAGTCTCCAGAGCTATAGGTAGGAAAAACAAATTAATTTTGTTTCTCCTCTTCTAGCTTACTGTCTTATATTATCTCTGATCTGAGGAAACTGGAGATAATAATTTATATTATCAGTGTTTATATGTGTAAAATAATAATTGCCAGTCGCTTTTTAATTATTTGATTCAGTTAAACCTGATTGTAAACTTAAATCCCATTATAAAACAGGGACAATATTAAGAGATTCAAAACATGAATTTAGCCAGGTGTGGTGGTGCACACTTATAATCCCAGCAACTCTAGAGGCTGAGGCAGAAAAATCACAAGGCCAGCCTAAGCTACTTAGTGAGACCCTATCTCAAAAATAAAAATGGGCTGGGGATATAGCTCAGTGGTATAGTGCCTCTGGGTTCAATCCCCAGTGCAAACAAAAACACAAAACAACAAAAAACCCCTAGGTTCTATCTGTTTATTGCTTTTTCCTTTAAATAGAAGCCTTTAATTGTTAGTGTACAAATCTGCCTAAAATCACAATGATCCTCATTTCATTCCATTTTGGGTCATATTTAACCAGTATTTTCCAGAGAATGGAAAGCTTTACATTTATTTATTTATTTATTTATTTGTTTGTTTGTTTAATTTATTTTAAGAGAGAATTTTTTAATATTTATTTTTTAGTTTTTGGTGGACACAACATCTTTATTTTATTTTTTTTTTATGTGGTGCTGAGGATCTAACCCAGTGCCCTGTGCATGCCAGAGGAGCGCACTACCGCTTGATCCACATCCCCAGCCCACCCATATTTATTTTGTTTATAGCTTTACATTTTTTTTCAGTTAATTTAAAAATCACATAAATAACAGAATTCATGGGGAAAACATTGTACTTTTTATGTGAAAACCATTTTCCAAACATGGAATATAGTAATTTGTGAGATAACACTGAGGTTTTAAAGAATCTAAATCCTAGGACTTAAATTGTTTAAAAAAGGGTAGAAGTAAATGGAACTGTCTAAAACAAATTAAACAGCTGATTGGGCAAAATGTACAAGTGTAAGTTCAAAGAACTAAGCTGGGGGCTGGGGATATAGCTCAGTTTGTAGAGTGCTTGCTTTGCATGCACAAGGCCCTGGGTTCAATCCCCAGCACGAAAAAAAAAAAAAAAAGCTGTTTCCATCTTTGTCTTACTTTGGGCCCTAGGTTTTTTATTTTAGGCTTGTGGTTTACCTTTACTTCTCAGTTTTTAGAAGAGAATATATCGAGATGCATCCACATGGATGATATATATATTGCAATTTTTAGTCTCTGCCTCCCTAAGACATTAAGTAATTGGATATAGAGTTAATATGGATAGAGTTCACATCTAATCCCTGAACTTAGTTATTACCACCCCAAAATTTCAGAACAGTAAGAAAATATGAAACGATTAATTTAGTTTCACCACTGATTTGAGTTCTTCCCACTCTTTAGGAAGGTGCTGGCAAGCTGTGAAGTGGCCCAAATATGAGCAGCAGAAGGCTGAAAGAGAAATAGAGCTAAAAGATTCTACAAATACCTCCTGAAAAACTGAGAGTTACTTTTACCTTATAATGGGGGAGTTAATAAGACCTCTGGAATAAGGCCAAAATTCTCATTTCTAAAATACACTCCTATATAGAATTATTTTTGACAACTGTAACCAAAGGCGGCTTCTTGATTTTGCCTTTGTCAGAAGATTGAGGGGTATCTTTAGTGCTTGTTATAGAACCGATATACTAGAGAGGATACCTGCCCTTTCTTAATTCTAAAAATAAAACACAAGATGAAACTAAAGTAGGGGAAGAGTGTCCTTGACTAAATGACGATCTAAGAAGGTAAACGTCATGGAGGAAGTGACTTTTGAGTTGGATGGAGGGTAGGGTTTAGGAAAGGAAATCCCAGGTACAGAGAGGACTATAAATACCTGAGAGTTTGAAAGGGCATGATGGGTTTTAAGAATAGCAACAAACACAGGAGGCTGGAACAGAGACGGGAGAGCGGTAAAAGATTAGAAGTGTTGTTGCCAAATGTGAAGGGCTTTATAGCCGAGGCTAAGTAGTCTGGACTCTACCAAGAGAATAAGCAGAGGGGCCACATGATCAGGTTTTTATTTATAAAGATATATGCTGTTACAGTACAGAAGATGGATTAGAATAGCAAGAGCCTAGCAGGGAAGTCACTCAGGAGGCTGAGGATATGGAGGAGGGAGACAGACTGGGAGGTTGTGGGGAAGAGGAAAGCTAATTTCCAGGATTCTGCTTGTGACTGGAAAGATAGAGCATTTGTTAAAAGCAGCAGTTTGGTGGTGGGGATAAACAGATAATGAGTTTGGATACATTTTATAATAGGTAACTATGGGGATAACTCGGATGAGAATTAGTATGCAGTTAGAAATACAGATCTGGAGTTTAGCTGAGAGTTCTAAGTTGGAGATAGAGCTTTGGGAACTCATCCCATTTTAAGTGATGATATTAACAATCACTGTCATTGTATAAATACAAGTAGCTTAAACTTATAGGCATGGATGACACTGTCCAAGAAATATATGTTGTGTGAAGACCCCAAGATGAGGCTCATTACTGAAGGTAGAATTGCATGGTCAGGTTCCCTGGGTTTGTATCTTGACTGCTACTTTACAACCTGTGGATCTTGGAAAATTTCTGTATCTATTTGCTCCTTTGTAAAATGTCAATAATTAAATAATACCTAGCTCCTGAAATTTTTATATTGAATGATGTAGCACAGGCACCATACTTAGAACCAGCCTGGCACATTCTTAGCATACAGTGATTGTTAGCACTGTTGTTTACAACTCAGTGAAGACAATCAAGAAGTGAACAGAGACATAAGTAGGATATTAGAGATGCTAGAAAAAGATGATTTCTACAAGATAGCAGCCAGCAGTGTCAAGTACTGTTGTAGAGGTCAAGTGAGAAGTGAGTTTAAAAATGATCTGGATTTAATATTTGAAAATAATTGGTGATATCTGAAAAAAACAGTTTAGATTGGTAGGTGGAAAAACTTATCATCAGGTTCAAAAAACAATCAGGAAAGGGGAAACAGGCAAAAATTTCAAGGGAGCCAGTGCAGATCTAGTTACTTGGGCAGTTTTATAGTGAGGGGGGAGATAAGAAACAGTGTGGTGGCTTGAGGGGTGAAACTGATTTGGGAAGGGATGCTGCCACTGCTTCTGTTTTTAGGATGAAGACATTTTAGATTTGAGCCTGTTCATAGGAAAAAAAAAAAAAAAAAGAGTAAACAGAGGAGAAAGTAAAAATGAGAAAGTAAGTAGCCAGAAACCTAGGGAGGCAGCACCAGCACACAGGTTAGCCCTGAGAAGGAGGAGACTTCTGACTCTGAGAAAATGGTAGTGGAGATAGGTGAATCGAATCTCTTGCTCAGGAGGCTGAGGCAGGAGAATTGCAAATTCCAAGGCAGTCTCAGCCACTTACTGAGGGCATCTCAAGATTTAAAAAGGGCTGGGGATGTGGCTAAGTGTCCCTGGGTTCAATCCATGGGATCAAAAAATGAAAAGAAAAAAAAAGTCCATCTATCAAAATCCAGTAGCTTATTGGATTTATGGAATTGAAGAATCTGAGAAAGATTTTGAAAACTCATAAAATAAAACAAGGGCTAAATAAGGAGGGAAAAGTGAAAGTGCTAAGGAGCAGGGTTTACTTCTGCTTAGAAAATAAACGATAAGCTTTTCTATTGTTTCTCTCTATGAGCCCTTCAGATTTATGATCCAAAGTTGACAGAGGCACGGTATGTTTCCTAGCAGATGGAGAGGTTTGAAGACAAAGGATGTTGTCATTTCTACCATGAGATGGATGTTCATGCCCTCCTACCAAATTTGGGGGCGAAATGTCATGAATTTGACACCCAACAGTAGAGCAGGTGAAAATCCAGAATTTTGGCAGCATTTTCTCTGTGCAAATCTTTGTATGTTCTGTTCCAAACTAACAGTTGCAGTAGTCTTTTAGTTGTAGTACTAAAACAAGATTTTGGGGAACAGTTTGACTCAGATCACATTTATTTTTAGAGGTGGAATTTTAAAAAATCATGGTAATTCAGTCAGGTGCAGTGGAGAAATTAAGTGGACTAGTGAAGGACAGTGAAAACAATGACTGGAAATCTTAATTAGCTCTTAACAGGCAATACAGTAAAGAAGTGAAACTGGCTGGGCGCAGTGGTACATGCCTACATTCCCAGTGGCTTGGAAGGCTGAGCAGGAGGATCTCAAGTTCAAGGCCAGCCTCAGTACAAAAAAAAAAAAAAAAAAAAAAAGAAAAGTGAAACTGGTAAAATCAAAACTGTGCTTGAGAAAGATGTTTTTGACTATACTGTAAAGAAGTAATGAATGAAGAAGAGCCTTGACATGGAGTAGGATGTGAGGGAGTTACACACTGGAGTCTAGAAGTGGTGAAGCTGAGCATTTATAAGATAAAAAGACTAGGATCTTATTTTAAGTAATTTGTCTGTTTTTCTTATATCCGGCTATGCCACTACTGGACAGGTAGAGCATATTGACTACATTGGTCCCAGGAGTCATCCACGAGGTTTTTGTTGCACTTTCTGGACCTACTTAAGGATTAAACAAAAATGTAAAATGTTGGAAAGGAATCTTTTTGAGCAAGAGAGAACCTATAACAGATATGAGGAACAATGAATACACAGCCAGGTCACTTAAGTATAGTTATCTTCATTTTATCTTCCCCTAGTCAGAAAGTTTATTCTAGTGCAATGGGAAAAGACAGTAATTAATGAGTTGTATAGGTAATAATTGGAAGAGCTAGAATTTGGAGCCAGGCAGTTTAGACACCATTGTTGGTGTTCTTAACCACTAAGTTATATGCCACTCCTTTTTCTAGCACTGAGAGGTTGAGGACACCAGCTAGGCTGTAAACTATAGAAAAACAACAAAGGTAAACAATGAATGGAGCTGGCTAGTGCTCTAAACCTCAAAGTTCCAAAGGCTTCTTTTTTGTGGTACTGAGGATTGAACCTAGGGGCTCTACCACTGAGCTACATCCCTAGCCCTTTTTATTTTTTGTTTTGAGACAGGGTGTAACTAAAGTTATAGAATCTGGCCTTAAAACTTGTGATCCTCCTACCTCAGCCTCCTGAGTAGCTGGGATTACAGGTGTGCATCACCATGCCCAGCACCAAAGACTGTGTAGGTGATCTCAGTAATATGGTGATAGAAACATGGGCCCAAGGTCTCTAGTTTATCTATGTACACATTACTCCCCAACATTTACCTGTGTCTTTGCTTATGCTATTCCCGCAAGCAAGGGGGAAAAATGCCTAGTGATAACTAACATATTCTTCACGGCTTAGCTCAAAATTCATTCTGTGAGTAAATGAACTAAGCAAAGCAAGAAAGGAAGGCCCAGTAGGGCCTTGGGGACTGGGAGCGGTGCATAGTGTCACAGTTGTTAAGAAGTAGGGGGATTAACAATAAAAATAGAAGGGGGTAATCAGAGATATATGAAGAAAGCAAGAACATGGTAATTTGAAGAGAAAAATGGTTGTATATTTTGTGTGTGTTCTCTGGAAGTCAAATAAAGCAGCATTACAAAGTACAAATCCAGGCGGACTTAGAACCAGGAGACATGCATTCAGGTTCCCTGTGTGAGGCCTGGCTTGAGGGAGCCACACTTGAATTTCAAAATCCCTTGTAACTCAGACCTTTCTCTGTGCTCACAACATGAAGCTATTTATTGATTTATAAATAAGAATAGAACAAAAATTGTTTAATGAAGAGAATGATCAGAACTTTGGTTTTATTTTTTTCAATGTAGACTTGTTTTTCAAGTCACAGTTTAATTAAACCTAACCATCAGTAAAAAAATGATCTACTAAGTCAACAAGGACTGAATTTCTCAGTACAGCAACAAACTTAGATTTAATATTAGTTGCTGCCATACTCAGCAAAGCCTAAATAATAGCCAGAACACAAGATTCAGAGTATAAACTAGATAAGGAATGAAGTTCAGTGACTGGCAAATTTTTAACTGGGATGAAACCATAAGCAGAATCTGATTAACAGAAATTTTTATCTAAAATTATTTGATAAATTCTTTTCATTAAATCCCAGAGGGTGCTGCATATGGTGACATATACCTGCAATCCCAGTGACTGGGGTGGCTGATGGAGGAGGATCTCAAGTTCAAAGCCAGCCTCAGCAATTTAGTGAGACCCTCTCTCAAAATTAAAAATAAAAAGGGCTGGGGACATTGCTCAGTTGTAAAGCATCCTGGGTTCAAGACACTTTTTAGCCATTGTTTTCCATCTTTTGCTTTCCTTATATCTCCCCTGTCCACTTTCTATTAAAAAAAAATTATGATCAGATGTCTGCTTTCTGATGGTCCCACTTTTTAATTCCCACAGGAGATGCTGAACACAAGCCATATATCTGTGGGGATGCAGATTCCGCCTCTACTGTTTTGGATGGGACAGAAGACTACCTCATTCTGGCCTGTGATGGCTTCTATGATACTGTGAACCCTGATGAGGCAGTGAAAGTTGTGTCTGACCACCTGAAAGAGAATAATGGAGACAGCAGTATGGTTGCCCACAAATTAGTGGCATCAGCTCGGGATGCTGGGTCAAGTGATAACATCACTGTTATTGTGGTATTCCTAAGGGACATGAACAAAGCTGTAAATGTTAGTGAGGAATCAGATTGGACAGAGAACTCTTTTCAAGGAGGGCAAGAAGATGGTGGGGATGATAAGGAGAATCATGGAGAGTGCAAACGCCCTTGGCCTCAGCACCAGTGCTCAGCACCAGCCGATCTAGGCTATGATGGGCGTGTGGATTCATTCACTGATAGAACTAGCCTGAGCCCAGGGTCCCAAATCAACGTGCTGGAAGACCCAGGCTACCTAGATCTCACACAAATAGAAGCAACCAAACCTCACAGTGCCCAGATTTTGCCATCAGTTGAGATGTTTGGTCTTGGTGCACCAAAGCAAGCAAATCTTATTAATGAGCTAATAATGAAGGAAAAATCAGTTCGATCATCATTGCCTGAACGGAATGGTGCTGGAGAGTTTCCAGGGCAGCAGATATACAGAATGGAGAGCTTGTCTCTTGTCTGTTCTGGGTTGGAAAATGAACAGTTCAAATACCTGGGAAAAAGAGTTTCTAGATTGTATCATTTACGCCACTACTACTTCAAGAGGTGGCACGGATTCAGGTTCAATCCAAAGTTTTATTCATTTCTCTCTGCTCGAGAGCCTTCCCACAAAATGGGCATCAGCCTGTCCTCACTTACTCGAAGTGGGAAGAGAAATAGGATGTTAAGAAGTTATGTGCCATGGAGGGAAAATAGTTGGAAAGGGTATAGTGAAAATACAATGAGAAAGGTCAGAAAGAGTAATGATATTCCATATGCAGATCTTCTCTGGAGCTATAAAATATAATACGTTTTCTTTACAGTAGGCTAGCTAGCTATCCCTCAATTAAAAACAACACTATCAGAGTAGAAACAAGGTAGACATTTCTAAACACATGTGCTTCAGTATGAATCCATGGATGGCTCAATTCTTAAATGTAAATAGATCTCTAGGAAACTCAAATTACAGTGTTTTCAATCTAAAAAAAAGTATTGGCGGTTTCACTAGCAAAATTATACAACTGGTCCCTGTGATGTGTCTCTACACCTACATACATCCCCTCTCCAGCACCCCTTCACGTCACTAGTGGAAACTTGAAAGTTATTTCAGTCAGGATATATTGAAATATATAGTGTTGAAATCTCAACTCAGTTGAAATCTGGTCTGATGTGCCTAATCTACTTACAGAGAACAATGAAGAACTAAATTAGGAAACATCCCTCAAGATCCTGGGGACTAAGAAAGATCCCCCCAACCTTTTTTTTTTTTTTTTTTTTTTTGGCAGGTGAAAGGCTAAAAGCCATATGGGTTTTAACTGGTAATGATGAAAGTGGAAAACTAGTGTAAAAGTGTCATATTCTCAGGCTTGTGAGGCAGTATACAAAGATTTATTGACTTTTTTTTTCTCTGTAACATAAAACATTTTGAATCAAATATTTCCTAGGGCAGCAGTTACTTGGGAGTTTCATAACCTGTTATGGTGCTTTTGGTGGAATTTTTATTTGTCATTTTATGAGACCACTGTCAGCTGGTTTTAATCTATGATGCTAATGTGTTTTCATTGTACCTCATCTCAGGAATAAAACTGGTTTAATAGAGATGATGTCAGGTACAAACATACACAAGAATCAAAATGCCATTTAAAAAGAAAGTTAAATACCATTTTTTTTTAAGTTCACACATAGCAAAGATATGTACTACTATAATATATAAAAAGTGGCTTTGGAGAATGAAAAATGCCCATTTTAACTTCTCTAATATTGTTTTTCCCAAGGGAATGAAGTAATTGGTATGCAGGAGGCTGAAAGTACTGCCTAAAGTGAACACAGATGCCAAATGCAAAGGAAAATGCAGATTACTGAGCCAGGTCTGTGTAGTTACAATTGGAAGATATGAGCCAATAGAAACAAGGTACATGCAACTTCATACTGCAGGGACAGGATGTGCGCTTATTTCAATATTTAGTTCTATTTGACAATTTTGCTATTTCTGCAGTTTTAAGCCAGTAAAAGACAGCAAATAAATTATCAGACTCATAAATTATCAGATTCATTCAGGGAAGCACCCTCTTATTCTCTCAGAACCATGGAGTCCCCCAGTTGCCCTTCCCTAGTTGACTAGGGACCAGCCATGCCCACAGAAAGGAGTAGCCCTGCTGTACTGACTGATCGCTCATGCAAGCTGGATGTACTAAATGTCCACCATCTAATCATGTTTTTACATGCTGATACAATTGGTTTATGTTCCCTAGACCTAGGGAGTAGGACTAAAATTTCATAACATAGATGAGACAAAGACACAGATGACTGTAGCATATTACAGGGGCCAGTATGGCTATATCAAGTAATTTAAAAAAAAAAAAAAAACAAACACTTTAGCAACAATCAGATTGTTAATCTACAGATTTTATTTTTTAAAATTTGGATGTTAAGTAGAGATTTTCATTATTTGTTTTCTCTTGACTTTGAAGTAATTTACTCTTTCCTCAGTCTTGTGACACATGGTTGAAAAGGAGAGAATAAGTAACGTCTCCAGCTATATATATTACAAATTTTCATCATTCTGATGCTTTGCCCCATACATGTACCTCACTTATATCTGAAGCCTAGATCATGTTGACAACCCTTCAGATGCAGTCTCAGTTTCAAATCAGATTATCTAAAGAAACAAAACACAGGCAGCAGAATATTGGTATACATTATAGTCCAAAATGCTTTTTTTAAAAAGAACTTTCCATAGTTGTCTCTTTTGGTCAGATCTGGCAAAAGGGAAGAAGTTACAATGATAAGCTTTTTTAGTGAGGAAAAAGATGGCTGGATGGAACTGGGACAGACAGACACATTTTTAAAGGTCTGGGTTTTGTAGGTCTGACTATATAGCAGTGTTAACTCCATTTCTCATATCATTAGCTCTCTCTAGAAAAACAGAAAAGTAGTTCTAGTGTGGTCAATAAACCAATATTGTAAAAAATAGCAACTATTCATTTGTTCACAATACGCGTAATCATAGGGTAGTTAGGTACCATTTGTAAGGTAAGTCCTTTAAAATTCTATAACACATTATTAAAGTAGTGGTTATTGGTCTGATATATGCTGCTCTTGGTTCTATACAGTAGATAAAAAGCAGTGCTTTGTGAAATGCAGTGTTAATATTAATGCCACTGGTGATAGAAAGTAGCTCCCTTCAGTTCAAATCCCGTGCCCTTATTTGCTGCTTGCTAACGTAAGCAATAAGTAACCCTCTAACTAATGGTATCTACACATTTCTGTAACTTGTATTTAATGATGGTGTATCTGGTGATTGTAAAAATATTAGATATAAAAGTATAATATACACTAACTGTTAATGCTGAGGTATAGTCTGAATCATGTGTTTTGTACCTTTACTCATCGTGTAATTTAGTGGTGGTGAACATTCTACACTCAATCCATAGAGTGGCAGTATCCCTTTTTCAACTTACCATGATCTGCATCAATTTGTTTGCCTGCTAAACAAGTTTTGTTAGAATAGGAAATAGTAAAAACAAAACAAATATAAACAAGAAAAGTGTAGTACTGGTTAGGGAAACAGACTTCAAGTCACCATCTGAAGTTATTATAAACTCCTTGTACATTCACTGTGAGTTTCAAGGGGCGTCAGTCCCTAATTTAAAGGTTTCCTTTTTCACTTTCTAGATGTGTACTTTTGAGGGATATCTGAGGTTAGGCAACATTACAGCACCAAATACTTGGGGCTATTAATCCCATTTAGGTCTGTACTACAGGGGTCAGGTAGAAACACATGTATATACCTTTTCTTTACCTAGAAGTGCCATCCATTGTCCTTGAAATACAGCAACTAGAATTCCTATTACATTTAATTTTAAGTCGGAGGCTCCTTGAAAGTTAACACCTTAACCAAGGACAATGTCAATCATGTCAATGTCAACACTGAGTCTAATTCTGACCACATTTATAGTGGTATAGCATCAACACTGCATTTTCATGACAACCACACTCCATTGTTGGAACACTGTGCCAGTAAGAAGTACAACATCCAATGGGCAGATGAAAATGACCCATTTTCAGATAAGACTGCTGTGGTCAAGTACTTCTTTCCCCAAGTACTTGCCGAGAATTTGTGAGAAAATGATCTCAATAATTTTTTGTGTGGTGCTGGGGATTGAACCCAGGGCCTTGTACATGAGAGGCAAGCACTCTGCCAACTGAGCTACATCCCCAGCCCTCAATTATTTTAATTTTTAAAAATTTGTTCACTCAATGAGCATTTTCAAGCAAGGCCACAGAAGGGGAGATACTACAATTTAGTTCACACCTTATGATGGGACAAATTTTTCTTTGGATCATAAATTAGCATGATCTGTGAAAAGATTAAATACTGCCAGTATTACAACACAGCTATCTTCCAGACATATGGTACTGTACTGAAAAAATAATTACTTCCTCCAGCAGCATTTTATGTATTCTGAACACTATATTTATTCTACTAATTAGAAAAAAAATGAAACAGGACAGGGAACTCCAGACTGATATAGCAGTTACTATTGAAAAGGAAATACTTTAAATTAACTTTGATGTATTAAATAATCCAGATACATCATTGTTAACTCTCTAGGTGCTCTTTGGTGAGAGACAGGCTTTCTCTTGTTCATGTCATTTCTCTGCAAAGAATTCTTTATGGAGTGAAGTGAATATTTCTTATCAAGTAAATTTATCAATTTACAAACCTGCTGTACAGATCACTTTTGAGTTCAGTTGTAATCATGAGTGATCCTTCATATTTTATTTATTCAAACTGTTCATTCAGGTAAAGAATATGTTTGAAATTTTGCCAATATCTTAATAAAACCCAGCAATTTAAAATCACTAAGTCATTTGTCTTTTTTTTCTTTAAGAGAAAGCTAAATTATTTAATACTTAAATTACACAAATTGGGGTTGGGGGGGGGAAGCATCCTGGGAAAGCCTTAATTAGGGACATTAACAGTGGAGTTAGTGAGAATTCATTCCTTTTCGGAATGGGGATCGCTTTGCGTGTTATCTTTGTGTGGGGGCCATTCTAATCTCTGTGTAGTTTCAATGTCAGTGTATGTTCACCCAACCACTCAAATTTTCCTCTTTTGAAACTAAATGGGCATGGGCAAAGTAAAGCAAAAGATAAGAATCTAATGAGTTATTCGGTTGAATGTCTTTATGGAGGTTTTCTGTAATAACAGGAGACAAATGTGGGGGAAAGAAGTAGGCCAATTAAGCAAGACAACTGCATCTAAGGAAATGGAACTAACCCCCCTAAACCTAGTTAACACATTGTGAAATTTGAAAGCCTTAATGGTGAGAACACTAATTTCCTAAATTAACTCAGTCCTTAGCATGACTTCATGTACAGAAAAAAAAATTTTTTTTGAAAGGATACTTGAAGGGGTTTGCTTGAAATCTCTCTTTGAAACAACACACTGCCAGATATAAGGCATAATAAAATCATTTGAACTTAGTGGAAAGAATCACAGCTCAGAAGGAGAGAAGATACTTAGCATGCCATAGCACCGTTAAAAAATGGGGAGCTGGGGTTGTAGCTCAGTGGTAAAATGCTTGCTTAGCACAGGTGAGGTCCTGGGTTATATCTTCAACACCTCATAAAAACAAAATAAAGGTTAAATGAAATTCTGGATAGTTTTTTTTTGGTGCTGGGGATTGAAACCAGGGCCTTTTGCACGCTAAGTACACTCTATACCACTACACTCCCAGCCCCACGTCATCTATTGATATCTTTGAACACTTCAAAAGCTTTTCATGGAACCTCTAGGTAAGATGTGCCCCACCCTCATGATGCAAGCAGGGCCCCTCATAGGTTCTAATTCTTCTGATCCTGATTTAGAACCAGGGAAACGGATGTGAAAAATGTCCAGAATGATTCACATTTAGAGAAACAATTTTCCAAATGAGTAGATGGACAGATGAAAAAGTCCCTGCCAGTCATTACGCGGGATGACATGAAAGCTAGAGCATAAGGGCTGAGCAACTAAGCCAAGTAGAGTTGTAATAGACTAATCAAGAACAAAACAGTGAGAGAGAAGCCCAGGGAGCAGCCCTTTCAAAAGGACATTAGGAGACATTACAGGACTTGGGCCAGCACTCTAGCTGGGCAGAGCAGGAACAGAAGGAGCAGTCACTATAAATGTGTCTGATCTGTTCTAAGAAACAGCTCAGTCCATAATATGTGTCCCAAACTATAGATGGCTGATGTTACCATGTTCTCTTAGGCCTCCCAATTAGAGTTTTAAAACTTCTATAAATCCGGACTAAAAGTATATGCTCTTGGAGTTTTCTATTTTCCAAACATACTTTTTTTCCTTTTTTATTTTTGGTACCCAGGGGTACCTGACCACGCCACATCCCCAGCCCTTTTTATGTTTTATTAGCAAGACCCTAAGGCTGGCATTGAACTTGCAATCCTGCCTCAGCCTCCCATGCCCCTGGTATTATAGATGTGCACCACTATGCTCGGCACCCTATTTTCTAAACTTTTAACAAATCACCTCTTTATGGATAAAAATGGCCCGTTTTCAAATTACAGTTTTAAAATTATACTGTCTTTACTTCAACATGTACTTCACTTTTTTTTTTTTTTTTTAAATACCTACTTTCAGCTTCTGCTCTGATGTAGAGCTAGAAGGAACAACACTGCTTCCATTCCTACAATGAAAAACAGCCAGATTAACTGCAAATTATGACTTTTTGAACACTGGGAAATTGAGGTTGAAGAATAACCAACTGGCCTAAAGTTGACAGGCTCTTACAGGGGCAGTGGAGCACTAGTTTCCCTAGGGTAGCCATGAGCAGACACTGGAAAAAACAGCTAACGTGACAACTGGTAAAGGCAGAGTATGGGCTGGAAAGAGTGTGGAGTCCTGGGGGCCTAGAGAAAAAGCCCTCTCTTCAGGCTTTTTCTTCACAAACTCTACTAAGTATTCACAGAAAAAAAGACTGGAAAGAGCCCTTACAAGAGTTAACTGTGGTGCAGACCCAAAAGAGGTATACAACAACCTGTCCCCCTATCTCCTCTATGAAACAGAAGTGCTCTTCTATTGGAGGAGGAAATACTGCTTCACTTAGGGCACTGGTGGCAGTGGTTCCTGGAGGTGAGGGAAGGCAACAGGGTAAGGACAGGAATGTCACTGGGCCTACAACTAGCTGGGAAGGGGCAAGTAAACTGAAAAGGCCCTGTCGGTCCAAACCTAGTGTCTAAAACTGCAGCTTAATCTGAGAATGTGAGCCCCCAGTCAGTCTTCAAATAACAGCACAATATTTCTGGTAGAAGGATGAGAGATCACCAGAAGCATAAAGGAGCTAGAGGTTTAGCTCAGTAGTAAAGCATGTGCTTAACATATGCAAAGTGCTGGACTTGAACCTTATAGCCCCCAACAAAAACAGACCCTCTGTAAGGGTACAAATAGAAGTTATATGCTTAGGGGAGAGACTGCCCTGCCAATTCAACCCCCATCAGCAAAACCAGATATTGCAATAGGAACCTGAAATAATCACTAGGGTCAATCATAGCAACAGCAAGCCTTGAGCCAAACTCCTAACTAGATAATCTCTGCAATGAAGGTCTAAGCAACAGAAAAGGCCTGCTCACTTTCAGTCATAAATATCCACAAAGCATCTAATCTTCTGTTTAACATGGATTGCTTTTAACAAAATACACTGAGGCATGTGAAAAGGCAAGGAAAAATTGCACTTGGAAGAGATGAAGCAATCATTAGAAACCAGACAAATATAACAGGCATTTTGGAACTGAGGGTTTTTTTGTTTTTGTTTTTGTTTTTAAGGCCAGTGCTAGGAAGCAAACCCAGGGCCTTGCACATGCTAGGCAATGCTCCAGTTCTGAGCTATACCCCTAGCTCGAGCAAGAATTTTAATTAAATTTGATTAATGTTAAGGACAGCAGTGGCCAACATGTAAGATTATGTGTGTGATGTCAGCAAAGAGATGGAAATTATAATTAAATAGAAATGTTAAAAACAAAAACTCCACCATAACTGTAATTGGCTCATCAGTAAATTCTGTGGTGATGAGAAGAGAACTAGTAAACCTGAAGTAAGTCAACAAAAAGTACCCTCACTGACATACAACACATTAAGAGTGAAGGAAACACCAGAACAAAATAAACCCAGAACAGAACAAGTACACAGGAGCTGTACAAACATCAGTGTGACATACGCATAATTAATGACACACATGAAACCACAGATCCAAGAAGCTTAGATAAATACTAAAATCCCCACAACTGCAGGGTACACACCTGTAATCCCAGGGATCAGGAGGCTGAGACAAGAGGACTTCGAGTTCAAAGCCAGCCTCAGCAAAAGCGAGGCGCTAAGCAACTCAGTGAGACCCTGTCTCCAAATAAAATACAAAATAGGGCTGGGGATGTGGCTCAGTGGTTGAGTGCCCCTGAGTTCAATTCGTGGTACTACCCGCCACCCCCTAAAAAAAAACCCCACATCTAAGAAAAATAAAGCCCTTTCAGATGATCACACTGGTAAATTTTACCAATTAAAGAATAAAATCTCGGGCTGGGGTTATAGCTCAGTGGTACAGCACTTGCCTAGCACATGTGAGGCACTGAGTTCAATCCTCAGCACCACATAAAAATAAATACAATAAAGTTATTGTGTCCATCTATAACTTAAAAATATTTAAGAAGAATAATAATATACACAACCAATTCTACATGTTTTTTTTTCCAGGAAAAAGGAGATTCATTTTATGTGTTCAGCATTACTCTATGGTTGTAAAATCAGATGAAGAGCAATAAAACTATGGACCAATATCCTTCATAAATATAGATGCAAAAATCCTCAGCAAGATATTAGCAATATAAACAAATGCCACTCGGCACCCATTAGAATGGCTAAAATAGCCAGGTATGGCAGCACTTGCCTGTAATCCTAGCTACTCAAGAGGCTGAGGCAGGAGGATCGCCAAGTTTCAGGACTGCCTGGGCAATGTAGTGAGACCCTGTCACAAAATAAAAATGGCTGGGGATGTAGTTTGCTGGCCTATCATGCACTAGGCCCTTGGTTCAATCTCCAGTACCAGGAAAAAGGAAAAAAAAAAAAAGAAAAGAAAAGAAAAAAAGGAATTCCTAAAATAACAAAAATTCCAAGTGTTTGGGTGTGGGGAATACAATTGGAACTCTAATTAGTGTCTGGTGGTAATGTAAAATGGTAGTTCTACTTAAAAGTATATCAGCTTCTTATAAAATTAAATATACATGACTTAATACAATGAATTCTGACACCAACTACCTGCAGTTAAGCCAATCAAACTTCACAGATTTAGGGCAAAGTCTTCTGTTAAGACTGCCCTCACTTCAGACACCAGCTTCAAGTTCAGGGGTCCCAGGACACCCTCACTTTGGAACAAGTGGCTACAACAAGTTTAGGGGTTCCCACCATTCCACTGAGTTTAATTAATTCATTAGAACAATGCACAGAACTCAGGAAAGCACTTTACTTATTATTATTTTATTATGACATAAGAAAACAACTATGAACCAGCCAACACATACCACATAGGCTGAGGTTTGTGAGGTCCAAAATGTGAATGTTCTTTGTCCTCCATACAAGTTACCCTATAAGTACATTGATATTTATTATATAATGATGATAATAATAATAATGCATAGTGCTGTCATCCACAGAACCTCCCCCAAGCTTCAGTATTCAGTGTTTGATTGGGATTTCATTACCTAGGCATACTGAATGACTGACAAGGAGGTTGAATTCAGCTGAGCTGATACCACATAGCCTAGAGCCTTAATAACATGGCTGGTGTTTTTGATGTGGCCAACCACCATCCTAAGTCATCTCATTACCATAAACTGGCAGAACCCACCATAAATAATTCCTATCACTTAGAAAATTTCAAAGATTTAGAGGTCACTTTCTGGGACCTGGGATAGAGGCTAGCTGATTCTATATTACAAACTGGCAATCCCACCAGTAGGCATATAAAATTATAGAGAATACTTAAACTTACATAAAAATATACATGCAAATCTGTATAAGGTTCACAAACAGCCAAACTGCAAATAACCTAAATGTCTTTCAGTGGGCAAATTCCATTATATAATAGACTACTACTGGGCAATAAAAAAGGAAAGAAATACTGATTCACACAAGATGGATTAAAAAATTCATTTTACCAAGTAAAAGGCTACATGTTGCATGATTTCATTTATATGGCAAAGGGAAAATTAAAGACAGAGAACAAATCAGTGATAACAAGGAGTTTGGGAAGGAGATGTATATGTACAAAGGGCTATCACAAATGAATTTTTAGGGTGGACGGAAAATGTTCTGTGTAGCACTGGTGGTGGATACATGACATTTGTCAAAACCCACAGAGCTATATACCAAAAAGATTGAATTTTAAAATATGTAAATTAAAAAAAAATCAACCAGGATGTGTGTGGGAGGAAAGAAAGCAGACTATAATGATGAATCTAACTGTATCACAAATGAACCAGAATCACAGCGAAGAGGAAAGAAAGGAACCAATGTAGTTTTGAATCTAAGGACCTAAAAAACTTTGCAAGAGTATTGTGACATGATCTTGAGAGACTAAAAGAACTATACACTAGCCAGGTGCAGTGGCACATAAATTACAGTTCCAGCTACTTGGGAGACTGAGAAGAATTGCTTGAGCCCAGATCGAGCTGAGCCTGAAATTCCCATTCCAAATAAAACACAAAAACAAGCACCAAACTCTAGATGGTAATTCCCCTCCCAAGGGGATATGTTAAAAAAACTAACTGACTTGTGCATTAGGGTTAAAAAATTAAGTTAACCTACTATAGCTAATGAGAGCCAGGCTTCTCACTGTTCTCACTGTTACCTCCTGTAAGAGGGAGGTCTAGAATGAGCCCTGTGGAGCTGGACTGGTGGTGTTTCCCTTAAAACAAAATCCCCCAAAGATTTATACACATAGATCCAGTAATACATATAAATGTGTGAATCTGCATGACTCAGCACACACACACACACACACACACACACACATATTTCCTATTCTATCCACTGAGAGGGACTAGAAGCAGTGAAGCCCTAGTATCAATAAGCACATTAGCATCCACATCTTCGTTTCTAAATATCATTCTCTAAGAAAAGGAGCCAGGGTTCCTCAAGTAGTAAGGAAAAAAAAAAAAAAACAGACCAAAGGGGACATATCACAAGGACATTAAAAACCTAAGAGAGTTTCCAGTGACCAAAACTGTAACAAGCTGAGCTATGGAAATAATCATAGTTTTGGATCCTAATTCAAAGATCAAAACAAAGGATCGAACAGAGGATCAAACAGAGTATTGAACCCAAGGGCCTTTCACGCACTAGGCAAATACTCTGCCACTGGAACTATATCCCCAGCCCAGCTGGATCACTGTTCTACAGTTATACAAAGGCATTAACAAAAGCAAAAGCTGGACTAAAAGGTACATCTCAAAATAAACTTTAAAAATAGGACAATCTTTAGGTTTTTAGTTACTAGTTATCAAAATGTTGGGCTTGATTTAAGTGTGATGAACTGGAAAAAGCACTAGAGCAACAGTTCATCCCATTCTTGTGTTGAACCTTAAGAGCATCATACAACCTCCTGGAACCTCAGGTTCTTCTGCCAAAGGGGGACAAGACACAACTCATCCATCTCAAAGGTTACTGAAGGATTCAATGACCCAGGTGGTCAAAGTTGTCCAGAAATGATATATACATGCACAATATAAGCATTACTCTTACCTCTTTAGGCCTAAGAGAAAACCCTTATTCAGCAGATGTTTTCTAGGAATTAAGATAAAAACACTAAATACTGAAGCAAGGTAACAGTGGAAAGAAATGCCCTTCAGCAAAAGCTGTTAAGTTAAAAAAAAAAAAAAAAAAGTGAAGACCATTAGGATACACTATGTGGTGCAGAAGCTGGGCATGGTCATGCACACCTGTAATCCCAGAGGCTCAGGAGGCTGCGGCAAAAGGATCTCGAGTTCAAAGCCAGCCTGAGTAGCTTAGCAAGGCCCTAAGCAATAACACCCTGTCTCTAAATAAAATATAAAAAAGGGCTGGGAATGTGGCTTAGCCCCAGTACGGGGGCAGGGGGCGGGGGCAGTGGTGCAGGAAGGTAGGACAATCAGAGCAGAGCGAGGGATTCTTCTCCTGTCCCTCTGCCCATTCTCACTGCTACCTAGTATCTAGCATGGCCAACACAGGCATGCTGCATCTATGAATAGGGAAACAGTGTTCCTGGCATCATTAAAGAACTGGGAACAAAGTTGGATATTGCACACACCTGTAGTTCCAGCTACTTGGAAGGCCGAGAAAGGAGGATTGTTGGAGCCCAGGAGTTCAAGGCCAACCTGGCAAACAACAGAGACACCTTGTCTAAAAAAGAAAGAACTGGAAACAGAGTTGGTATGTAAAGTGGCTAGGAACGAGGAGAAGAATTATATCTTCCAAAGACTCCCCTACTAAAAGCTAACTAATCTGAATTAAAAGCTATCTATGAAAAAAGCTTTTGGTCTTCCAGGTTTATTACAATTATGGAACAACTAAGTGAGAAGCTGCCCATCACCCCTGTTCAAAAAATGATCTTGTCTACATTACTAAACAGCTACAAGCAAGAGCAATAGAAAAACGGGTATCTGGTCCCACTTTTAATAAACTGCAGAGCCGCATTTTCTCAAGTTAATTTTATTAACAAAAAGTGCAAACTATTCTGAAAAGAAGTAAACTATAAGTAATAGCATTCATCAAGATATTAGATATGGAAAAATGAATAATATTAAGTAAAACAAGCTGATGACATGTCTTTCACATGTACATATAGTTATTCATGCTTTTTCAACAGTCTTGATCAATTCAGTGTAATTTCCATGAACATATAGCAGCTCAAACACAAATTCAGAAGCACGGTGGCAAAGTTTGGCAATTATTTTGGGGGTAATTATGAGTATGTAAGACAATCTGATATCAACTTCACTTTGATGTAACCTACTATGCAGTATGTATATTTAAATTTATTGACTCTGAAGCAATATTCAATGAAAATAGAGTTTTAAAATATTTGTTGCACTATATTTTATGAGGCAGAAAAAATGAAATAGTTTTCAATGATCTTTCACATGACCAGGAACATAACCAATCCATATTAACTAAGTTCATTTTAAATACATATGCAAAGTCACACAACAGAAAGATGTGCCGTTAAACAGGTACCAATACTTAAACAAGAAAGAAAAGATAAACAAACTTTAGTCTGTCAACATACTCCAAAGAGGAGATCCAGTCTAGTGTTACTTCAGTCATTCACAAAAAGTGTCTATAGGACAGAATCTATTTATAGGTAATTTTTCTATTCACTAATCTATAGGTCCTAATGAAACAAACTGTGATTAAAACCTGAAATATAAAGGTAGTCATTTAAACACAACAGGTGTTTAGCCAAAGACAGAGCACCAAGGATGAACAGGTTACTGAGTGCATGCACTGCCTCTAGTACATTTTCTGGCAGTTAACTGGTCTTCTACCTTTTGTGGATGTACTAATTTTCTAAATTAATTGAGGACAACACTGTTATTACATTAGGAAGAACTCTGCTCACACTATTAATTTTTTCCCATGTTCTACAGTCTTTACTAGAATTGTGCTACTTTCTAACAGCTCCTGAATTATTCTTTCAGGTAGAGATGATGGGAAAAAAAAGACCTAAATCTGACTATCTGGTTGATGACAAATTTGAGCACCAACTACAAGAAGATTCAGGGTCAAGGTAGCTTATAAGTCAATTCTCTTGATCTGGCAATTACCTTCCACTGTTTTCATCAGTACTGAAGTGAAGATTTTCAGGGTCTGCTTGTTCACCATCAGGAAAACTGGAGTGTGTATCTAAGAAAAATTAAAAGAAAATATTTTAAATTAAAAACAGATAACAACAAAGTGTATTTTCTTTCCTAACTCTTTAAATGATCTTACCAAATGTGTTAGTGAAGAAAGAGGTGCTCAGCTGTAAACAAATCTCTGTCTTCAGAGAATTTGTGATTTGAGTCAGATACAAGCAAATGCAAAGGAAAAACAAAGGAGAAAACCCAAAATGTGTAATAGACACCCACAGTGAGAAGATGAAAGGCACTGCCTCACTTTGTCCTCCCAGACTGGTGGGAACAGTTGAAGAAAGAAACAAGAAACAATGATGAAGTATACTTTCCAGACTCAAGGTGCTATAAACAATATGTATTTCAAAGCCAACTAAAGTACACATGCAAACATTACTGAGAATCCCACCAGGACTCAAAATAATTTGCCCAAAATCTGAGTGCTTGTCTTAGAAGCAGAAGAAATTGCCTTAAAACTTACAAATCATTCAATACTTGGCTCTACATTGAAAAAAGATACTAGAACACTAGGGAAATATGTAAGACACAAAGTTAACAATGCACATAAGCCTGACAATGTTGTCATTTCAGGAAATCTTACACAGCAATGCTCAGGTTGATTATTAAGGTTTCTGGATGACTTTAAACCAGTATTTCTATAATTTTCTAATACACATTCCATTATTTTACCTGTACTTCTATATGATAGAATATGAGGTTGCCATAAAATTGAAGTTTATAAAATACAAATATACATATTTACGCAAGTTTCTCTTGGTGTTTCTCCCCTAAAGATATGTTTTTGTGGGGAGAGAAAGGAATAAAACATGAATGATTCTAGGTACATTTATGATTGCACATATGGTGCAACACTACATGGTGTACAATCAGAGAAATGAAAAGTTGTGCTGCAGTGTGTACAATGAATCAAAACACATTCTGTTGTCATATATACCTAATTAAAATAAATTAATTTTTAAAAAGATTTAAAAGAAAAACGAATGATTCCATAATTTGAATGCATTTCTAAGAAATCAAAGCTATTTAAAAAGTCATATAGTTGGCTTGGAAAAAAAAAAAAAAGAAAAGAAAATCGGGGGAGGGGATCAAACATCTAAAACTTCCCCAGAGGTTGGAAAACAAGGTGGCAAATAGTAAATATTTATGTACTACAAGCCACAAATGGTCTCTGTTGAAAATTCTTCTTTGTTTCATTGTTTTTACACCTCTGTATAATTTAAGGCCATTCTTAGGTAAATAAGCTATACAAAAGCAGTCTGTGGTCTCTCTCCTCCATCAAAGAAGTGACACTCATCAGGTATCTATCTAATCAAGCCAAACATTACCCCCCAATTTTTTCTAATACTCACCATATAGTTTACCAAAAAATGTAAAAATGAAAAAAACAAAACAAAAAAAGACAAAAAGAAAAGAAGCAGAGTAAGTAGAAGCAATAGCAGCAGAAGAAAAAACATCATCAGCAATGGTTTTACTAATCTGTGTAAGATGACATTATATATTGCACCTTCATCTGGGGGCTGTGCCATGAAAGAGTCGTTAAATCCGCCCATGCTGCTGTGCTCTTCCTGCTCTTCATTCTCAGTGTCACATTCAATGTCACTGTCGCTACTAATTCCTGGCAGGAAAGGAGACAACATATTTCTGAAAAAAAAACCACTATGGGTAAAAGAGGAAAAGTTCCTTATCCATTAAGCTGAGATTCCTACTGAATTTTACAATAAATGCCAAAAATTGAAGAAACCACACCAGCAAAACCAAAAAAGTAACCACAGAAAGTTCAATTCTCTTTAAATTTTTTTAGAGCAGTGCTGTTACTTTTGTTCTCTAAGTTTAAAATTGAGTACCACAGTCCTTGAAAGTTGTTATTCGGAACCAGTACTAATTATACTGAGAATACCTTTTCCAAATCACTTTTTTTCTAACACGTCATAAGAGAAAAAAGAGGAACTTTTAAAATCCTCATTCACTGTAAACAGAGTCTCTATACTAACAAACATAATAAAACACATGGCCTATAATCCCAGCAGTTCAAGAGGCTGAGGCTAGAGGATTGAAAATTCAAAGCCAATCTCGGCAACTCAGTGAGACCCTAAGCAAGTTAGTGAGACCCTGTTTCTAAAATATAAAAAGGGCTGGGGCTGTGGCTTAGTAGTTAGGTGCCCCTTGGTTCAATCGACAGTACAAAAACAAAACAAAAAAACCACGATATAAACATACATAGTATATGTATATAGAAATTTCCAGTAATTCTAGTCATAAGTTAGTTTCTATCCTATTTGGGCCTCTAGTTTTGTTTCTGTATGAATCAGTTGATTTAGTTTTTGGATATTTAATACATATATATTTTAATTGACATAGTAATTATATGTATTTATAAGGTACACTGATATTCCAATACATGTATACAATGTGTAATGATCAGATCTGTGTAGCAGGCATATCTACTACCATAGAAACATATCATTCTTTGTGTTGGGAACATTAAAAATATTCTTCATTAGCTACTTTAAAATATTAAGTAATTATTGTCAACCATATTTATTCTACTACTATAACACATTAGAAGTTATTCCTCCTGCCCAACTATACCCCATTACCCATTAACTATACTCTCTCCATCCTTCTGCCTTCTCTATATTCTTCTCAAGCTTTGGTTACCTCTATTTTATTCTCTACTTTGAGATCAACTTTTTACTTCCCACATATAAGTAAGATCATGTGGTATTTGTCTATGCCTAATTTATTTCACTTAATGTAAGGTCCTCTAGTTCCATCCATGTTGCTGCAAATGACAGGGAATTTCATTCTTTTCTATGGCTGATATTATACTATGTATACATGTCACTTTTTTTTATACATTCATTCATGAGCACCCAGGTTGAATTCATAATTAGCTATTGTGAAAAGTACTGTAATAAACATGCAAGAGCAGATTTTAATTTCTTTGGAAAATTACCCACAACCAGTTGATCTTCAAAAGAAAAATCCTATAGAAAGTTATTTATTTTAGCAAGATAGTGATCAGAAAACTTGAAAATTTTTCTGCTAAAAATTTTTATAAATACTTAGATAAAATACAGACAGAACATTATTTTAACAAATAGTCACATTTAAAAGACAAAAGGGGCCAGGCACAGTGGTGTACATCTATAATTTCAGTAACGTGGGAGGCTGAGGCTGGAGGATCCAACTTCAAAGTCAGACTCAGCAATTTAGAGAAGTCCTGTCTCAAAATAAAAATAAAGAGGGCTGGGCATAACTCAGTAGTAAAGTGCCATGGGTTCAATCGCCAGTAGCAAAAAATAAAACCCAAAACACAGGAGGTAAATTCACAGGCATGAGAAACAAGATAAGAATAATACTGGGTCAGATGCTACAGTTATCCTGGAGCGCCCAGTACAAAAATTTTTAACATTCCTTTGCCAGGGAGGAGGGTGGGACCCAAAACTCTACTCACCATAGGAAGGGAGTTGCAATTGGGACTAAAATTCCAGCTTGGAATTTTTTTTCTTAAAGAGATAAAATTCTGGTTATGTTGCCCAGGTTGGCCTCAAATAATCCTCTTCCCTCAGATTCCCCAGTAGCTGGGCAGTAAAAGTAAAAAAAAAGATTAATGAACTTGCAGAGTTGAAGAAATTAATGAGGAACCAAAATTAATGAGCATACAGGCAGATGCTACTGCATCCAGCAGAAAACTAAAATTCTTATTCAAAAAACAGATAAGAAATAGTCTGTATAAGGTAGGCTCTACAAAGAGAGCAAAAGACTTAGAATTCAAACCCAATTTATGCTGGGGATTTTTAATTTTTATTTCTTGGTGGTGCTAAGTTTTGAGCCCTGGTCCTTGCAATTGCTAAGCATGTACTCTAAAAACTTAGCCTCTAGCCACTAGATTTGGATTTAAATTTGAAGTAAAAAAATCTTAAGAAATTAACATAAAATTATTCAGAAGCTAGTGTTATTTAAATACAGCAAAATCTTCCCTGGAGGTTAGGTTCTAGATAAGATGGAGTGGGTACATTCCAACTTGTCAATTTCACTCAATGCATCACTAAAATCTAGACAAAATGCATGGCATAGCTATTTAAGGACTCGGAAGTAAACAGGAATAGGCATATTGGTGGAATCAAAATTTCACTAACAAACTGGAAGATTCAAACAAGCCCCGGAGTCCAGGACACAATCCAAAATTACTCAGCATATGAAAAATCAGTACAAGATAATAAGAGGGCTGAGTATATAAAGCTCTGGGTTCAATCCCCAGTATCAACAAAAAACAAAGATAATCCGCAAATACCAAGGCTGAGATGACACAGGTGTTGGAATTATCTAATGATGACTTTTAAGGGAAGATAAAAATGCTCAAGAACACCGCTGACACACATCAAACATTCTCTGAAGGTAAGCTTCCACAATACAGATCATAAGAATTCTGGGGGGTAGAGGTGGGGGTCTGAAAAAGAATGCTCCAAAGTTAAAAGTTTAAGGCTAACAATCTACCTGAAGAAGAATCAGGAGATATGGAAGGACAATGCTGTAAATTTTTCATTAAGTAGAACAAAAACCTGTAAGAGACTACATGATTCTAGTTAACTTTAAAGGGGCAGATTTTTAAAAGACCTGGGCTTGGTGGCACCTGCCGTAAATTCCAAGAACTCAGGAGGATTCCAAGATTAAGGCTAGCCTCAGCAACCAACTTAGTGAGCCCCTATTCTCAAAATAAAAAATAAAAAGGTTTCAGGATGTAACTCAATAATGGTTAAAGTGCCTCTGGGTTCAATCCCTAGTAACAAACAAACAAACAAATAAATAAAATGAAATGTTTTGTAGAAATGAAAGATTAAAACTAAAATATTAATATATGGTTTAGGCAAAAGTAAAAAAAGATTAATGAACTTGCAGAATTGAAGAAATTAATGAGAAACCAAAAGAAAAATAAGTTTAAAGTATAGAAAAGACTTTAAAAAGGGATCAAAAGGAATGCTCCAAATTGTCTTGATCAGAATGATATAGCAAAAACAACAAAAGAGAAATAGACATGAAGAGAAAAACGGCAGAAAAAAACTTAAAGGATTCATGAAAAACATTCTGAATTAAATGAAAATAAAAATATCAAAATTAGTGCTAGGTACCTATCACAGTTCTTAAGGGGAATTCATAGGATTAAATGTTGCAGCACACACCTATAATCCCAGAGACAAGGGAGGCCTAGACAGGAGGATGACAAGTTCAAAGCCAACCTGGGCAACTTAACTAGACCCCTCAACAACTTACTGAGAACTTTCTTTAAAAAAATATTAAAGGACTGGGGACGTGGGGCTGGAGATGTGGCTCAAGTGGTAGCGCGCTCGCCTGGCATGCGTGTGGCCCGGGTTCGATCCTCGGCACCACATACAAACAAAGATGTTGTGCCCGCTGAAAACTAAAAAATAAAAGATTAAAATTCATTCTCTCTCTCTCTCTCTCTAAAAAAAAAGGACTGGGGATGTAGCTCAATGGTAAAGCACTTCTGGGTTCAATCCTTAAGATCAAAAGAAAGGAAAAAAGAAACAGTGTTAACTTAATGACTCAAGCTTCCAGCATAAGGAACTTTAAAAAAAGCCGATGATGTAGCTAGTAGTGGATAACTTGCCTAGCATGCACAATCCCAGACACCACTTTAAAAAACCCAAACAAACAAACAAAAATCTAGAAAAAGAACAAATTAAATTCAAAGTAATTAAAAGAAAGAAAAAAAACAAACAATGAAACATGGTCATTCTTTGAAAAAAAATCAATAAAATTGAAAATACTAATAAAACTGAAAAGCCTCTAAGGCAAACTCATTAAGGGGGAAAGAAAAAAAAAAAAAGCTACAGTTTTTTTCCTGGATATTAAAGGACAATAATGGAAACATAAACAACCATGCTTAGGAAATCAGGAATAGTGATAAAATAAACAAATTCTTTGATACACAAAAATATCAAAGCTCATTCAGAGAAAATAAATAAATCTTGAATAAATATTAAAGAAATAGTTTGTGATTTAAAGACTTCTAACAAAGAAGAAGCCCCACGTGACCTTACTGGTGAAATTTGTCCTCTTCTGTTTTGAAGACAAATTTGGGGAGTACTTCTCCCTTAAATACTGAGAAGACAAAGACTAGATCACTGAAATCCTCTCCATCTTCATCAAAGAAAAAACAAAAATCTTTGTGCTCTTAAGAATAAAAGGGCAGGGGGGCCAGGGTTGTGGCCCAGTGGTACAGTGCTTGCCTAACATGCATGAGGCACTGGATTCAATCAGGGCTGCCACTCTGAGGGGAGCTAAGTGAGACTGGCAAAGTGAGACTGGCAAAGCTGAAGATGGAAAAAACACCCCATGAATTCTTGATGACATTGAGCAGCTAACCCAAAACTGCCCCACCAGTTATGCATGACTCCTTGTTGGGACAGTTCTTTCTGAATCAAGAGAGTTAGCTTTCATTATCATTTAAGTTGGCTGCTTTACTTTTTGGTAACTTTTGCTTAAAATATTATAATAAATTATCCTAACAATTATCCTCCCAAGAGTCAAGCCATCACACTTTGTGTGACTCATTTCTCTTAGCTAGGCTGCTAGCAAGATTTTTATGTGGTATGCCAAGTCTTTTTTACTCTGGGTAAGTGTTTTGCACACCCCTGACTTAAAGAAAAGCTATGTGTGCTACTGCAGCAGGAACTTATAGCCTCGAGTTTTACATAGAACAGGAAAGAAACTAGCCTACTTATAAAAATTCTATAGATTACCAACTGGGGAGGGGGAGACTTTTCAGTATCAGAACATTAAATAGAAGATAACTAAAACAAGCTTGTCCCATATGGTCCCAGTTAGAAAGGAAAAGGCCTGTTTATGGCTGTCATTTCTAAGAAAAAGTGTTACATTTTACTGACACTTGAGAGACTATTTTAGTAGTCCGAAATTCCTAGCCAGTAACAAAACAATGTCTTACTTTAAAGTTTCTTCAGATAGCTTTCTTTTCAAGAAAGTGAATAACCCACAGTGATATGGCACAGAACATTTTCTGTATGTACTTGGCACAAATAAAAAGCTTGTTTTTTTCCTAAATATGGATATAAGAAAATCCCACTCAACTGTCTACCAAGACTTTAGGTGTGAAAAATAAAGGTTTCCTGAGAACCGGCTGCTGCTGATGACAGAATAATATCCACAGCAGTGAGCAAGGCCCTACTCTCCTCTACAAACAAAGCAGATTTGTTCATGAAGCTATTTTTGTCTACTGTACTCCCCTCTTCCAGCCTCATCAGTTAGTTGTTTTCTTATTGTCTATCCTGGGGCTCTAGTGGTAAACAAGCTATTTAGATACCAATGAACTTCAAAGGTGTATAGTTCTGTATCACTTGTTTTCATTAGAAGTATTTTTATTGGTTCTATATCACTTTTGATTTGCATATTTACAGAGATCTTTCTAAGAACTCTTAATTGAGTTCTTAGAGCTTTTTATCACATTCCTTAAATGAAGATAAAACGTGTTATTGAGGAATGCTGAGCACTTAGCTCTAAATCCTATTTGAATAATCAGGTGCTTTAAAAAAAAATTTGGAAAATGTACTGCAGATCATAAATTCAGCCATCCTAAACACAATCCTAAATGTGGCCTATATATACCTGTCTCTACTTTTGGATAAGCAGTAGATTCACTTTAAATATGAAATAAAGTGGATGCCAAGGGGAAGTGGTGCATGACTATAATCCTAGCAAGTCGGAAGGCTAAGGCAGAAGAATTGGAAGTTCAAGGCCAGCCTTAGCAATTTAGTGAGGCCCTGTCTCAAAATAAAGAACAAAAAGAATGACTGCGGAAGTAGTTCAGGGTAAAACGCTCATGGGTTCAATACCCAATTTAAAAAAAAAAAAAAAAAGAAAGAAAGAAAGAAAAAGAAATTGATGTCAAATACTTTGTATTTTCCATGCGAACTATCTATTTACACACACACAAAAAATTGCTAAGATAATGTTTATGAGTTGGAGGCTGAAATTAAAGAGGTTCAAGTAGTCTCTCGCCTAGATTATTTAACAAGCTTAAGTTTTCCTGTCCCTAATTCCACACACCCCTTTCCCAGCTACAAAATCCATTCTCCATACTGCAACCAGAGTAAAATTTCTAACCACAATTTTATTGCATCACCTCTTGCTTAAGAACCAAAGACAAAGGCTAGATTCTAGCTAAGGCAAAGAATATATAATTTATTCATGATCTCGCCTCTACTACTACTCTGTCCTCATTTTTGGTAGTCTTCACTTGGCTAATTTTCACTTATTCCTTTGGGTGAGCTTTCCAAGGGTACCTAGGGACTAGGTCAGTAGAGAGGTGAAAGTTATGGGCACTGACTCTAGGTTTAAATTTCACCTCTTTCAATGAATAATTCTCTGACTTTGGGCAATTTAAGTTGCACCTCTAGGCTTCACTTATTTACTTGTAAAATCAGGATAATAAAAGTAACTACCATGCAAAGCTATTCTGAGAACAGCATAGGATAATAATGGTAAAGTCATGAGCAGTCTTGGGAACATAGTAAGGACTTAATAAATGTTATCTTCTTTTATTATTATTATTGCAACGTACCTCTTCTTTGAGCTCCCTAAATACCCTTATCACAGCACTCATTATTCTGTATTATAAATGACTACTAGCTAGTCTCTCCAACACTTAACCAGTGGTTTTCATTGCTCTCCCTGCTCTATCCCTCACCACACGCATCCAGCATGTGTGAGAATTACAACTTGTTCTCATTAGTAACTGTGGCACATTCTGGCAAGTGATGCTCAAGGAGTATCACCCCTAATTGAGTTATTCAGTTTAACTAGTTGGAATAAAGACGATTTTGCCTCTCAAGGAATACTTGGTAAATTCTTTAGACAGTTTGGGTTGTAACTGGACAGAAGTACTACTGGCACCTAGTGGTTAAAAGCTGAAGAAGCTGCTAAAGTATCCTACAACACAAAAAATAGCTTTCCTATAACAAAAGAATTATGAGATCCAAAATGTCAATGACGCTGAGATAGAAGAACTCTGATTTAGATAATAGATTCAGGACTATTTTACTATCAGCATCAAATACAATGTCAAGCAAATTAGAAGCATTTCATAAAATGATGTATGAAAAAGATTAGTTTATAATCCCAGGACATGCTGTAAGAATTTAATATGCTATAATTTATAACCAGTGTATAAACACATGGAAAGCAACTAATCTCCACAGGTTCTTTATAAAGATCATAAGTCATAATATATTCTTAATGTTTTAACAATCACCACATCAATTCACAAATCCTTTCCATTTAATCTCTTCTACTGAAATACTGCTGTCCACTGCAGGAGCATCATCTAAGAGGGAAAACAAAGATGGGTGCAATGACGCATATCTGTAATCCCAGAGACTCTCCAGGCTGAGGCAGGAGAATCACAAGTTCAAGGCCAGCATCAGCAATTTAGCATTGCCCTAAGCAACTCAGTGCAACCTTGTTCTACATTTGTCAAAATAAAATTCAAAAGGGCTGGGGAAGCACCCCTGGGGGTTCAATTCCCAGTACAAAAAAAGAAAAAAGCACCACATAAAACAGGAAGACCAGGACATTTAATGTTCTTTAACTGAAAAACCTGAGAGTTCTATCACTTACAATTCTCTCACAGGGCAGCTAAATGCAGAAGTTGGAACCTGTATATATGCTTTGAGCTACAACGCATCAATCACTGAAATTCAAGTGAGTGCAAAGGGGAAGGTGACATTTCTACTGAGAAATGAAAAAAATTCAATGCCAAATATTAAGAAAGCTGACATTCTTTTCTGGTAACATACAAAAACACAGCAAAGGCAATACACATAGCCTTATTTCACATACCTTCTGTCACCTAAAATAACAAAATGTCTTCTATACTTTTAGATTAAGAATAATGAACTTGGAAGAACATGCAAAAGAAATATTAGAACGTGTGACAGAATAAGCTGGCAGAGTTGAGGCTGATGAACATAAGGAATTTTAAAAATAATTAAAGCTTGGGGCTAGGGTTGTGGCTCAGTGGTAGAGCAATTGCCTAGCACACATAAGGTACTGGGTTTGATACTCAGCATATATAAAATAAATAAGTAAAATAAATCTACAATTTAAAAAAATATTTAAAAAATAATTAGAGCTTGGAATGCTTCTATAAGAAAAGCAAAGTAGGCTGGGGATGTAGCTCAGTTGGTAGAGAACTCACCTACAATGCATAGGTCCTGGGTTCAATCCCCAGCAATTACTCCCATCCCCCACCCCACCCTAAAAAAGACAAAGCAATCTACAGACATCAGTCAAGACTGACTTCAAAAGACAAAGATTTAAAACTTACTATTCTAATTAGTTACTTTCGGGCACATGTTTCTTATAAGACTGTGAACATATCTAATTCATACTTGCACACCTAGCAAAAATTCAATGTGTGGCATTGTATTTATTGATGGAACAGATGAACTCTCTGTAGATTTTCCTCCTGTAAATGACTCTTTTAGTCAGTTACATCCTTCTATTTAGTAAATTATCCATTTTGCCTTCCACTGTGCTTAATGTCCTAGTAAGTCAAAATCAGTGGTACAATGAATGTTATGTTCAGATCAAAAATGTCACATAGATCTCAGTAACATTTTTACTAAACCAACCACTACTTACCACCACAGTTACCACTACAGCCACCAAAAGAGTCAGTATTTCTGCTTTCTGCCTAATTATGCCTTACCTTCATCAGGGGCAGCTGAAGCTCCTTCAGGTATTATAGGTTGTAATTCCCCAGTTTCAGAATTATTTTCCAAATCAGACATGGGCATTCCTTCCAGGCGACCTCCTTTAGCATTAGCCCTCAAGAAGGGAGAAAACAACTTGATATTTTCACATAACTAGTAACTGAAACAATATCTATATTTACTTCTCATCCTGAAATTGAGCTCCCAAACGAGTATAGGGCACATGCACTAATATTGAATACTAAACTTCAAATTTTATTTGTAAAATTTCATTAATGATTTACAATGAAAGATTATGAGGTGGTCAATTGTATTAATGTAAATTCCTGGTTGTGATACTGTATTGAAACTTCTGCAAAATGTTATTGACAAAACAGAGTAAGATATGCAGAATGTCTCTGTATTATTTCTTTCAACTATGTGTAAATTTATAATCAATTAAAAACAAATATAAACAATAGTTCTAAATAATATGTTCTGACTAATATGTAAATAGTTTAGAGACAGTACTGAGAAAATAAGGTAATAAAAAAGTTGTACCTGAGTCACAGTTGTTCAAATATACATCAAAACTGAGAAGACACAAAGTAAGAAGAGCAGGGATGTGTGTGGGCATGGAATTGGAAAACTAGGCTGATGGGAGATAAAGATGAGAAAATTTTCACTTTTTTCCCCCTTTCATTTTGGATCACTTAATATTAGTATTTAAACTATTTGTTACACAACTCTAAATCAAGGAGGGAAAAATGCTGAAGAGCACCCATGTAAACCAGCAGATAAAATTCACTGTAAAAGGTGAATTATAGGGTTGGGGTTGTGGCTCAGTGGCAGAGCGCTTGCCTCGTACATGTAAGGTATTAGGTTCGATCCTCAGCACCACATAAAAATAAAAAAACAAAGGTATTGTATCCATGTGTAACTAAAAAAATACTTTTAAAAAAGTTGAATTATAGCTAGCTGCAGGCATTTGTATAGGAAACTTGGGGGGTGCTATGTTCATGTGCATTTAATCTTGATAACTAAAAGCAGATACAAATACCTCTGTAACAATATATTAAAGCTAGTTGCAGCTTTAATCTAAAAGGAATATATAGGTAGGTAATAGGGAAAACACCAGTAAACACCTTTCTACTTCTGAAATGTGAGCTTAAAAGAAATGAAACTACCAGCTAGCCAGGCACAGTGGTGTACCCTGTAATCCCAGCTATTTAGAAGGCTGAGGCAAGAGAATCACAACTTTGAGGCCCTGGCAACTCAGCAAGAACTTGTCTCGAAATAAAAAGTAAAAAGGGCTAGGGAGAAGAAGAAGAAGAAAAAAAACCAAAAAGTGGGGGTGGGGGGACTGGAGATGGGGCTCAGTGATAGAGTGTCTATGTTTAATCCCAGTACTGAAGTAAGCTTCTTGAGTTGAATGGGGTTATAGGTGTGGGAAAACATGCCTACCTCAAAATTCTTTTCAAAGGCTCCAAGATAGAATTAGTCCATCATTTAAATTCAGAAATGTATTTAATATATATAGAAAGAGATCAGCAGATGGTTATTTATGACTCATCTCAAAGTTTAACTGACATGGGATGTGAAATTTGGTTTCCTCATAGAGAAACAAAGGTATCGATTACCATATATCCTTTGGAGAAATTTCAACTATAAGTTTTGAAGATGCTTTCATAGGACAGTAAAAAGCTTAAAGTAGAAAGTAAAAGTAAAAAAGTAAAAAGTAAAAGTAAAAAAGCTTAAAGTAGAAAAGCAGTGTTAAAATAAGATTGCTGGAAGTGCTCTGTTCTATACATGAGATAAACCTGTGATGCATAATAATATAGCCCATCAAAAATGTCTTTGAAAGGTGTGGAATAGATTTAAATACATACATAGACCCCTCACCAGAGTTCATTCAGGTTATACATCACTGTTATCCTAACTTCAGTGAAAATAAGTTCCAACATATTTAACTCGAACTTCTAGTCCTATTTCATCCCATTAAAAAAAAAGGAGATGGCAGCAGCAAGGTCTATAATTGTTTAAAAGTTAGATTTTAATGCAATAACTTTTTTGCCCATTAAAAAACTAACCAAGAAATTAATTTTGTTCATTATGAGGCAGACTTAAAGTTCCAAACAACAAAAGAACTTAACTTACCCCAAGGTGACCATTTTCCTTCTTTTTTCAACAGTGGGTAAGCCATTGAAAACTGCAACCACAACTGCATCTGAATCTAAAGTTTTACACTGCCTGTCTTCGGTTTTTGGCAGAATATCACTTATGATGCCATGTGTCAAGGCTCGAGGAGAATTGTGCCTGCTCCCAGACTGAGAGCTTCCTGGGGAGCCTTCAAAAAAGAAAGAAGGCAAATAAACATGGAAATTCTTAGATTAGTTTTCAAATGTACATGTAGCAAGATTTCCTAAACAAAAACATCAAGTCTTTCTGATGCCAGGTGCTTAAATAAAAGGAGTTCAGGATATACAGTTAAATGATAACATTTACTTAAGGGTCTGTTCTGTGGTGAGATCAAAAAGCTCCAAATACACCTAAACATTTTTGGTGGCTTTCAAGGTCCAAAGTTACATTCTAGTATCAACTTCCAATAACAGATATCTACCAATGAAATTATATTCTTAACTCCCCAAATTTACCTTCAGACAAAGTCTGACAATCTCCCTTTGAGCGGCTATTTTCCCCAGAGTCCACTGCTCTTCGAAGTGAAAGACTACCTGCAACACTGGACCGAGCTGGCTTGGGTGAATTATTCTTCTTATTTGTGGCTGCCAAGACATTTAGAAACATTTTTTGAATATGATCAAATAACACAAAATATACTACCTACTCAGTCAGAGAAAGGTTTAATTTTACCATGCAAGGAAGCTTTTCTGTCTATACTGTCCAAAAATAAACAGGGTACTTTTGTAGTTCTAACTAATTTATTTGAAATTCTATAACAAAAGTATTCCTATTTTATTGTTTATGCTGTAGAATCTTAACTTACATTAACCATGGACCTCACAAGAAAAAAATATATGTTTCTCAACAAAGAAACAAAAGTATAATCCCCCAATACTTGGAAATTGTTAAAATATTATTGGATTAAAATCAGAGCCAGGATTGGTGGCACATGCCTATGTGTGTCTAATAAAGGACACAATAAATGGTAGGCTGAACAATATCAAATTGCTGTTTTTGTGGTTAAAAACAGTTGCACATTGGCAATTTCATTTGGTTCAACCTCTATTAATCAGCTCAAAAACAAAAGTGTGTAAATATGGAAATTTGATTTTTTAAAAATGAGTTTATAAAGAAGGGATTCTTTAGGCTAGGTAGAGTGGCATGTGCCTATAATTCCCGCAGCTCAGGAGGCTGAGAAAAGAGGATCAAAAATCAGAGGCCAGCCTAAACAATGTAGCAAGGTCAGCCTCAGATACTTAACAAGATCCGTCTCAAAATAAAAAATAAAACAGGCTGGGAATGTAGCTCAGTGGTAAACCATCTCTGGGTTCAAGTACCTGAAGAACTCCACTCCTGGAACCAAAAAAAAAAAACAAAAGAAAAAAAGAGAATGGATTCTTCAGAACGCATATTCCATTCATTTGGGGAAAAATAATTATCAAATTTAACTTGGACACCACCATATGTAAAACTAATTATATATGAACTCATTTCCTAAATGTAAAATAAGAAAAAAAAAGTACAAGAAAGTAGGCTTACTTTTATAAGCCTGGAGTTAAAAATGCCTTCCAAATAAAATAAAATTTTACATCTTTATGGTTACCAGGAGGAAAAATGGCAATGGGGAGATATATTTGCAAAATTTGTTAATAAAGGGCTTTCACCACAAAGTCCATCCAAAAAGCAGTATTTTTTTTCTCTTAAATCAGTACATTGTTGGATAAAATCTGCCAATTTCTTGAATACAAGGTGAGACTGGGTATATTTTCAATTTTTTTTTTTTTTTTTTTTTTTGCCTTTTTGTACTTTTTGCACACCTGTAATCCAGCAACCCAAGAAGCTAAAGCAAGAAGATCTCAAATTCAAGGACAGCCTCAGCAATTTAGTGAGACTCTAAGCAACTTAGCAAGATCCTATCTCAACAAATAAAAAGCGCTGAGGATGTGGCTAAGTGGTTAAGGACCCCTGTGTTCAATCCCCAATCAACATAAAACTCAAAATCCTTACTGAGGTCTTACAAGACCCTACCTTATTTAAATCTCACCTACTTTCTGACTCAATTTCTTACTAATCTCCCCTGTTTTATGCACCCTATTCAGCCAGATTGGTCTTCAACTCTTTCAACATGCAAAGTGAATCCTGTGCCAATAATTTTGCATTTTCTGATCTGTTTATCCAGAAAACTCCTTCCCCCAGATGTTTAAGTGGTTGTCACCCTCTCAAAACCTTCAGGTCTCAATTCAAATGTTTCCCCCTCAAATATTTCCTCTGGCTACCTTAATCAAAGTAACACATTCCTCATTTATGATACCCATCCCAATCCTCTGTTGTTTCCTTCACAGCAATCAAATTATCTTACCAAATCAAATTATCCTAACTTAAAAAAAAAAAAAAAGCTTAATGTCTTATTCCCATCATAGAATGCAAGATCCATGAAATTAACATTTTGTCCCTTATCAGTAAACAGAATAAGAAATCAAGAACTATTAGCTCTATTATATAATAAAAAATATGGAGAATTCAATTTTGGATGGGGGAAAAAGTCTGCATGTATTTGTTGTCTTAATTAATTTGAAGAGAGAAGTTTACATATTATTATCCTGAAAATAATCAGTCTTCCAGTTTCTCAAATAATATAAAGAAAGGAACATTTTACTTACGATTTCGTATGTAACAGCTAGCAACTGATGACTTTGCCAGGAGCTCCATTCCTAAATCCTGTAATCTTCCAGAGTTTTCAATGCCACAAGCAGCCAGAGCTGCCTGGTCAGCAGAAAAAAGGTTCGTCTGCATATCTCCAGAAGCAGCACTGCTAGTTTTTATTTCTGAAAGTGTATTCTTTACATCAGTTTTCATATATCGAACTTCAGCCATTTGAGTTTTGAGTCTTTTTAACATCTTTAAATCAGAGGGCACTCGCCACATTGCCTGCTGCTTCCTTTGGTCTTTATCTTTTCGAGAATATGACGCTTCAGAGACAAAGGGACAAATCATGTTAATATAAATTTTAACATTCATGACATCATTTCATACCACAAATATATGCAATTTTGATGTGTAATAAAATAAGCTAAAGTGCTTTAGTTAGTATCAAAAAAGAAAGACATTAAATTGTATTATTAAGGATAGACACACACATCCTAACTTTATTCACACCTACAAAGTTGCAGCCGAGGCTCATTATAATCACACAACTCTCAAGTATAAATGCTGCCATACTGCTTTCTCCTTTATACTTCTCCACTTTTCTCAAATTCTCTGCAGTGTTTTTAGCATGTTAATAATTGAAAAAATGAAAAAGAAAAACCTAGAAGCCACTTTTGTCAAATCTGCCATACGTATGTTAATATGTGTGTGTGTGTGTGTGTTCTAACTGAATTTTAAAAGTCTGCTTCACTATTAAATATACCTGCTAAGTACCACAGAACATAATAAAAAAAAATTTACAATCACTAAATTAGGATAGTGTTTTCTTTCTTCCAAGAGAAAATAACTAAAGTTGTTTTTAGTTTCTTCTCCCTCTACCCAAATATTAAAAAATACAAACAAAGGAGATATATACTTCTGTTATACTGCAGGAAGGGAAAGAGGTTAAAAAAAAATATATGGTACCAGGGATTGAACCCTGAAGTGCCTAATCACTAAGCCACATCCCCAGCTCTTTGATTTTATTTTGAGACACGGTCTCTCTAAGTTGCTTAGGCCCTCACTAAATTGCTGAGGCTGGCTTTGAACTTTTAATCCTCTTGCCTCAAACTCCCAAGCTACTGGGATTAAGCCTTTTGGTTTTCTTGTGATATTCTTGCCTCTTCTCTCATAATAAGACAACTGCCACAATTCCAGTTATCATGTATCATGGGACTATGTCACTAGCAGGAAGTAAAAGACAAGGTAGAGAAGAAACATTATTCCTGCAACCTAAAATCTTTTGGCAAGGCAGAGGTGGACTTCAAAATTAAGTTCTGAAGTCAAAGAACACTAGCCTGGCACAGTAGCACATGCCTACAGTTACAGCTACTGGGGAGGCTGAGGCAGGAGGACCACAGCTCAGAATTTTTGACGTCAGTCTGGGAAACACAGCAAGACTTGCTATTTAAAAAAAAAAAAAAAAAAAAAAGTCCACTGTAGTAGTGCCTACCTGCAATTCTAGCTACTTGGAAATTTCTGAGACAGGAAAATCAAGTTAAAAACCAGCCAGGAGGATTTAGGAAAACCTTATCTCAAAATAAATGTTAAAAAGGGCTGGAAATGTAGCTTAGTGTATGTACTCTGGGTTCAAACCCCAGCATAACACAAAAACAAAAAACCCAAGTCAAATTAAAAAACAGCAAGCCAGGCACAGTGGTATATACTTATAGTCCCAGTAATTTGTGAGGTTGAGACAAGAGGATTCCAAATTCAAGGCCAATCCTAGCAATTTCGGCCCTAAGCAACTCAGTGAGACTTTGTCTCAAAAAAATAAAAAAGGCTGGGGATGTGACTCAATGACAAAGTGCCCCTAGGTTCAATCCCCAGTAAAACAAAACCTGGGGACCTACACGTAACCTACTAGACAAAAAACAAATTCCTTATTAGCAGAAGTGAAAAACCAGCTTAGATAATGCTACAAGAAGAAAAACACTAAAAGGGGGCCGTGGTTGCAGCTCAGTTGCCTGGCTGCCTGCTTTCCAGCTTGGGGGCCTGTCTCCTAGCAATCAGCCAGGAAGCAGTGCTGTGGGCAGTTGTAGGGAGTGGCTGCCTGCTTCCTGGTCTTGAGGCTGCACTTGTGGCTGGGAGGGCTCCTGGCAATCAGCCAGTAGGCGGTGATTCTTCCGCCCTCTGGACAGCTCCAGCCTTCCCTTACAGACTATGGGGTGGGTGTGCTCCACCCCTCTGACCTTTATTCTGATTGGCTCCTGTGCAGTATATAAGCTGTGTGTACTTCCTTATTAAAGGAGATCCTGCTTTGACTGTTCTCCCTGGCACGTTTGATTGTCCTCCTGGGAGGGAGGGTTGGGGTGGGCGGCCAGTTGACCTTTACCTTTCTTGGCTCGTCCTGGTCTGGGCTTGCTTCCCCCCCCCCTCCCCTGGTCGGGAGGAGAGGTGGGCTAGACACCGCGAGGGAAAAACTGTAAAAGGGGGCCTTGTGGTAGAGCGTTTGCCTAGCATGTGTGAAGAAGTGGGTTCGATATCTGGTACCACATAAAAATAAAAACAAATAAAATAAAAGGTATTATGTCCATCTACAACAACAACAAAAAACCCTAAAAGGTCAACATTGTGGTTGGCCCAATAGCCACCACCCCCAAACCCCCCATCTCTGCCTTGCCAAAAAATCTTGATAGTAAAAACTTTGTTCTCCAGGTTGCTGGGAGGAAAAAGGTTTCTTCTCTACCTTGTCTTTTACTTACTGCTAGTGACATATTCTCGTGATACACGATACTTGGAACTGCGGCAGTTGTTTTATTACCATGACAGAAGAGGCAAGAAAATCATCCAATGCCCTGCTTCAATATACCTGATGAACCTGAAATCACCCACCTCCAGAATTAGCATGCATGATAATTAAGTGCCTTAATTATTTAAGCTGACATTTAGTAGTATTTTGTTACTTACAATTGAAAACATTCATAACAGAACATGACTAGAGATTTTAAAATGCCAGGATTTGGTTTCAGATCTATCATTTAGTTACTATAACCTTCTATAAATTATCAACTTCTTTTGAGTCCATTTGCTTATTCGTATAATGAAGGCAATATACAGCATCACAGTTGTTGGGAGGCTCAGAAGATTCAAAGTTTGTGAAAAAATACTCTGCAACATTGTTCCCATCTAGTCCATTATTCATCAAAATGCTAGAGAAGTTTTTTAAAGCCCAAATCAGATTATTACTTTTTGCTTAGAATTCTTAACATGGCATTCTATAGTAGTTAGAGAGGTACTGACATGGCACACCAGACATTCCCCTAATTCTACCTTATTTGTCAATGGCTTTATCTTCTACCTCTACTTGACAACGTAACTCTAGCTTTTGGAGTTACAGGTTGAGAATCCCTTATCCAAAATGCTCAGGACCAAGCCAGGCATTGTGGCGCATATGTAATCATAGCTACTCAGGAGATTGAGGCAGGAGGACCTCAAGCTTGAGACCACCCTCAGCAACTTAGTGAGGTCCTAAGCAAACTTAGCAAAGACTCTTGTCTCAAAAAATAAAAGGACTGGAATGTAGCTTGAACCCAAAGTGCCGTTGGGTCAATGTCTAGTACAAAAGAAAAGAATGCCCCAAACCAGAAATGTTTCAGATTCTGGAATATTTCCGCAGATTTCACCACATGGGCATTCCTAACCCACAAAACTGATATTCAAAATATGAAATCCAACATCATGTCAGTACTCAAAAAGTTTTGGATTTTAGAGCATTTTAGATTACAGGATTAGGAATGCTAAACTTATACTTGCAACTCTGATATATGACCCATGTTCACACCCACTTCCATTCTTTTCATTGCCTAGTCCCTTTACTCATCAGATATAATCTAAAATATCTCCTTCTTCAGACACCTGTACCAACTACACACCTCCTCACAAGTTAATTCTTACCTAAATTTGTATACTCTATAGCTTATAGAGTAGAACAGCAATCTATAATCTATAGAGTAGAACAGCAATCTTATAGCTTTGCATGCTAAGCACCCATTTCTTAAAATCTACCACTAAGATATACCTAAAATAGAGAAAACAAATCAATAAAATATACACAATTTAAAGGTGGATATTAAATCCCTTCATATTTTAGGTTAAAAATGTTTTCTGAACAAAATATTTGTGGCTCCCCCTCCCACTCCACATCTATATGGTCAAATAGGAAAATCTTAATCCATGTGGTTCTGTTTATTTTTACTATGAAATGATTAAGGATGGAGTTAGGGATAGAAGTAAAAATCCTAAAAGGTAAAATACAAAAAGACTCAGACAAACTCCCATGATAAGATAATAAGTCATAAACATTTACTGAGCCTGTCTTAAATGCTAGGCATTATAAAGGGCAGGGGATACAACAATGAATAAGATAAACCCCTAATCTTTACCCTCCAAAACTCACAATCCAACTGGAAAAAGTGAAATCAATTTCGGTACTACCTAAGTGCAAAGACAGGAAAGTGTACATTGCTTTGGGACTAATAACTAACAACCCAAAGTTCTCACTCTGCCAATAAGACTTTTTGAATGTGCAAAGCTATAAAGTTAATTAAAAGTGAATCTCATTGATACTTCTTTCACATCAGTTGCTTATGGCTTTCACAAAGGACAATTCTCCATAGCTTTTCCTCCACACTTCATATCTGTCAATGATGCCACCCTTCTCCTCGGCACCTAAGGTCCTTCAGTCCTCTTGATCACATTCCAATTAGTTACCAAGCCCTATAAACCCTGAATTCCACAAATTTTAAATAGTATCACTGCCATATTATAAGTAAAATCTTAATTTAAAATGGCCTCATTTAGTATTCCCTAGAGGAAGAAAGAATCTTTTTTCTGGGGGTGGGGGAGAATCACACCTATAACCTTTGCATGCTAAGCACCCATTTCACTCTACCACCAAGCTATACCATATACCTCCCAAAGGGAAATTTTTATTGTAAAGAGTCTTAAAACTTTATCCCAAGTCCACATATTTTAAAGTATATGACTGAGTAAATAAATAAAAATGTATGAATATGCCCTCTCATTCTAGGAATGATTTAAATAAACCCCTAAAAAGACCCTCATTAAACTTTCATTTCTCATAGGTTTCTCAGCATTGTCAGCTTTCTAAAATATACTTTCAATCAACCCTTTCCTAAAATGAAACAACAGCTCTCTACTACCCACTATGAATAAACTCCTCAGACTAGCATGAAAGGCCTTCCACAGAATGAACCCAGCTTGACTTTCTAATTCTACTTAGCACATATATCTTAAAATCTGATTCAATCAGATTATTTGATACCTTTTAAAAATGCTCCTTTTAAAGCACAGTGGTCAGCAACTTAGTGAGACTCTGTCTCAAAATTTAAAAAATAAAAAGGACTGGGATGTGGCCCATTTGTAAAATACCTCTGGGTTCAATCCCAAGGACCCCAAACAAAACAACTCCCCCCTCCCCCCCACACACACACACACAAAAACAGGGGCTTTCAGTTAGTCTGATACATAATTGATGTTCATTAACTTTATGTGTTGAAATAAAGAGTATATAAATGGAGGAGGGAGAATAGAAGTTCACTGGATTAGACAGGAGAATGAAGGGAAGGGATGGGAGATGGGATTAAGAAACACAATAGATATACTCAAACGACTTAAAATCAGCGTACTACAGGGACACAGCCACATCAATGCTTACAGCAGCACAATTCACAATAGCTAAACTGTGGAGCCAACCTAGATGCCCTTCAGTGGATGAATGGATAAAAAAAAAATGTGACATATATACACAATGGAATTTTACTCAGCAATAAAAAAGAATAAAATCATGGCATTTGCAAATAAATGGATGGCATTGGAGAAGATAATGCTAAGTGAAGTTAGCCAATCCCAAAAACACAAATGTCGAATGTTTTCTCTAATATAAGGAGGCTGATTCATAGTGGGGTAGGGAGGGAGAGCACAGGAGGAATAGACGAACTCTAGATAGGGCAGAGGGGTGGGAGGGGAAGGGAGGGGGCAGGGGGTTAGCAAGGATGGTGGAATGTGATAGACATCATTATCCAAAGTACATGTATGAAGACACCATTTAGTGTCAACATACTTTATATACAACCACAGATATGAAAAATTGTGTATATGTGTAATAAGAATTGTAATGCATTCTGTCATTTTTAAAAAAATCAATTTACAAAAAGGAAAAAAAAAAGAAAGAAAAGAAACACCGTAGAATGAATTAGACATAACTGTTCTATGTTCATATATGAATACACGACACATAAAACTCCACATTATGTACAACCACAGCAATGAGATCCTAATTAAAATAAGTTATACTCCATGTATGTATAATGTATGTCAAAATACACTCTACTCTCATATCCAAAAGAAATTTAAAAATTTTTAAAAAACAAAATACACAAAGAATCAAAATAAACCTCGAAGTCCAAGCAAGCCTTTTAACAAAGATAAAGTTGGATCTTTTTGTAACACTAGCTTTTATTAGCCTTCCCTCAGAGATGGGTTATTTTTATTTGGCTTCTATTACTCTGTTCTCTTGACTTTATTTCTGTCCAAAAGTTTCTACTTGGCTCATCTTTCTCACACTCAGTAAAAACAGATGTTCATTAGGATTAGGTACCTCCGGGCTGGGGATGTAGCTCAGTGGTAGAGAGCTTACCTAGCAAGTGCCAGGCCTTGGTTTGATCCCCAATACCATCTCCAACCGTATACATATAAAATGATATGTCCCTGACTTTCTTCTCTTCTCTTCCTTCTTATTCAGTACTGAGGAACACCACAGCATGAATAAAAAGCTTTTTTTTTTTTTTTTCCTGTGTTCAATCTGGATACACATCCACTTGGAAGTTAGGCCTAAAAAATTTCATATGGACCAAACTACCAGGCACAATATAAATGACAAATCATTTAAAACCTTCTTAAAGGCTCTTTTTTGTCTTTCTTTGTGGTACTGGGGGGTAGAACCCAGGGGTGCTCTACCACTGAGTTACATGCCCAGCCCTTTTTATTTTTATTTTGAGAAAGGGTCTAAGTTGCCCAGGCTGCTCTTAAAACTTGCAATCCTCCTGCCTCAGCCTCTTCAGTAGCTAGAATTACAGGAATTTGCCAACACACCTGACTCCAGCATTTATAATTTGTTTTTGCAGATAATATCTTTGGGCAATAATAATAAAATAATGATTTGGTTGCTATAAATGTCATTCTTATAAAATGAAAAATCAATCTGTGACAGAAATTCACTATTTTCCAACACTTAGATGAAATAATTGGAAAAAAATTCAACGATTCTCTTTTAGAGAGCAACAGAAAAAAGAGAAATTATTATTTGAATTATATTACCTGTGGGCTGCAAAAGTGAAGCAGGTGGGCGAGGCTGTAAGCCCCACAAATTATCCATACTGCTCCGGTCCTTAAGGTCCAACAAGTGTATTAAAATTAAAGGATCAATGTCTAATAAACTACTAGTAGCGGCAGAGCATAAATGTGCTCTTCTTGACATTCTGCTACTGGCACCCACATAACTGTGGCTATTACCTGCAAAACAAAACAAAAAGAGAGAGTGATGTGAAAATATATATATTTGCACAAATTTAAGTATTTGTAAAAGAAAAAGAGTAGTTAATGACGCTCGAATATATGTCTAGAAATCTCTTAGGATTTCATGTTCACGAGAAGCACAAGGAAACCAGACGGCTAGATAGATGTACACTTCACAGTGGATGAGGAGTGACTTCATTAGTACCCAGAATCCAAGAGCAACCATCAACCCAATCCTGCTTCTGTTTTTCTAGCCAATTACTCTCTCACTGGGAAAAAAAAAAAAAAAATGCTTTCCTTGTTGGTTTATACACTTTAGCTACTCCCTGTCCACATGTTCCTATCCTTTTTTTACTATATTCCCACAGTCATCAATGCCTTTAGCATCTATTTAAGTTTCCCTGAGACCTAATATTGTTACCATTCTGTACATAACATATATATGTATATGTATCTCATACATAACTGTGGAGTCTAACAAGTATATACAAAGTGATCGCACCCAAATGAAGAAACAGATTACTGGCATCCCTGCCCCCACGTCTCCTAAAATTGCTTACTACTCCTATTCCCCAAAAGTATCCCCCCCCCACTCCACCAAGCATTGGGGATGGAACCCAGGAGCACTGTACTACTGAGCTACATTCCCAGTCTTTTTCATTTTTTTTATTTTTGATCACCCTGGCTGGCCTTGAACTTGTGATCCTCCTACCTCAGCCTCCCAAGTCACTCGGATTACAGGCATATACCTCAATGCCAGGTACCTTCATCCTAACCTAAACACATAATAAGGGTTTTTTTTTTTCTTAAATATTTATTTTTTAGTATTGGACACAATACCTTTATTTCACTTATTTATTTTTATGTGATGTTGAGGATCGAACCCAGGGTCTTGCATGTGAGAGGCAAGCGCTCTACCGCTGAGCCACATCCCAGCCCACATAAAAAGGTTTGCCTGTTTGAATTTGTACAAACATATTAACAGGGAACGAACTCTTATATCCTGCCTATTACTCAACATGCTTATCATATTCATCTATATTGCTATAATATAGCAGTTTATTTATCTTCACTATTGATGTGTAACATCCCAGTATATGAATATATCCAATTTATTTTTCTATTCATTGGAAAAAAATTAAGTTTCTTCTGGATTTTCATTATTAAAAATAAGGCCACCACAATTATAAACAGATAAGTGATCTTGAAACTAATACAGAAAAGACATTGAACACCGCAAAGAAGTAAATGAATCACTGAATGCAGTGGCCTGTAATTCCACTGACTCAGGAGACTAAGGCAGGAGGATACCAAATTTCAGTTACCCTTGGCAACTTAGTAAGGTCCCTGTCTCAAAATTAAAAAGAAAAAAATGGGGAACGAATATAGCTCCCTTACCAAAGTCTATTGCCAATTAGCTAATCCACCCATATTTGGTGCCATCCTTATCAATATTTTCAGTGTTGGTTTCTCATTTAGGAAAGATAATGCTCAGTCATTCTTATAATTCCAATGAACAATGCAGTGCCTGATGCCTACAGGGAACCCATTAAACATATGTGGAACAAGTAACTTAATCTTTACCTTAAAATACAGGTTTTGACTAATAACCTTACGAATTATCAGTTTTAGAAGTGTGTTCTATTCCTCAAGTATCATTATGTTTTATAAATCATATATGGCCAGCAAATAAAAACTAGAGTTTTCTTGCAAAGCTGGTTTAATGAGCTAATATTGTGGATTAGTATAATACCTACAAGCTTTTCAGCACTTTTTTTAAAAACAGAAGTTCTCTTTCCACTACATAAAAATAACTAATAAACTAAAAGCAATTCTTATGGGAAGCAACTGACTCAATAAGTGTTTCTTATTTCAAGGTATCTCCTTATTTGATACTGACTATAAATGAAATTATTAATACCATTTTATTTTAATATCTAGTAAATATGATATATCCTCACCAAAACTCATGCTGAGGTTTCATTCTTCAATATAGCAGTGTTGAGAGGTGGGGCCTAGTGAGATGTTTGGATCAAGGGGCAGAGCCCTCATAAATATATTAATGCTCTCAGGAATAAATTGTCACTCTCGTGGGACTGGATTAGGTATTAGAAGTTAGCTATCTGTCACTGTGATAAAATACATGAGAAAATCAATTTAAAGAAGAAAAGGTTTATTTTGGCTCAGAGTTTCTGTATAGGAGGCCTTGGGCCCATGGCAAGGCAGACTATCATGGTGGACAGCTTACAGCAGAAAAAAGCTGCTCAGATGATGGCTGCCAACAAGCAGAAAGAGGGAAATAAAAAGGGGTGAGGGCCCTCATATCCCCTTCAATAGCATATCCAAAATAAAGTGTGGAGATCTAACTTCTTTCTACTAGGCCCCACACTTCCTAGAAGATGTATACCACCTCCCAATAACACTACATCTCCCAATAACATTACAGACTGGTAACCAAGCCATTAGCATATAAGCCTTTAGAGGACATTTAAGACCCAAATCGTAACACTGTGAGACCCAAACCATAACATTGCATTTGAAAGTATCTGCTTGCCCTTTTGCTGCATACCTTGAGTTGAAGCAGTGTTAGAGTCTTACCAGAAAATGAACTGATACTGGTGCCATTCTCTTCCCAGCCTCTACAACCATGAGCCAAAATAAATCCTTTTTATATAAATTAGCCAGTCTCAGGCATTCTGTTATCGTAACAGAAAATAGACTAAGACACCTAGTTTTCTCTATAAGACTCATCTCCTTTCTAACAGATGTTCTAACATCCCAATTCTTTAGATGACATGACTCTTTAGATGACTATAGTTCTGAAATACCATTCCAGGTTTGAAATGGACCTTCATAGCTAGCATGTAAAAAAAATAAATAAAGCAATTCCAGATTCTGCTATCTCATCCCAATTCAGTTTTTGTTCACTAACTTATTTTTTTTTAAACATTGTTTTCTTCTACCGGAGATTGAGTCCAGGGGTACTCCACCACTGATCCACATCCACAGCCAATTTTTTTTTTTTTTTTTTTTTTGAGACTGGGTAATGCAAAATTGCCAAGGCTGGCCTTGAACTTATGACCTTCTCGTCACTGGGTAGTGAGAGCTCTACTGCTGAGCCACAACCCCAGCCCTCCAATAAAGGCTTTTACAGTAGAGAAATAACATGGTCAGGTAATAATGAAAAGAAAGGAAAACCCTTCATTTAAACTCTTGATGTGGGACACACGATGGAGAAGAGCAATAAGTGATACAAAAGCCCACATGAGAAAGGCTATTTGGAAAGAGGCCTGAACTAGTAATAGACAGGAATGGGAGTAGATGAATGTATGCACTCTCAAGGAGCTAGAATCAACAGACGTTGGTAATATATTAAAGGTAGTTTGAAGGTGAGGAAGAAGTGAAAGATGTACTATCAATCAGTAAAATGATGACTACTGCTCAGACAGTTGGTAGAAAGGTAATGATTTGTCTGAGAGGTGCTGAGTCACACTGAATTGCTACATGGGTCTGAATGTTATGGGAAAGATAAAGGCTACATGTACAACTTGGAGAGTAATCAGTATAAATGACTAAATACAGGTTTGGACAAGATCACCCCAAAATAAAGTGTAGAACAGGGAGAGTGCAGTGCTTTAGGTTGGGAGTCGAAATGGTTAAAAAAAAAAAAGAGGTCTTATTCAAGTATGCAAAAGAATATATGTCCTCCCCCCAGAAATATACTCAAAATAGGGCAACATAGGTGTTATCGTTCGAGTGACTCTACCCAAAGTCATGTTTAACATTCGATTCCCAAAGTAACTGCTGAGAAGTGTTAGGACTTCTTCTTAGGCCATAGGGGCTCCACGCTCATGAATAGATTAATATCTTTGAGAGATTGGGCTAGATCTCTTAAGACTGGATTAGTTACTGTGAGAGTGGGTTGTTATAAAGGGAAGGTTATTCCTCAAGTTTTAGACTTTCTCACATGCACTCACTTACCACTCTCACATACACTCCTGATGTGATGCCATCTGCCATGAGGCTCTAATAAGAAGCTGGCAGATGATGTTACCATGTTCTTGGACCTCCAAACATGTGACTTAAATAAACCTCATTTCTTTATTAATCACCTAGCCTCAGGTAATTTGTTATAGCAACAAAACTGGTAGAAGATTGGTACTGATAATGGGGTTGTTGCCATAACAATACCTGAAACATGGGAATAGATTTGGAAATGGGCAATGGGCAAAAGTTAGAAGAGTTTGCAGAAGTAGGCTAGAAAATGCCTAGAATGCTGTAAATAGAGTACTTTACACACCCTTGGTATGGACTCAAACAATGAGATTAGGGAAAGTTTGAAACTTCTTAGAGATTGGCAACATGATCATGATCAGAATGCTGTTAGAAATGTGAACAATAAAAGCCATGCTGATGTAGTCTTAAATGGAGAACTGTTTTAATGGAAACTGGCAAAAAGCTATTCTTGGTCTAAAGTAGCAAAGATTTTGGGTGAACTATGTCCATGTCCTAGGACTTTACTGTCAAGAGTGAGAACCTAAGGTATTTAGAAAAAGAAAATTTTAAAGCAAAATATTCCAAGAGCTTTGTAGGTACTTTTTTAACAGCATACAGTAAGATTCAGAAGCAAAAGCATGACCTACAGCTGGAATCTATAAGATGGAAGCAAAGTCTAAACATTTGGAAAATTCACAGCCTACCCTCCTAAAGTGTGACAAACGGTGTTCAGAAGGGATTACTGAGGGAATAGCTTTCCACTTGCACTTGCTAGACAGACAAACTCCATAAAATGTAGCCAACTGCCAATCAACAAGACAATGGGATAAAAGCCCCCAGTCCTAAGAGAACTGAATAGTTTCAGAAAATGGGCACTCTTCAAGGGCTTGCTGCCAAGGGCCATCTCAGGACTCTGTTCTCTACATCTTGATACAGTATTCAGCTGTCCCAGTAACAGCTTAAGCAGGCCTACATATAACTCTGGCTGTGCTCCAGAGAGAGCTAACAGTAAGATTCGGTGGTATCCACATTCCCATGGTTTTCAAGTCTGCAGGCTCACAGATCCCAAGAGTTATGAGGGTGTGGCAACCTCTACCTAACTTCCCCAGAGTCTAGAGAGAAATCTCCAGGTGTGGAACTACCACAGAGATTCTCCACTATTATGCTTATTGGATATATGGGAGCAGGAGTGTGCCTTTTGAGATCCCAGAATAGTAGAGCCATAGGCACCAGCATGCAACCTGAGTATAGCCACTTGAACCAGGCCCAGCGAAGGCAAAGGCAGGGTTTCCTAAGGCCTTGGATGCCTGTCCTTTGCCACAGTGTGTACAGGAGGTAACATATATAGAGAAGGATTCTTCTGAAGCTTGAAACTTACTATTTGCCCTTCTGGATTTTGTACTTGCTTTCAATTGATAGGCCGTTCTTGAAGCCTTCTTCTATTTTGGAACAGGACTGTTTACCCTATGTCTGTCCCACTGATGCCATGTTGGAAGTAGATAATTTCTTCTGATTTCACAGACTCACAGCTGGAAGGAGTTTGCCTTGAGTTTTAGATGAGATCCTGGACTTCTGAGTCAATGTTGGAATGAATTATGCCTTTGGAGCATAATGTATTCTGTACAAAAGAAGGATGTTAAGTTCTGGGGGTCCAGAGGCAGAATGCTGTTTTGTATATCTCCACCAAGCCAGATATGGTGGCATACTATTTTGGAGGCTGAGGAAGGAGGATCACAAGTTCAAGGGCAGCCTGGGAAACTTAGAGACCCTGTCTAAAAAATAATAAGGGCTGGGTATGTAATTAAGTACTACAGTGCTTTCCAAGCATATACTAGGTCCTAGCTTCAATTCTCAGACACGAGAG
>NW_025999880.1:4306263-4314679 GCF_001458135.2 Marmota marmota marmota | reverse complement strand
AAAAAAAAAAAAAAAAAAAAAAAAAAAAAAGAAGAAGAAGAAGAAGAAGAAGAAGAAGAATACAAATAACAGAGCTGGATGTGGTGGCACACACCTGTAATCCAGTGACTCAGGAGGTTGAAGCAAGAGGATTGCAAGTTTGAGATTAGCCTCAACAATTTAGTGAGGTGTTAAGCCAATTTAGGGAGACTCTGTCTCAAAATAAAAGATAATAAAGACTGGGGATGTGGCTCAGTGGTTAAGTTCTCCTGGGTTCAATACCTGCTACCAAAAAAAAAAAAGAACAAGAAAAGAAAATAGAAGGGAAACTAGTAGAGTACAGGAAGAGGATCAAAGGGAGGGAGGAGAGAAAGAGAAGATACTGGGGAATGAAATTGACCAGATTATACTGTGATATTGTATGAGTGTACAAATATGTAACAATGAATCCCACTGTTACAATTCATCAAAAAAAAAAAAAAAGGAAAATCTAAACAGATCAATAATGAATAAAGAGATTGAATCAGTAATTAAAAAAAAAACAACTCCCATCAATGAAGCCTAAAACCTGATGGCTTCACTGCTAAATTCTACCATTTAAAAATCTAATAACCATCCTTCTCAAGCTCCTCCAAAAATTCAAGAAGAAATTTCTACCTCATCTTAAGAGGCCATAATTACTCTGATACCAAAACATAGGCCAATATCTCTGTTGAACATAGATTTAAAAGTCCTCAACAAAATACTAGCAAACTAAATCCAACAATACAAGAAGAGGAAGTAAAAAAAAAGACATCTAAGTTGCAAAAGAGAAAGTTAAATTTTTCTGTTTGCATAAATTGCCATATATGTAGAAAAACCTTGAATACTCTGCCAAAATTGTTGGAACTAATAAATTTTGTAAAACAGCAAGATACAAAATCATCATACAAAAATCAGCATTTCTATATACTAACAACGAACTATCTGGGAAAAAAAATGAACAGTGACATTCACAATAGCTATAAAAAATACTTAGGAATTAATTTAACTGAGGAGGTAGAAGACCTATATACTGAAAACTATAAAATACTGTTGAAAGAAATTGAAGAAGACACAGATAAATGGAAAGGTATCCCATGTTTATTGACTGGAAAAATTAATGTACATATATATTCATTTGTTATAATTAGTTATACATGACAGTAGAATGCATTTTGATGCATCATATACAAATGGAGTATGACTTCTCATTCTTTTGGTTGTACATTAGAGTTACACAGGTCATGTAATCATACATGGACACAGGGTACTTTAAAGGAAAGAGACCACAACACTCAGAGCGACCAAGAGATCTTTATTGCATCAGTGTAAAAGAGGAGAGAGAGAGAGAGAGAGAGAGAGAAGAAAGAGAGAGCAAGAGCAAGAGAGAGAGACAGAGAGAGCAAGAGCAAGAGAGTGAGCAAGAGCAAGAGAAAGAGGGGCCTGGCAGGAGGGAGTTTTTATAGCTCAAATCTAATGGGGTCTCTGGGTCTGCAAGCTGCCTTGTTGGCACAAGGGGGGTTAAGTGTTCAGCCTTGAGTGGGGTTGAGTGTTCAGACTTGACGAAAACAGATGATAAAGGACCAGACAGAGGGGGGTTTGGGTGCATGGGTTATCCTGCAGCTAACATTTGTTCAGCCTGCCCTGCAGACAACTTAGTTCAGCCTGTCCTGCACCTACCAGTACTAATGTCTGATTCATTCTACTATCATTCATACTCCCATGCCTCCTCCCTTCCCTTTACTCACCTCTATCTAGACCAAATTACCTCTATTTTCCCCTCACCTTATTGTGAATTAGCATCCGCATAGTCAGAGAAAACATTGAGCCTTTGATTCTTTGGGATTGGCTTATTTCATATATATAATTATTCTTCAGTTCCATCCATTTACTAGAAAATGCCATAATTTCATTCTTCTTTAAAGCTGAGTAATATTCCATTGTGTATATATACTACAGTTTCTTTATCCATTCATCTGTTGAAGGGCATCTAGGTTGGTTCCATAGTTTAGTCATTGTGAATTGAGTTGCTATAAACATTGGTGTGGCTGTGTCCCTGTAGTATGCTGATATGAAGTCCTTTGGGTATATACCTAGGAGTGGGATGCCTGGGTCAAAAGCTAGTTCCATTCTAAGTTTTCATAAGAGTCTCCATACTGGTTTCCAGAGTGGTTGCACCAATTTGTAGCCCCACCAGCAAAGTATGAGTGTACCTTTTCTCCCAAATCCTCACCAACATTTATTGTTACATGTATTTTGATAATTTCCATTCTGACTGGAGTGAGATGGAATTTCAGTGTAGTTTTAATTTTCATTTCTCTAATTTTTTCATATATTTGTTGTTTGATTGTATGGAAAAATTAAATTTGTCAAAATGTTCATACTTCCCAATGTGATCTGCAGGTTCAGTGACATTTTCCCCAAATAGAAAAAATAATCTTAACCAAGAGTGTCAGGCCAACAATTAAAAAAAAAAAAAATTTTTCAACAAAACTCATGTTCAAATTTAAACCCCATTGTAGAAACTTAATCTGACTATGGTACTTGAAGACCTTTGAGATATAATTAACATTAAATGAGGCTAATAAGGGTAGAGTTCTAATCCAATGTACTTGTGGTTTTATAAGAGGAGGAGGATGAACCTGAGCTAGGACATTATGTCTCCCCATATGCTACCTTATGCTGCTGCCTTGGGAATCCACAGTTTCCACCAGCAAGGACTACCTCATAAGATGCAGGTGGCCAATCTTGAATTTCTGTTCTTTAGAACTGTGAGCTGAATAAACTTTTATTCTCCATTAAATTACTCAGTCTATATTCTTTAGTTATAGCAGTAGCTCTGGACCCACAAAACTCATGTCCTTCTCACAAAATACATTCATTCCATCACAATAGACCCAAAGTCTTGATCAACCAAGCCTTAACACAAAAAAGATTCATAAATCGAATACTATATAATTTGTGCTTTGAATTAAAACAACATTCAATAAATTGTGAAATATGGCAACTTCTAAAATTTCTGTATGTATCAGATTCTGTAACTATAAACAGTAGATATTGCCAGGCACAGTGGCACACACCTGTAATCCCAGGTACTTGGGAGGCTGAAGCAGGAGGATCATAAGTTTGAGAATAGCCTCTGCAACTTAGTGAGGCCCTAAGCAACTTACCTAGACCCTGTCTCAAAATAAAGAGGGCTGGGGATGTGGTAAGGTGTCCCTGAGTTCAAGTCCACTTAAAAAAAACAAAAAAAAAAAAAGCAAGGTGCTAAGCAACTCAGCGAGACCCTATCTCTGAAGTGAAAATAAAAATAGGGCTGGGGATATGACTCAGTGGTCAAGTGCCCCTGAGTTCAATCCCTGGTACCCCCCCCAAAAAAAAAAAAAAAAAAGTAGATATTATTAGAACCTATCTCAGAGAATTTTCTAAGTAAACAGGATAAGGTACACAGAATGGCTTCAAACAATGCCTAAAACACAAGAACACTTTTCCAATAATAGTTATCACTAGTAATACACTCTAAAATCCATACTATAAGATATAGCATTTTTAACACCATGAACCACATAGAGCAGTGGCTATAATTTACTGAAATATGATCTGGTCAGAAAAGAGCACAGACAAGACAGAAGGCTTGTGGGGCTTGGCCTCTGTACCTGGAGGTCCTGCAGCAGCTGCATCTTCCATCAGTTCTCCCTCTTCCAACTCCATATTGTTATATTCTACATCATTTTCTCCAGACCTAATAAACAAGATTCATCATTCTCACAGAGTAAAAACAATTAACATTTATAAATACATTTCAAAGAATTTTATAACAAGTATACCAACTTTCTCCTATGAAGACATAACATTTCTAAATGCAAAAATAATAACTTCTATCAGTATCTCATGAATGAGTAATGTTAATGTTCAAACAACCATTTGAATAATAAACTTTTTTAAAGGAAGGAAGTCTTTTTTTATAATATAACTTTATTTTTTTAAATTTACTTTTATGTGGTGCCAAGGATCATGTGCTAGGCAAGTACTCTACTACTGAGATATAACCCCAGCCCTAAAATATAAGCTTTTTAAAAATATCAAAGTAGAAGCTAGGTGTGATGGCATATGCCCGTAATCCAAGAAACAGGAGAAGTTGTGAGGCAGGAGGATCACAAGCTCAAAGCCAATCTTAGAAAATTATTAAGACCCTGTCTCAAAAAGGGCTGAGAATGCAGCTCAGTGGTAAAGTGCTCCTAGACTCAATTTCCAGTACCCGCCCTCCACTGTCACCCACTAAAATCAAGGTAGGGTTGGCAACATTTAATTTTTAAATCAGAAAATCTGAGAACCACTGTAAATAGAAGAGACTATAGGTTTAAAGAACTGGTAACCTAATGATAGTAAAATTAGGAAATGTTTAAGAAATAAAAGTCCAAATTACTATACAGGACTAAAATAACTTTAAAAAAAAGGTGCTGCTTCCTACTAGTACTCATAAAGACTCTCTTATTACTAAAAAACACTATTTTTAAACTACAAAGTATTATTTGGAATAGTAGAAATCAATTTTTTTTAATTTTTAAAAATTCATTTATTTATTTGCTGTAATTTGTTATACATGACTCAGCATTAAAAGAGAAGAAAATCATGACATTTGTAGGTAAATGGATGGAGCCGGAGAATACGATGCTAAGGGAAATAAGCCAATCACAAAAAACCAAAGGCCGAATGTTATCTCTGATAAGTGGTTGCTGATCAATGTTATTTTGTATATTTAAAGAAATCTTAAGATCATCTCCCAGCTTGATGGTTTAAGGAGCTCTGCAGACCTGCTTTTGAGAAAACTGGTGACAGTTTTTTTTAATAAAACATTTATGGGCTGGCACTGCAGGTCAGGGGTAGAAAGCTTGCTTACCATGCATGAGGTCCTAGACTCAATCTTCAGAATCACAAAAACAAAAGCAACGAAAAATATTTAAAGATTCTCAAAATGATTCTATTGAAACCAAACAAATGAAAAAACATACACTTCAAAAAATATACATTAAGCTGGGCCTGGTGAAACAGGACTATAATCCCAGTGGTTTAGGTGGCTGAGGCAGGAGGATTACAAATTCAAGGCGAGCCTCAGCAATTTAGCAAAACCTTGTCTCAAAATAAAAGTCAAAAAGGAGCTGGAGATGTAGCTCAGTGGTAGAGCACCCCTGAATTCAATTCCAATGCAAAAAAAAAGTATTAAAATTTATTAAGACAGAGTATGCATCTGCGGTACCTGAATCTTAAATCATTCCTCTTCCCCATCAAATCCATTCAGACAGAAATCCCACTTCAGATTGGAATTGTCAAGAACAAAGATCTTCCACTTCCTGCAGCTCCCAAGAAGATATATTCCCAGGAAGGGTAAGAAATCAATATTTCTCATTTTGCCTCCAGCTACATATTGCTAATGCCAAGGTCTAAGTGTATGTGGCCAAAAGGTAAGGAATTCCTTTCTACCCAGATCCATATGTAAAATAGAGGCTCTACTTGGGTATAGCATGTTGAAAATGCTGAGGCCCAAATTGCCCTTGTCACAGCTTATTCATAAAGTGAAGGTTCAAAGCTAAAAAAGCAAACTCAGAAGAGCTAAGCTTACTGCTCCACTGCCTAGTTAGCTCAGCTTTTAAAGCAGGAGAGAGAAGTACACTTTTCTCCTCACTCCAGTTCAGAGCCACAGGGGATGGGATTGTATCTCAGTGGTAGAGCACTTGCTTAGCTGGGTTCAATCCTCAGCACCACATAAAAATAAATAAATAAAATAAAGATATTTAAAAATAAAAGAGCCACGGAGAAAGATGCAACACATTAAAAATATCAACAAAATATTAGCAAATGGATCCAGCAATATAAGAGAATCATAATATACCTTATCAGTAGAATAAAAATGACCCTCTGAGTAGATCGAAAAAGCGTACATAACAAAATCCAACCCTGTTTATAATAAAACCACGCAATATTCAATAAAAACTAGTGAAAATACAAAACCTCATGAGGAACCACTGGATCACTCATACACTTCTAGAGGGAATGTAAAATAGTATAGCGATTCTAGATAACTAACATTCTCTTTAAAACAAAACATGCAATTATCATATGAACCAACAATGCATTTATCCCAGAGAAATTAAGAATTATGTTGACATAAAAACCTGTGCACAGGCTCAGCACAGTGGTGTACTCCTATAATCCCAGCTACTCAAGAGGCTGGGAAGGAGGATTGCAAATTCAATATCAGTCTCAGCAACTCTGTGAGGCCCTAAGCAATTTAGGAAGACTCTGTCTCAAAATAAAAAATAAAAAAGGGCTTGGGGATGTGTTTCAGAGGCTAAACATCCTTGGGTTCAGTCCCTGGTAGACAAACAAACAACACTGTGCACAGGTATTTATAACAGCTTTATTCAGAATATAGCCCAAATCTGGAAACATTCCAGATATCCTTCAATGGATTGGCTGAATAAACTGGGGAACACCTACAATACAGAATTACTACTCAGCAATAAACAGAAATGAACTATTAATATATACCATAACCGGAATTCAATCTTCAGAGAACTATTTTAAAAGAAAGAAGTCAATCCTTTAAGGCTATATGTTTACACACTGAAATAACATTCTTTAAGTGGGGGAACCTTGAAATGAGTGATTGCCAGGAGTTAAAGAGAGAGCTGAAATGCGTAGAAAAGTGGATATGACTATAAAAAAGCAACATGAAGAATTCATATGGTGAGGAAAATGTTCCATTCTGACTATATCACAGTCAACATTCTGACTGTGGTGATGTACTATACTTACACAAGATGCTCCACTGGGGAAAATTGGATAAAGTGTAATGAGATCTCTTATTATTTCTTATAACTGCATATAAAATTATCCCAAAATAAAAAGAAGAAATTAAATGCCAGGAAAAAAATAAATAATATTATTACAGAAAAAAACATGAAGGGAGAAAGTTGAGAAGGAGAAGAAAGGAAAGAAATGAATATCTTTTCCAGTTAAAAAAACTGATAATGATCACTAGTCAAACAGACGATACGCCTATTTCTTCTTTCTAAAAGGAAGAAGGGCTGGGGGTTTGGGGTAGTGGTGGAGCACTTGTCTGGCATGTGTGAGGCATTGGGTTTGATCCTCTGCACTACATAAAAATAAATAAATAAAATAAAAGGAAGAAGAGCTGGGAATACAGCTTTCCTTCTTGCTGGTAGGGCACTTGCCTAGCATGGGTTCAATCCCTAGTACTGTGGGGGGTGAGGAATGAATGAATATGAGTCAATCTATAAGAGGAAGGAAAATTAACTTGTGCTGTTATTTCTATGAATTGTATAAAATAATTTAAGTTAAGATATTACTATAGATGTGGTAAAGGCGCTCCCCCCGCCCCACTGTCTTGACAAGGTCACAGTCCAGCGTAGATGAATGTATATGGACACAACACAAACACTATTAGAAAGGTTGTGAATCAAGTTTTACATAAAACCCAGCTGCCTTTAAGAACAATCTTGAAAAAAAGCCAAGAGTCATAACAAAGTAGTAATTCAGATTAAATTATATCTGTTAGCAATCTTTTAGCAAGCTGGACTTCACATCATAGAAAGTGCTATTAAAGAATAAACTGTAAATTTTCCATGCTGATTCAAATCAATCAGTTCTAGTCATCTAAAAATCTCACATTCTCATTAGGGACTTCTCATTTGGGGACTTAAAAAGTACCCAGGCTTCACATTTTAACTAGCTAACCCCTTTTAGATAACTAAATGGTCTATTTTGAGGAACTAATTTTGTAAGAATGGAGGGGAACCCAATAGGATGTTAGAAAAATCTCATCTGGGATTAGGTGTGATGGTGCATGTCTGTAATCCCTACAACATGGGAAGCTAAGGCAGGTGGATAGTAAATTTGAGGCCATTCTCAGCAACTTAACAGAACTTGGTCTCAAAAATAAAAAAATAAGAAGGGCTGGGCATGTAATTCAGTAGTAGAGCACCCCTGGGTTCAATCTCCAGTACCACAAAGAAGAAAACATCTCATCTGAGGCTGGAATGTAATTCAGGGGTAGAGCACTTGCCTAGCATGTGTGAAAGCTTGAGTTAGATCCCCAGCACTGCAAAAATACAAAAACAATACAAACTCAAAACCATCTCATCTGAACTCCTATTTAACAGCTGATACAGGGCTGGGACAGAGAAGGTACAAGATGAATCTGAAGTGCTTTACAATAACACAAAGCTAAAAAAGTGCTTAAAAATGATGGAGGGCTGGGGCTGTAGCTCAGTGGTAGAGCACTTGCCTAGCATGCATGAGGCACTGGGTTCGATCCTCAGCACCATATAAAATAAACAAATAAAATAAAGGCATGCTGTCCATCTACAACTACAAAAAAAAAAAAAAAAAAAAA
>NW_025999880.1:4272532-4306238 GCF_001458135.2 Marmota marmota marmota | reverse complement strand
AAAAAAAAAAAAAAAAAAAAAAAGACAGGACTAGGGCTATAGTTCAGTGGCAGGGTGCTTGCCTAGCATGCATTAGGCACTGGGTTAGAAACTCAGCACCACATAAAAATAAACAAGTAAAATAAAGGCATTCTTGGGCTGGGGATACACCTCAGTTGGTAGAGTGCTTACCTAGCATGTAGGAGACACTGGGTTTGATCCTTAGCACCACATAAAAATAAACAAATGAAATAAAGGCATGCTGTCCATCTACAACTACAAAAAATAAAAATTAAAAAAATAATGGAGATATATTCAAAGAATACAGGACTTAGCTGTAACAGGTTACCATTAGCCAAATGTATAATAATCTGAGCAATGAAATAAATGATAGTAAGGAATTCAAACCATTTTATAACATAAGAATTGATACTAGTGAAATTAATATATCAATTAATGGGGTTGAGGAGCAAGCTCTTCCTTAAAGTAGAATTCCACTATTGAGTATAGAAGGAATAAAGGAATTAGAAAATCATCAATGGCAATTGTTATGGTTTGGATGTGAGATGTCCCTCCAAAAACTCACATGTGAGACAATGCAAGAAAGTTCAGAGAAGAACCAATTGGGTTGGGAGAGCTTTAACCAATCAGTGAATTAAAATCCCCTTATGGGGGTTAACTGAGTAATAAGTGGAGGAGGTGGGGCACTGTAGGTGTGGCTTTGGGATATATATTTTGTATCCTCCAGTGGAGTTTCTCTCTCTCTGCTTTCTGATCTTCATGTGAGCTGCTTCCCTCTGTTAACACTCTTCCGCCATGATGTTCTGCCTCACCTCGACTAAGACCTCTGAAACAGTGAGCCCTCAAACAAACTTTTCCTCCTCTACAATTGTTCTGGTCAGATCTTTTAGTCACAGCATTGAAAAGCTGACTAAAACAGCAATCACAAAGTAACCTTTTTTAAGTAAGAATCATCAAGAGATATGAGAAACAGGTTATACAGTATCTCTACAAAAAGCCCCCATAAGGTATTCATTAATAACAAAAGGATAAGTAATTCCAGAAGGGAGAAACCTGGGAGACAATACCTAAATCAGATGATCAAAATTAATAACCATCAGTAACGTGACAGATTAATATCATGTGTAATTCCACTCATTGTGCACAGAAAAAGATGCATCAAGACTTCAGTAGTATTCTTGCCAAAAGTTCCCAGCTCAATCTAATCATGAGGAAACAGACTAATCCAATTGAGAGACTGTCTACAAAATACCTACTCTGAGGTGTGGAGATGTGGCTCTACTGAGTGCTGCCTAGCATTCCTGAGATTCTGGGTTATCATGCCCAGCATCAAGGGGAAAAACAAAACAACACACACACATACACTCTCTCTCTCTCTCTCTATTTCATGTCAGCCATGAAGGAAAAGCAAAACAAAACAAAACAGTAATTAAAACTTAAGCAGATAAAGAGATTTAACAACTAAATGCAAATGTAATCTGGGATAGAATCCTGGACCAGACAAAAGACATTACTGACAAAATTTTAATAGGTTACAGTACCACAGTATTAATTTCTTGAGTTTAATAACTGCACTACAGTTATATAAGAAACATTCTTAAGTACACAAGGAAAATTATATTCACTTAATCTCAAGTATCTCAGAAAAAAAGTTATGTATAGAAAAAAGAAAAATTTAATAAAGCAAAATATTAACATTTGGGAATTAATCCATATGAAGGGAATATGGAAACTCTAAATAATATTTTATAAGTTTTCTTAAGTATTAAATAATTTCAAAATTAAAATTTAAAAGTTAAAATAAAACCCAAAACTCTTGGCTTAGAACCTAGAGATGAGAGGGAAGCTGTCTATTTAGTATTTCATTCAAGTTCTTTTATTTATTACACCATATCTAGAAAAATATGCTGAACATCAACACTAAGTTTTCAATATGCTTCTAAAAATCACCACTCAGATGCTTTATAAGTGGTAGGTAATGTGGGTCACTCACATAGTTTCTTCATCAATATCATTTTCTTCTGTGTTACTTGTTGCTGTGGAACTGGCAGAAGAACTGCTGCCATCAAGGTGATTTACTTCATCTTCACCAACTAGATCTAGATCCAGATCTCCATCTGAAAGCTCATTCTAGATGAAAGCAAAGCAAAGAAGAATTCTGTTGTAAATGTTTCCACCCTGTTGATCATTCAATCCAGACCATGAAGAATTATGCAGGTTTCAGAATTCTATTCTATGCCCCTGTGTCCCTATACTGCTGAGCACCACAACACTAACTGGTATCACTACCAATCTATGGTTATTAATTTTAGCTGGGTCCTCAATGGAACTGGATATGCTTCATATATTCCATGTCAGCTTCCTAGAAAGGTTCCTCACAAAGTAATATGTCAAACAATCCCTCAAGTCCAAAGTAGTCTTCATATTTCTCAAGGTCATGAAATAACCTTAATATCTGCATAGAAAAAGTAGACATAAATGTACCCAACTTTCAGTTGTCTTTACCTACAAACTGCACCTTTTTTTTTTTTTTTAAATTCAATCTGGGTTAACGATTTCATTCTACCATTGTTACCTCCTTAGTTCATCAGTGTGCTTAACTTTAACATCTTCATTTAATTAAAAACTGAAGTTTCCCATCTCAAAACTAAAAACTTCAAAAAAAATTTTTGCTTCTTTCTGTACCTTGTCTTAACTATATAAAAATAACAAATACTTCTTGAATTCTTTTTCTAGTTGTTTTTAGCTGGGACAAAATGGTTATCTCCTAACCCTTAATAATTCTACTGACATGCAATGATAAGATACCTACTAGTTTTAGCAAATGAAAACAGAACACATTAAAATCCATAATTTACATAGTTTCATTTCTGGAGTGTTCAGCAGTCTGCTTCATATAATGTATATTTTTCTGTAATAAACTAACTTTTAGACTCTTGAAATGCTCAACCACTTCTGACTCATAAACATTAACATTTATAGAACATGTACAAAAATTAAAATTAATGGATAAAATTTTCAAGCACACTGTTTCCCTTATATTCTATGTTGGAAACCATGATTCTATCATTTCTCTTATAAGTCTAAAACTGGCCTAATTATTACATGATAATCTTCATTTTGAATCTTCTCCTCATCTTCTTCATCCTCTTTAGCCTCTCTTACAGAAGCTGTAGTAGGGCCACCTTCAAGAAGCATGTCAGAGCATGACCCAGACTTCTTGGCTCGCATCTCTGGAGTGTCATCATTTTGGGGACTGAGATGATTATCTGGTGGTGACAAATCTCTTGATTTCTGAGTTCGAGACAGCTCAATGGTAAGTCTCTTTTAAAACAAGAACAGCATTAACATTAGTTTTAAGCAGTGCCTCATGGGCATAGAAAAAAACAGTTTAAAGTTAAAAAATGGATCTAGGAGTTGGGGCTGGGACTCAGTGGTAGAATGCTTGCCTAGTATATGTCAGGCACTGGGTTCAATCTGCAGCACCAAATAAAAAATAAATAATATTAAGATATTGTGTTCATCTACAACTAAAAATAATATGTAAAAAAATTGGGTCTAGATGCAGAAAAAGCATTTGACAAAATACAACATCCAGTCATGTTCAAAACACTAGAAAAACTACGGATAGTAGGAACATACCTCAACATTGTAAAAGCTATATAAGTTAAACCCAAGGCCAACATCATTCTAAATGGAGAAAAATTTAAAGCATTCGCTCTAAAAACTGGAAAAAGGCAAGCATGCCCTCTTTCAAGCCTTCAACACAGCCCTTGAAATAGCCAGAGCAATTAGACAGAAAAAAGAAATTAAAGGGATACAAATAGGAAAACAAGACTATCAAATTACCCCTACTGCCAAGAACATGATTCTATATTTAGAAGATCGCTCAAAAAAAACTCCACCAGAAAATTTCTAGAACTCATAAATGAACTCGGCAAAGTAGCAGGATATAAAATTAACACCCATAAATCAATCAAGTTCCTATACATCAGTGATGAATCCACTGAAAAGAGAAATTAGAAAAATTATCCCATTTACAACAGCCTCAAAAACAAAATAAAATATTTCAGAATTAGTCTAACAAAAGAGGTGAGAGACCTCTTCAATGAAAACTACAGAATTTTAAAGAAATTGAAGAAGACCTTAGAAGATGGAAAGATCAGATTACATGTGGGTTTTCTGGGTAACAGCTTCAAGGTCCCTGCCCAACAGGGAACATCAACTCCAGAAATACCAGTTGAATAAACCTCCGGATGCTTTCCAATGTGCTTTAGTGACTGATCAGGAGTCCCCAGACATTCTGGACCAGTGAAATGACATCCACCATTCTCCCCATATAAATGCCTGACAGGCACAAAATGGGGAAATAACAAATGATCTTTGTCATTTCAAACAACACTTTTTGGACTATTTTGTGAGAGATACTAATGTTTGCACCCTGTGACTTTTGTAAAACCTTACTAAGTCTAGTAGTTTTTCATAGATTTGTAAGAATTTTGCACAGGAATTATCATGTAATTTGCCTTTTTCACAATGGTTGTTCCTTGTATTATATTATTCTTATGTGGATGGAATGCATAGAGTTTCAAAGACAATGTTGAAAATAAAAAGATGGAAAGATCACCCATATTTTTAGATAGACAGAATTAATATTGTCAAATGACCATACTATCAGAAGTGCTATTTAATGCAATTCCTATTCAAATTCCGAAGATGTTCTTCATAGAAATAGAAAAGGCAGTCATAAAATTCATTTGGAAATATAAGAGGCCCAGAGAGCCAAAGTAATTCTTAGCAAGAAAAGTGAAGCAGGAGGCATCACAATACCCAACCTTAAATTATACTACAGAGCTATCGTAACAAAAACAGCATGGTATTGGCAATAAAACAGACATGAAGACCAATGGTACAGAAGAGAAGACACAGAGATAGACCCACATAAATACAGTTATCTAATGCTAGATAAAGGCACCAAAAACATACTTTGGAGAAAAGATAGCCTCTTCAACAAATGGTGCTGGGAAACTGGAAATCCATATGTAGCCAAATGAAATTAAACCTGTATTGCTCACCCTGCACAAAACTCAACTCTAAGTGGACTTAGACAAAAGACCTTGTGCCTAGTAGAAGGAAAAGTAGGCCCAACTCTCCATAATGTTGGCTTAGGAACTTACCTCAATAAGATTCCTGAAGTGCAAGAAGTAAAATCAAGAATGAATAAATGGGACAGTATCAAACTAAAAAGCTTCTTCAAGTAAAGGAAACAATCAAGAATGTGAAGAGGGATCTTATAGAATGGAAGAAAATTTTTGCCACCTGCACCTCAGATACAGCATTAATCTCTAGGATATATAAAGAACTCAAAACACTTAACACCAAATAAAACCAAATAGCCACAAAAATAAATGGGAAAAGGAACTGAACAAGGCACTTCACAGAAGAAAAAATACTATCAGTCAACAAATATATGAAAAAAATGTTCAACATCTCTACCAATTAAGAAATGAAAATTAAGACTACACGGAGATTTCAAGTCACTCCAGTCAGAATGGCAATTATAGAACTAACAATAAATGTTTGGAAGGATGTGGGGAGATAGGTACTCTTGTACATTGTTGGTGGGACTGCAAATTGGTACAACCACCATGGAAAGCAGTATGGAGATTCCGTAGAAAACTTGGAATGGAATCACCATTTGACCCAGCTATCCAACTCCTTGGTTTATACCCAAAGGACTTAAAATCAGCATACTATAGTGACACGGCCACATCAATGTTCATAGCAGCTCAATTTGCAATAGCTAAGCTATGGAACCAACCTAGGTGCCCTTCAACAGATGAATGGATAAAGAAAATGTGGTACATACACACAATGGAATATTACTCAGCCATAAAGAAGCCAATCTCCCCCCAAAAACAAAGGCCAAATGATCTCTCTGATATGCGGATGCTAATACACAACAGGGGGCAGGGAAAGAAGAATAGAAATTCATTGCATTAGACAAAGGGGAGTGAAGGAAAGGAGGGGAGACAGGAATAGCAAAACCAGTAAAATGAATTGGACTTAACTTTCTTATGTTCATATATGAACACACAACCAGTATAACATCACATCATGTACAAGAATGGGAAGTTATAATCCATGTATGTACAATATATCAAAATATACTCTACTGTCATGTATATCTAAAAAAAGGATTTAGATATTCCTTAAACTACTTATTTTCTTTCTTTTTTTTTTTTTTTTTTTTTTTGTACTGGGGATTGAACCCAGGGGCACTTAGCCACTGAACCACATCCCTAACCCTTTTCATTAATTTTTTGAGACAGGATCTAAGTTACTAAGGCTGGCCAGGAACTTGCAATCCTTCTGCCTCAGACTCCCAAGTCACAGGGATCACAGGTGTGTGCCCAATTTCCTAAAACTATTTCTTTTTCTTTTTTTTTTTAAGAGAGAGAATTTTTTAAATATTTATTTTTTAGTTTTCGGCGGACACAACATCTTTGTTTGTATGTGGTGCTGAGGATCGAACCCGGGCCGCACACATGCCGGGTGAGCACGCTACCGCTTAAGCCACATCCCCAGCCCTAAAAACTATTTCTTGAACTATCTCTTTTATCCACTTTTGCCTCTGTTTATAGGGGAAAAAATCTATAGCAAAAATAAATACTTTATTCTCTTCCTTTCATATTTAGCCCAAGCTACATAAATAATTACAGTGAATAATTATAGTGAATACAGGCAGGTTTTATTTTTTTCTTTTTCTCAGAGCTAAGGATTGAACCCAAGGCCTTGCACATACTAAGCAAGTACTCTGCCACTACACTACATACCCAGCCCCAATAGTTTAAAATAACACACTTAACATGAAAATCTCCAGATGTATATATTGTTTATATTTTCTCTCTTGTCTATTAACAATACCCCAAATTTCCAGTAAGGAAAAAAAATTCCTCATGCAATTTTGTCATTTTAAAGTAAAAATCCATTAATGGATCTTCCCTAAGCCTCATTCAACCATAAAGAGAGTCTGAGACAAAGCAACTTTCAATTCAACTTTTGAATCCTTTAAATCCAAGACAAACTGTGGAGGAGAATTACCTTAGTCACTCAGAGAAACACAGACAATTTACCTCAAACTAGAGCAACACTATGCAATACAATTTTAAGCAATAACAGAAATGATCTACATCTGCAATCCCTAACACAAGCATTTGAAACGTGGCCACTGAAACTAAGTTACTATGTCTTTAATTTTAATGAAATTAAACCAATATAGCCAAACCATAGCTTAGTGGCTACCAAACTGGGAAAATGCAGAACCCTAGAGGCTCAAAAGATGGGAAACAGGATAACTGGATTTTTTTCTACAAAATTATAAAAAGCATTAAATATTTAATATATAATTTCCAAATATAACAGGCAAAATGGACAGTATGAAACACTAAACCAGAAGTAGATGTTATTTCCTTACCTCTTTAAGATTATTTATTTGTTGGATATAACTAGTCTGTGCAGCTTCCAACTGAGTGATATACCAATGCTGATCCCGACATTTTTGAAAAAAAGTTGGCGAACGGACCTGAAACCTTAAAAGAATTGTTCCACATGAAAAATAATTCAAACAGTAAAATATTAACAGTCTAGCCTTGAATCTGTAACTATAAATTCCACAATTTTATGATTTGAGACAGGGTCTTATTAAGTAGCTGGGGGTGACTTCTAATTTGCAATTATCTTGCCTCAGTCTTCAAAGTCATTGGGATTATGGAAGTGTGCCACCATACCCAGGTTCAATAAGATAAATAATTTGTTGCTATTTCATGCTTCAGCTATGAACGTGGGAAGTTATTCAAACATCAGTTTATTAACCTACTAAAGAGCCATGTCTTTGTTCTTGCCTTATTTTAATGATAGTGATGTTGATTATGATCCTTAGCACCACATAAAAAATGAATAAAAATATTATTTTTCTTTGTGAATAACTAAAAGAATAAAATAAAACCCAGAAATATTATGAAGCAGAATTCAAATAATGTCCCCAAAAGAAAATACAAAAAATATCATTAACGTTTTTTTCCTACACCAAAAATCATATCCCTTTTGTTCACATCTTTATTCTCCCAGATAAACAAGGAAGAAGACATAAATGTAAAGGTTGATAAAATGGCAACTCAGTTATCCAGCATGCTAAGGACAAAAAGAATTCAGAATAATTGAAATTAGGTAAAAAATTTTGTTTTGATGAAAATTTTCTAAACCATTAAACACTTTGAAACTTCTCAGTTCAGACCATCTGAATCTCCTCTTTTAAACATTTTGAGTTCTCATCCAGGCTTGGTGGTGGTACATGACTGTAATCCCAGATACTGAGGCAGAAGGCTCTCAAGTTTGAGCCTAGCATCAGAAACTTAGTAAGACCCTGTCTCAAAAGAATTAAAAATAAAAGGGCCAGGGGTGTAGCTCAGTAGTAGAGAGCCCTTGGGTTAGCAAAATCCTGTTTCAAACGAAAAAAAAGGCTGGCGATGTAGCTCAGTGGTAGAATGCCCCTGGATTCAAGCCTGAGTACCAGGAAAAAAAATAATTTAAAAAAGCTACCCCAACATTCAGTGGGGCTGTTTTTTTTACAGTGATTGCATAGTCTGTTCCTTCTGGTGAAAAACATATGAACAAGCATTACACGCTGGCTTTATCTCTATTCCACTTTTTTCTTTCAGTGTTGGGGATTGAACTCAGAGCCTTGCACATGTGGATGCAAGAGTTCTACCATGGAGTTTCCCCAGACCTCCTCTAGTCTATTTTGAATTTGCTGTTTTCTAGAAAGTTGGTTTGTAAAAGCAGTCACCAAATACAATGTATCCTGTCAAGAAAAAAAGTTAGGCATTTGATACCTCACTGTTCTCAGATTATACCTTCCACATGGTCTGGAAGAAATTTATACAAAATTTTTACTGTGGCTGCATTTTGACTTGTGACTCCTCACATGACATCAGGTAGTAGAATTTTCCACTCTTGGCATCAAGTTGGCACTCAAAAAGATTTGGATTTTCGGGCTAAGATTGGGGCTTAATAGTAGAGTGCTTGCCTAGCACTCTGGGTTTGATCCTCAGCAACACATATAAATTAAAATAAAGGTATTGTGTCCATCTACAACTAAAAATATTTTTAAAAAAAGATTTGGATTTTAGAGTATTCCAGGTTTTTAGATTAGGGAGCCTCAATCTGTGATAGTTTCCTTTAACTTGGACTTAATAACTAGATGTTGAACAAACTTCTGATATTTACTATACACTTAAATACTTCGGATTTGAAATAAAATAGTTAAGAAACTAGTAAAGTTAGTATAGATTTTAGTACTCTTCTTCATTAAATGAATGGACTTTAAAATTTTGACATTATTTCATCCATAATAAAAGTCACAATATCAAATATTTCCTTTTACCTTAAAATTACTGTATCATTTTGTCGATTCAAGTATCCTTCATTTGCAAGTAAGTCCAAACGGAAAAATCTATTATAGCCCCAGCATTCTCCAACTTCAAAGTCAGATGCAAATTCTCGAATGATATTTTTAGTAGGATCATTGCAGGACTGGTGAACCATCTCCACACGATATTCATATCTAAAATTGAAAAACAGACTATTAATATAGAGTGAGCAAAGTAAAAAACAAGTAAGGACAGTAATCATTTGAGAAGAAATTTCACAACATATATACGTGTGTGTGTGTATATGTGTATACACATATACACACACATACATACATACATACACACAGTTAAACTTCTTTCACAAAGGATTATACAAGTTTACAAAAAGAGCAATATACTGAATGGGCCACCAAAACATGACTGGCATAAGGGTCCTATTTTCCTCATAAAAATGTTTACCAAGTGGGCTGGGACACTGTTCGGGGATAAAGCATTTGCCTAGCATGCATGAGGCCCTGGGTTCAATCCCTAGTAGTGAAAAAAAAAAAAAAAAAAAAAAAGTTTACCAATATATTAGGAATGAAACAGCACCTAAAATAATAAATTTCATATAAACAAATACTTCAAAGTGGATTTTACCAATGCTGTGAATTTTTTCCTTTGTTACTTGTATTTCCATACATATATTCTATTTCTATTATCCTTTGAGAATTATCACCATGAGATTTTAAAATATTAATTTAAGAATACTTCACTACACTTTTCCAATATAAGTTATAATAAAACAACTTATGAATTCAAAAATTTAAACCTATAAAAATTTCTAATGGAAATTAAGTATACATTGGGAAAGTTATTCAAAATAATTAACTGTCAATTTCATCTAAAAAAACAATTTTTTATATCTACTTTTAAAATGAGTACAGTGAAAACTGGAAACTCAAAAACAATCAAGAATATTGAAAATGTGGGAGAAAGGATATTAATGAAAATGATCAAATATGTCTAGATTCAAGTTCAGATAAAAGCTTAAAATTGATATAAAACGATTTCTGAAAACTCATATGCTTTGTATGAAAAGGCATACAGTGTTTAGGCAAAACAGTTTTTTCATTAGTTCGTTTAAGTCATGAGAGAGAAAGACTGAACATTTCTCACATGGCAATTAATCCAAGTAAAATTATGTACATAGCATCTCAACTCTAACATTAGATAAAACTAAACCTTATATATGAATGTCACAACCCAAATTCTTTCCTTCTATCAAACTATTTCCTTAAACAACTCGAAATTTCCCCTTTCCGAAAGAAGTCATTCTTCACTCTTAAAAATCAAACCCAGGATGTCACTTACATGCAAATTTCCCCTGAAATCCTACATATATGTATGCTAACCCTAACCCTTTATAAACATATTTAAGTATAATTAAATTATGCAAGGAATTCTGCAGAGTTCTCATATTAAAAAATCGACTGGACTATTATACATGATTTCAGCTACCCTACTGTTAAACCCTGAATTCCATAATTAAATGGCATTTCTAGGAAGGTATTTAGATAATATCTAATAAATGCACAAATTCCAATCTTTTTAAAACATAGAATCTTCAATATTATTATCAACAATAGTAAGATTACTACCATTTGTAAGACAATGTGAACTTTAAATTCCTAAAGTAGGGTTGGAAATCTTATTTAAATGGGAGAGTCCCTAGGTTGAATCTATCAGCATCAAACTAAACAACTTTAGCATTTAAATTATGGTCAACTTTGAGTTAATCATTATATACAGGATGAGTGGCTCCAAGTTCATTGTGTGTGTAGGGGGTGTGTGTACAGGGGTTCTGAAATATTTAAACATTATTATCCTTTCGCCATGGAATTGCCTTTGTATATTTCCAAAAAATCAGTTGGCTCTATGTGTGAATTTATTCCAAGACACTATTATATTCCACTGATCATTTTGCCTATCCTCATGCTAATACCATAATGTTCTGATTACTGTACTTTATTACAATTCTTTTTTTTAAAGAGAGAGAATTTTACTATTTTTTTAGTTTTCGGCGGACACAACATCTTTGTTTATATGTGGTGCTGAGGATCGAACCTGGGCCGCACACATGCCAGGCGAGCGTGCTACCGCTTGAGGAACATCCCCAGCCCTTATTACAATTCTTAAAACTATGTAGCATTAGCTTTCAAATTGCTTTCAGTGATTCTCTATTGCTTTTTTTTATTTCACTGGATTCTGCTTTGATCTTTTTTCTTTTTTTTCTCCTTACATTGCATTTTTCTTTTTTCTAATCTACAACGCAGAAGTAGAGGTTATTGATTTGAGACCTTTCTGATTTTTATTTATAGACATTTAGCACTATAAATGTCTATCCACCTACTATTTTAGCAACATACTACAAATTCTGGTATAATGTGTTTTCATTTTCATTCAGTCAGAAACACTTCTTTTTTACTGGTGCATTACAGTTGTACAATATAATAATATAATTTTGCCCAAAACCTTCCCCAGCACTTCCCCGCTCCTCCCACTCACTGGTCCCTTTCCTCTAGTCTCCTGCTCTCCCTTTGCTTTACAAGCTATCGTCTCCTACTTTTCTTTTCCTTTTTCCTCTGGGAAATATAATACTCTTGACCTTCTGATTCAATCAGAAACACTTTTAAAAAATCTTGTGGTTTCCTTTTTGGTCCAGAAGTTATGGAGAAGTATGTTATTTAGCTTTCAAATATTTTGATATTTTCAAAATATCTGTTTAGTACCTAAATTCCATTTTGGTGAGAAAACAAACTTTAAATCATTCTGAGTTCATTCAGACATGTTTCATGATCCTGAATATGTAATATCTTGGTAAATACATGCTCTTAAAAATAATCTGGCTAGGTCCAGTGGGTGTATGCCCATAATTCCAGAAACCCAGGAAGTTCAGGCAGGAGGATAGCAAGTTTGAGGCCAATCTCAACAACTTAGTGAGACCCTGTCTCAAAATAAAAAATAAACAGGTCTAGGCACGTAGCTCAGTGGTAGAGCATGCGTGGGGTTCAATACCCAATACCCAAAGAAAGAGCCTTTAAAAAGGTTTTAAATGATATGCCATTTATACGGGGTGTGTGGTACTGGAAATCAAGCCCAGGGGCTTGCTCATAATAGTCAAGCCCTCTACCTATGAACTAAATATATCTCCAACCCTCTTTATATTTAAAATGAATTTCTGGTGGACAGCACATACTTCAATCTTGCATTTTTTAGCCAAGCTATCTCCATCTTCACAAAATGAATGGTCTTTTTCTTCATTCCATTTCATGGAGAAAATAATTTGAAGGGCCACAGGGAGTTACTTGCTTCTTTGAAATGTTTTTCAATAGTATATCTCTCATGAATCAGATTCTCCATGCAGATGATGCCATATTTACAAAAGATTTATCTGTCAAGTTAATTCATTTCTTAATTTTGCCATCATCACACTTATAATTCATTTACCAACTTCAGGTTCAATTACTCCCATACAATATATGGGTGTGCCCAATCCTCAGCATGTTAATTAAACCACTGTTGAGCTTAAGAAAGATGCCATTAAAGATCCAGTAAACGCAAAGAAAGTACAATATCTTATGGACCTTTTGGGTACACCCCATAGATAACTCTGATCTGGATGACAAATGCTATTATGGGTCTTCAGGTAATAGAAATTGCCAGCTTTTCCTGCCATCCTAGCCATTGAAATCTGAGTTCTGTATGTCTGTCTGTATTCCTCATGACAGTGCTTAGCTTCTTCATAGATAAGCTTCCTCCTTGCCTTTCAAAGCATATTTCGGGCAAACTTTTTCTCAGATGATTTTTACCTACAGTTCTGCCAAATACCTTCACTTTTCTTAGGGGTTTCTGGCACAGCAGGAATCTTCTTTTTGGTGGGGTTCTCTTTTTTTTTCCCTCCATCATTTTTGGAACTGGAGATCAAACCCAGGGCTTTGAGAATGCAAGGCAGACACTTTGCCACTGAGCTACATCCCAGCCCAGGAATCTTCTTTTTGATACCTTCCAAGTTTCCAGACAAAAAAAGAGCCAATCTCCATCTTTTAAGTGAGCTAATGTAAATTTAATCTATTTGTTTTATAATCCCATTTTATATTCTTTCTTGCCATGTTAGCTGTATATCTGTTACTTTATAGTTCTCTGTTGTGGTAGGACAATAATCTCTCTCTTCCCCCATAAAATATCCACATCCTAATCTCCAAAACCTATGAATATTATCTTCTATGGCAAATAAGAGCGCATGTCACTGTATAAAGCTAAGAATTATGAGACTGAGGAAATTATCCTGAATTACACAGATGGAGCCTAAGTGTAATAAATGTCCTTATAGGAGGAAAGCAGAGGAAAATCTGACATGAGACCAGAAAGACAAGGCAATATAACCATAGAAACACATATTGGAGTGGTAAGGCAACAAGCCAAGGAATGCTGGCAGTCACCAGATGGTGGAAAAGGCAGGGAATGAGTTCTCCCCTTGAGTCTCTGGAACAAGCACAATGGTACTAAAAGGTTGATTTTGGTTCAGCAATAAATTGCAGACTTCTGAATTCCAGGGCAGTGAGAGAATAAATTTTTATTGTTTTACACCACCAAATTTGTGGCTTTTTATTAAAGTACATAAAGGAAATTAATACAAAGGTACATAATCTTTAACTTATTAGAGATTAGCTTTCAATTGCACCGGTTACAGAATAACATCAGACTCTTAATTTGTATGTCTATGTACTCAGTTTTTAACCTTTACTTGATTGCCATCATGCATTTATTTCAATAAATTTACTTTCCCAAAGCGTTAATTCTCTTTCAATGTTACTTTAATTTTTAAAAAATGTTTAAATCTACTCTCATATTTTCCATTTCTGGTACTCTTCTCTTTCTTCCTCCCCTCTCTTTTAGATTCAAATTTAGATAGCCAAGTGTCATTTTCCCCCTTCTACCTGAAGCATTTCTTATAGTCTAGGTCTGAAAATATATCTGCAAATGTCTTTGTTTCACTTTAACTTTTTAAATGATATTTTTGGTAGATACAGAAAGCTAGGTTGATAAGATATTTTTGTAAAAAAAAAATACAGTATTACCATTTCACTTTATTTCAAATGAGAAATCTGATTTCATTCTTGCCCCCTTTTTTCATGGGTGGCAGGGGTGGGGGTGGTACTGGAGATTTAAATCAGGGTGGCTTAACACTGAGCCACATCCCCAGACCCTTTTGTTTATGTTCAGACAGGTTCTCACTAAGTCTTTAGGGCTTTGCTAAGTTGCTGAGGTTGGTCTCAAAATTCGTAATTCTCATACCTGAGCTTCCTGAGTCACTGGGATTACAGGATCTTACACTATTAAACAAATGCTATACCACTGAGCCACACCCTCAGACTGATTTCATTCTTTTGTTTCTGTACATATAACATCTTTTTTTCCTGTTTGAGATTCTGTTTATCATTATTCATTTAAATATTTTTTCTGCCTGAAGGAGGTGGAAACTTACAACCCTTTGGGGGAAAATGGAAACTGAGGACTCTGACCTTTCATAATTTCCTTTATTTGCCAAAGTTCCCCTGCCTGCTAAAAGTAAGCCCTCCAAAAATATATAACAAACTCCTCCCATGATGTGACCCTGCTAAACCTTACAAAACTCAGACCCTTGTTGTAGCCAGTCACCATTTTCCCCTTGAAAATGTGTCCTTCTGTTGCTTAATAAAACATAACCAATCCATTGAGGTCAGTCTCCCTTTTTCTTTTTGTATTTTCTTTCATTTGGTGCAGAAACCCAAAACGGGATTGGAGACTCTACCTCTCCTTATCCTAATGAACCTCTACCATCTTTTCTCATCTTCCTTCCATTCCTTTCCTTCTTTCCTCCTGATAGGAGGTGGCCCTTCATGCTTTCCAAGTACATCATAGCTTAATGGCAGCCAGTACTCAATCCCAATCATGGGCTACATTTTTGCTGCTTTACTGCCATATGGATAGAGCAAGGACATGTATCAGGTCCTTTATTGGTGTAGGAGGCATTCTCCTAACCCTATCCTCTCCTATTTCTTCCTTCTCTTATGTATTCAGACCTACAGATCAGAAGCCACTTTTTGCCATTTTGTTCCTGCAAGCAACATAAGTCTTCTCATTCTTCAGAAAGGTAAAATTCCTTCTGGTCTCTCACAAAGACACCCTACCCAAGACCCTCACCTTCTGGCTCATCCAGACTCCAGGAGTCTTCCCACCAATGGGATTGCAGGAGGGGATGCCCCCTCATTCTCTGATGGAACTCTGTCTGGTGATGGGAGGCATCAAGGGATGCTTTGATTTTGACCGCCAACCCAGGTCAAAACTCTCCAACATGGGGGCTCCATCCCATAGGACTCCCCTTTAGGTTGTCTCATTAAATAAAAAGTTTTTAGATTGTCCACTTCCAATCTGATCTCAAAAGTAAATATCTTATTAGGCTAAGTACACAGATCTGGCTACAACCTAAATTAGACAACCTAAGTTGATGGCCAGAATTCAGAATCCAGGACCTGGACCCCCAAATCCTCCAAGACTTGGACAATTTCTTCTAAGGAAATGGCAAATGACCTGAAGTTCTATACCATCAAGCTTTCTTTTACTTTTGTTCAAAGTCCTCATTTTGCCCACTTTGCTCTTCTCTACCATTGATTATCACTGACTTCCCATTCCATAAGCCCCTGACCCTAGCCCTCTTCATTTACTGCCCCTGAAATAGCAGATGAACCCCACCAAAAGTAAGTAAAGCTGGAGAATACAAAGGTAAGTTTCACAGACAGGAATGCCTGGTAACTATCAAGAGAGACTGTCAGAGTCACAAGCGTTCTTCTGAGTTAAGACTCACAAATCTTCCTAACTTCCTACATAGGCAAGCTTGATCTGTGTTTCCGTGAAGGCTAGTATGACTATCTAGCTCCAATATTTATCCCTCATATTGGTCTAAAAGATGTAATGTGGCACATAAAGGTCCTAACTAACTTTACTAAGAAAACCCTAATTGACACAGATAAAGGGATCTCTACTGAACACATAGGTAATGCCAAAAGAAAGGTATTTTACAAAAATCAAATGGCATTAGACATCTTAAGTATAGCTCATGAGGACATCTGTGACATTATAAAAGCTAAATGTTGTATATGATAATTCTATCAAATGGGCCCCATTGGTAACCCCCAAATGCTTTCATTTCCAAGAAGCAATTTACCTGCAGCCCTGCCCAGCCTAAGTAGACAGGATATGTCAATTCCTCAGGAAACTACATGCAGGAAAATATAAGCTCAAGATAATATGGACAAAAGGAACCCAAATTCTCTGAAGGAAGAGACTTTTGTGACCAGATTCTGAAACTCTGGGAGATAAAGATAGTTCCTACCAGCTATAAAATCTGTTAAGAATGTATGGTTAGAAATCCAATTAGAACCAGTCAGCATAGGCCAAGGTGACCCAGAGCTGCCATGACAGTGGGGACTTGAAAAATCTGATGTCACCCTGCTGTCAGTCAAAAGTCAAGAGGTGGGTTGGATTCCCCTTTCACCTAGGTATTGGGAATATTTGTCCTGGCTTGCTCCAGTTCCTTTTCTGTGTGAGAAATTTGGTGCGTGGAAATTTGTGGCTCAGCAGTAGAACGCTCGCCTCGCACGTGCAGGACCCTGGGTTGGATCCTCAGCACCACGTAAAAATAAGTAAGTGAAATAAAGATAATGTGTCCAACTACAACTAAAAAATAAATATTAAAAAAAAAGAAAAAAGAAAAGAAATTTGGTGATTGAGACAGAGGAAGGCCTCAGACAACTGAAGACAGCTGGCCAGGGTCACTCCCTGGTTCTGCATGAAGGTCTCATATTCTAAATTTGACTCTGACAGCCCTCTGGGGTAGCAAATATTGACCATTATCTGTCTCTGTTTCTGATGGTGGAGGGCATCCTGAGATGAAATCTTGGTCTGGTCTGAGGGCTCTGGGAAAGAGGTGACCCATTTAATCCCCAGAGTGTGAACCAAGCAATCTCTCCCTTTTCAGAAATGCTTCTATGCCAATTCTGTCCACACTGTCTGCCTCTTAAACAGGAACCCATTATGAGAGAGTCTCAAGATAAAGCTCCCTTAAGCTTTAAAATTAGACAGCCTTCTCTAGACTCTAAGAAGATACATTTTCTTCTGTACTCCTCTCATCTGGCAGGAAAAAAGAGCAGAAAATCTGTTTTAGTTACTTGGAGTAAAACTATCCCCACATCTATCCTGGTTCAGGAATCCAAATTATTTATTTTCTCTAGAGGAGATATCTCCCAGAGCACTATTAGGCCTGCCTCCCACTTCAAAATGAGGGGCATAATATGAAATCATTGTCCTGGGGAGTATGAGGTCCCAAAAGGACAAAGGGAACATGTAGGACATTTTAAGGACACAACTAGCTGACAAATGTCTTCCCTTAAATTAAAATAGTTATTACGAAGTTAGTTAATATCCTCCATACTGAGTGAGGCCCCAGCTAGAGGTCATGGAAGGAAAGGAAGAAACTGCTTACCCAAGAAGCTCCAGCACTAGGGAGCTGTCTCCTAGACAAAGAGAGAGCTTTCTCGGCAAAGGTGCCCATGTTCTGTTCTCTTTATTTTTGTTCAGAGGGAAGCTTCATCCTCAAGAGTAATATTAGGGGATGACATAATCACAGTTGAGATAAAGGAGATGCCTAATAATTTTCTGCATTCAACCTGGCCTGATTACTAACTGGAAAAGGGTCCCAGAGGAAGTAAACTCTGGGACCACACCTCAAGAGACTGGTTTTACAAAAAAAAAATGTTTAAAATGCTCTTCATATGAAGTTTTGCCAGTTAAGCTCAAAACAGCAGCTTCCCTTACTTATCTTCGATAACCAAATCTCTCTATCTCCAAGTCTTACAGAGCTTGCAGAGATGATTGTCCAAAAACAGCTTGAGACCAAAAGGGAAAAAAAAGTGTCACTTTTAAATTCAAACCTAAATGGCTGGCTGTCTTATCTGCTCTTGCACTCTACAACCCTGCTTTCTTAACAAGTTCCTCCCTAAAACTACAGCACAAGGAAGGGAAAATGGAATGATAGACTCTTACTTAAGAATACTTACCTAAGGATTAAAGGCTCCCTCATTCTTTCAATACCTAAATTGATTTTAATCTGAGCCAAAAGTGCACTCTGGTCTAATGAAGATGTTTGACATGCTCCTTTACTAATTATAGCTTTGTCAATTTTTTCTAGAACATCTGTTCTTTCCCAAATTCTGTATTTTTCAGCTTGTGGTTTTATGGTAAATCCACATTTGATCCTGTATGCCTAAATTAAAATATTTTTCTGATCAGTCTTATTTTACCTAACTATAGAGGTTTTTACACTCTGTTCAGAGGGCTAACTCTAAAATACATTGGAAAAATCTCCATTTACAAAATCCTACCTGTGGAGATCTACCTACAAACAGCTACAAGATCTGTTTCCTGTTTTGTGTATGTGTGCATACCTGGGTATTGTGTTGTTTTGTCTACATATGTGCTAGTGTTCATGTACATGGTATCAAAGTTGGCATACAGATAAATGAGCACTCATAATAAATTAAAATTTAAGAGAAATGGATCCAAGTATCTTTTAGGTCATGTGACTTTAAAAGTTCAATTTAAATTAGGTAAACAGATGAGAGTAAAAATGTCTTTAAAATGACTAACACAAGTTTTCTAGGTGGTCAAGACAATTAACAGAGTACTGGTTTTCATAAAATGTCTAGCCATTGTTTCTAGGATTTTACTTAAACAGGAAAGAGATAGCTGGTACTGCTGACTACACTTATCTGGTATCTTGGTTTTTACATTTAAATATGAGTAAATCAGTTTTAACATCAACATCAATGGGGTTAATCATAAATGTGTTACAAGAGACGTCTGATTAATTTACAAAGTTAAAATGTTAAAACATCAACTGCTTCTTAAACCCCAAAAGGTAATATATTTAAAGACTAAATGTGTTTTTATAAACTGGTAAATGAAAATAGAGTTTTAAAGATTAGCTTGTTTGGGGTCTTCACTAAAGCAAGGTTACTAAAAGTTCTAACAGGTGTAATTCTATATGCAAAGAGTCCAAAAGTTTCAGCTGTGTTTCAATTAAAAGTAGTGTAAACAGCATAAAGTATTTCATCTTATTAAGAGGAGTAATTGGGAAAACTCAGAAATTTCATAAGGGTTGTTCAGAATGTGAAAAGTAGAAGGATGAGAACATCTTTTGTGTGGTAAAGTAAAAAGTTGTAGAATCTCTTAAGTTGCAGAAAGTCTGTGGAGGGTAAATTTCAAAAAATTTGTGTGTAACTAAATTGGTCATTTATAAGTAGCACAATCAGTTAGTTATTCAAGGTTTTTTTTTTTTTTTAAACTAAGGTCAAATATAAATGTACTGATATAAACCAAAGTTTAATCCTCTACAGGTTAAAGTAACAAGGATTTCTTAAAACATTAATCTGCTCTTATCTAGCAGGATAATTTCTGTGTTAAGTTTTATTCTTTAGAGAAACTAGTCTTAAAGGAATTAGGGTTTCTAGAACTCTGGTTAAAAACAACTGTAAGAGTACTATACTACATTACAGATTCTGAACTTTACTTTGAAAACTAAACTTGGTTAATATAAGAACATCAGTGTAGGGCTGGGGATACAGCTCAGTTGGTAGAGTGTTTGCCTTGCATGCATAAGGCCATGGGTTCAATCCCCAGCACCAAAAAAAAAAAAAAAGAAGAGGAGAAGAAAAACATCAGTGTAATCCTGTTACTGGCTTCTTCTTATCTTCCAAGTATATAAGTCTTTAAAGTTTAAGGTTTAGAAGCATTTTACCAAACTGGTGTTCTTGAAACTAAAGTTTAAAGTAAAGGTTTGAGATTATAAAAATTATGTTTATTGACTCATAGCTATTATACAAACTAAATATTTTTACTCTTGTTAATTTCATTTTATATTTTCCTTGGAAACCTAACTGTTCTCTGTTAGTGCCTAAAAGAAGTACAACTTCTAAAGAATATCGACCCCAATTAAACAGAAGGGGTAAAATATAAAGTTATAGACCTTAAAGGTAAAACCTGGTACTGTTAAGACTGGTGAAACTGGCATGCTGAATGTTTAAGACCAAAGCTTAGAGACTAAAGTTAAGGAAATAAAAGGTCCAAGAAAGAAAAATAAACCAATATTTGGCTCTTGCCCTCTGAGGCCAGCTTGGACCCAGGGAATGACAGCACTTCTCTAAGGGCTTTGCAACTCTGGGCCACTGACCTCCCAATCAGGAGGACCAATGAGATGCTGGAGTACAGAAAGCCATCCAGTACACAAGCTGCAAACAGGAGGGCCATTGGAGAAGGAGATGTCCCTAATACTTTCAAGGGAAGTCATATGGTCAATGAGATCCTGACCCCTTCTGGAAGATGGCACTAGACGTGCTAAGAGGCTTCCCTCAAGTTCCCAAGAGTGACCCCTCTGAGGTAACTCAACTGATTCTTAACAATAGATAGGAACAAGGCCAATTTGACCAGATTGATCTTAAAACACCTACCAAAAACAGTTATAACCAAACTACAGCCATACCTGGGCATTTAAAAGAAAAACAGTTCTTTAAATGAAACTTAAAACTTGTGTCAGCCCCGTAGTCCTGGTGCCCCATAAATTCTGAGTCATTTTTCCTTTGCAAGGTTCATATTTACCCTTCCTCACCAAAAAATTGGACTGGCCTCTGTACCTTGGTCTTCCTTACTCTTCAAACTGACCTTTTACCTAATAAGCAAAAGTTTGCCTAATCCAATAATGACACACACTAGATGAGCCCACCAGTTTATTCCCTTACTCATAGGGCTAGAGATATCCACTGGAATTGGCACAGGCACAGCGGAATCAGGAACCTCTATTCACTACTATAAAAAGTTGTCAGAACAGGTTATTGAAGATATTCAACAGGTTTCCGATTTGGTATTGACTTTACAAAATCAACTGGATTCCCTGGGGTCTGTCATCCTGCAAAATCATCTGGGCCTAGATCTCCTTACTTCTGAACAAGGTGACCTCTACCTTTTCCTCAGGGAAGAATACTGCTTCTATGCCAATCAATCAGGACCGGTAAGGAATGAGGTTAAACAACTACAGGACCCACTGGAACAGTAGAAAGAAATAGCTGATTCCTGGTGGGCCTCACTGAAAAACCTAAAACAGTGGACTTCCTGGCTTCTCCCTTTTTGGTGTGTGTGTGGGGGGCATACCAGAACTTGAACCTAGGAGCATTCAACCACGGAGCCACATCCCCAGTGCTATTTTACATTTTATATAGAGACAGGGTCTCACTAAGTTACTTAGCACCTTGCTATTGCTGAGGCTGGCTCTGAACTCGTGATCAAGTCACTGGAATTACAGGCATGCACCACCATGCCCAGTGCTTCTCCCTCTTTTAACCCCTCTAATACTCTAATACTCATTTTTCTTATAATAATCTTTTTTCCCCTGCTTTAACTTTGTACAGAAGCAATTTCTTGAAAAGGTTACCTGACTAACACAGATCACCTCCTAAGAACATGCAAAAGCCATTTTCCTCCTTCGCTCACAACATGATTCTCGTAAACCCCATAAGGAATCACCCATTAGATGCTGAAGTTCCCTTTCTCTATAACTCCTCAAGCCACAACCACCAGGACTGTATAACCCCCACCTTCTTATCTTACTCCAGATCTCTAACAGGGAATTCCCCTATTCCACACCTCCTCAGCACTTCCTCACTGGAAGACCTCAGCAGAGGGTAGCCAGATATGATGAATTCGCCCCAAGTCATCTGGAATGAAGGAGGTGGAAACTTAGAACCCTTGGGTGGGACAGACACACACACAACAAGGACAACTGAGGATTCTAATCTTTTGCAGTTTCCCTTACCTGACAAAGTTCCCTTGCCTGCTAAAAGCCCACCCGCCAAAAGTAAATGACAAACTTTTCCCGCAATGTGGCCCTATAAAACTCAGACCTTGTTGTAACCAGTCACCATTTTCCCCTTAAAATGTGCCCCTCCATTGCATAATAAATCATCACTGACTGAGATATGTCTCCCTTTTTTTTTGTATTCTCTTTCATTTGCTTTCAATCCCCACCTTCAGAGACTATGTATTAAGGTACTTGAAGACAGTCTACCATTTTGGAATTCATACATATACATACATGTTTATGTTTGTATGTGTGATTTGTCTAATTTCTACTACTATGCCTTTAAGTGCAATAACTTTTTAAAATATTTTTAACTGCAGATGGGCACGATACTTTTATTCATTACATGGTGCTCAGGATCAAACCCAGTGCCTCACATATTCTAGGCAAGTACTCTACCACTGAGCCACAAACCCAGCCCTACAATAACTTTTATAACATTTAACCAGTCATTCATTCCATCCAGTCTATTTGTGACCTCAAATAGTTCAATTTCTTTTTTTTTTTAATATTTATTTATTTATTTATTTTGGCGGACACAACATCTTTGTTTGTATGTGGTGCTGAGGATCGAACCTGGGCCGCACCCACGCCAGGTGAGCGCGCTACTGCTTGAGCCACATCCCCAGCCCAAAAATAGTTCAATTTCAAGAAGTTCAATTTGAGTCTTCTATGTCTTCCACATCTCTACTTAACTGTTTGTGCAAATGGAATACAATTCTGTCTTAATGTCTTTCTCTCATCATTCTTTGTCAGTTCCTGCCTGATTTCAATTGATTGATTCTACTCCTCATTTATTAAGTATGTTTTCTTGCCTATTTGCATACTCATTAATATCTTTTTTTGCACACCAAACACTGCAAATAATTTTTTTTAATGTTGGATACTTTTATAATCTTGTAAATTCTCCTGAGCTTCATTCTAGGATGGAGTTAGGTTACCTGGAAACAATTTGATCCTTTTGGGTCTTGCAGTCATTTATTAGGTGAATCCAGAGCATTATTCACTTTAGTGATAACTGTTCCTTGCTACTTAGGGTAAATTTTCTTCAGTACACTACCCAATGTCCCATTAATTTTAAGTATTTCCACTGTGGTTGGTGGAAGTAAGCATAGTGCCTAGTTCTGTGTAAGCATCAGGTACTCAATTATTCCCTCTAATCCTTTCAGGTAGTTCTTTTCCAAATTCAGGCATTTGCCTCACATGAATGTCCTAATCAGTACTCTGCTGAATAGTCAAGGTGAACCCACTATGAATCTCTGGATTTCTGTGGCTTTACTGCTCTGTCCTCTCTGGTAATCTGTACGATGCATTCTAGCTGTACTAGATGTCCTAAACTCTTAGCACTACTTCCTCAACTAAAAAGTCTACAAGATTCTACCTCAGATACCCATCCTTGTGTTGCAGCCTGAAAACACACATGGCTATAGGACAGAGCAATCAAAGAACTAATCTGTTTCTTATCTCTTGAGAATTGCTTCAATTGTTCCCTAATCTAGAAAATGTTGGGTTTTTGGGGGTTGTTGCAGGAGAAAGGGGTAAATCCCATCCCTGTTACTCCATGTTAGCTATAAACAGATATTCTGTACCAGAGTCGACAGATTTTATATAATAAGGGGAAAAAAAGTTCATTGATATGGCTCTTAATTCCACATCACAGGTAACATTTAAACAAACTACTGCTTGTTCAGATTGAGTATGACATTAAAGAAGATAAGTAATTATAAAACTATTTTTTATAATATTTCCCCTTAACAAGAATTGGATTAGTGGATGCCAGGGACTAGGCAGAAAGAAACTGGTAAGTGACTACAAGGTTTCTTTTTAGGGTAATAAAAATGTTTTGAAATTGGATATAACTGATGATTGCAGAACTCTAGGTCTTTAAAAAAAAAAATCACTGACTTGTACATTTGTTAACAGGTGAATTTTATGGCTTCTGAATTATATCTCATTTTCAAATTTTTCCAACTAAGTGTATTCAAAATCTGTGAGGCCAAATTTTATTTATATATATTTCAATCAAAAGAGCTTATTATAAGAAATTAAATATAGAAGCAAATGAGAGAATCCAGTTGTCACTGTCTTCTTTGTCCAATAATGGGGATTGAACCCAGGGTTATTGTACCACTGAGCCACAGCCCTTTATATTTTTTATCTTGATACATTCTTGCTAAACTGCTGAGGCCTGCCTCAAACTTGCAATCCCCCAGCTTCATTCCACTCAGTTATTGGGAATACAGGCATGAACCACCATACCCAACTCAGCTAAGCAAACAGTAAAGAGATTTCCAAAAATGCAAAGCAAGAAATTTTCATAATAAATATTTTGTTTAGGAAAATTGTCACTTTTCATTTAAAAAAACTGTTTATGTTAATAAGCAATAGGCTTATTTTACAGTGAATTTTAAATTTTTTAAATATTTTTCTCCGTTTTAATTTCTAATTCAGAAAATAACAACAGATATAGCACATATAAAGAAAAACTCTGGGATTCCCAATAAATTTAAGAGTATAAATCCTTATACTCCTAAATGAGAGAAAACAGTTAAAACTATTCATAATATCATCATACTGTGCCAAGGATTCCATAGTAATATACATCTTAACACAAAAAAAAGCAATTAACAAAAGTAATTAATGAAAATTGCTAGGGAGATATAGATAGGTACACATTTTATTACAACTCTTACTTGGAAGTTTCAGGCAAACCAGCTGAGAGTTCCAAAAACACAGATAAGTAGTATCCACGGACAACTCCATTTCCGTCCTAAAAAACAAGAAGGTTAACTTAGAATTATGCAGAGGAGAGTGAGGGGAAGGAAGTGGGTGTGGAGATGTGATGGAATGAGACAGACATTATTACCCTATATACTTGTATGATTATACTACTGGTGTGACTCTGGCACCATGTTCAGCCTCGGGAAGGAGAAGTTGTGCTCCATTTGTGCACAATGTGTCAAAATGCATTCTACTGTCATGTACAACTAACAAGAAAAAATTTAAAAAAGAATAAAGTTCTTAAAAAAACAAGGCTATGCAAATAGAAACTGTTTAACAATTTTTAAAAAATTAAACCACAAGCTGAAGGCAAAAAACAAACACCAAAAAAACGAAAAATTTATGGCACAGTAAGATCAACAAAATGCAGATTGGTATCTTACATCTGAATTGTGAAATGTTTTTTACCTTAAAAGCAATAAAATAAATTATAAAACACCAACAGGTCTGAGTCCATAACAGTTTTAAACTTCTGTACATTAAAAGTGAAAATATCAAGGCATACAACTTAAGGATTAACAAGTCTGAAAAGTGTTAACAGGTTTAACATACACAGAACTCTTCACAAAAACCAGCCTAAAAAAATAAAAATTCATGGGCCAATTTAAGAAAATATATGGGTCAAATCCTGAATTCACCATCAGCAAATGTTTTTATAGTTTTCTGTTTTAATATTTTAAAGCATTTTTAAAAGAAGAATTTTAAATATTTCTTCTAAGCATAATTCTTTTACAAACCAGAAATAAAATTTAATCATGTCTCAGGATTTGTTATATCCACACTTAACTCATTTTTCCACAGATTTAGTAATGTATCCCACAAAGAAACAAAATCATCATTACTTTAATTTCCTTACTCCATTAAAACATTAAACAAATACACCATGGAAGAATAAATGATCTTTGGTTTCAAAATTAGAAATATAAAAAACTTACTGGGTAAACTTTTAATCTCCAACAGAGTCCTGAAACTTGAAGAGGTGGACTGTAAACAGGATCTGCTCTCTGGCGCAAAGTGCTTAAGAAAAAAAACAACCAAATCCCAAGATCAAAACTGTAAAAATGGCAATAAGTTTAAAAACCAACTACTTTCTTCGAGTTACTTATATGAAATCCTGAACAACTCATAGACAGCAACTGAATAAGTCAAGATTTCACTGTTAACTTTAGATATTATCTACATTCTGAAATAAGAGAAAATTTAATAGTGAAATATTCAGCAATATCTATAAAGTTCAGTAAAAACGAAATTGTGACATTCAAGGGAAAAGGAAAGTATCATTAAGTTTCCTAAAATTAATTCTGCTCCAATAAGCAGTCTTTCATCATCCCTCCACTCCACCTCTCCCAATAAGCAGTCTTTCATCATCCCTCCACTCCACTCCCCAAAAAGGCTGGAGGCATGGCTCATGGTAGATCATCATATGCTTAGCATGTGCAAAGCCCTGGGTTCAATCCCAGCACTGAACAAAAAAACAAGAAAAGCAAATATTTATTTCCCACTTCTGTGTAGTATGATTATCTTTTTTTAATATGGAAAAACAAGAGAATAACCTGCTAAACCTTAATGTATATGGGGAAAACCTCTTAGAGACTATGCTTTAGCCACAAAATTATCCCATAAGAAAAAATACATTAGATGGGGGAAATCCTTTTTTTTTTTTGGAAGGGGTACTGGGTATATTTAACCCAGTGTGTTTTACCAAATCAGCTCTATTCTCAATCCCTTTTATTTTTCATTTTGAGGCAGGGTCTCACTAAGTTGCTCAGGGCCTTGCTACATTACACAGGCTGGCCTCAAACTTGCAATCCTCCTGCCTCAGCCTCCCAAGTCACTGGGAATACATGCATACACCACTGCACCCAGCAGTATAACCTTATTTTGATGTTATTGCCTACTCCAAGTTCTTTTCCCAAAAGATTTTTAGTTCCCAGTTTCATGTTGCCCTTGAAGACAAGTCTCTAAGGATCTTAGTGATTTTGAATCTTTGCTTCTAAACTAAAAACAGCAAAGGCTAATAAAATTAACATGCAACTTACGAAGCCTGTAAATTTCTTATAATAGCCTCTTATAGGCAATTTCTCACTTTGAGCTGAAACAAATGGACCCCAACACTTTTGTTTCGTAGGATGGGTAGGTGGGGGATCACTGACTTCTATATTTCTGGCCCCGCACTTTAGCAAAAGCAAAGTAGACTCTCTTCTTTAAAATGTTTATCAGTCTTGGTAGAACATAGACAATCTGAGAATTTAAAATTCAAAACATTCCAAAATCTGAAACCTTTGAGCTCCAACATGAATCTACAGTGGAAAATGCCACACCTCACCTCATCTGATGTGTTGCAGACAAATCACAAGGCACTAACAATACCATATAAAATTACCTGCATGCTACAAATATAATGTGTGTATATAAAACAAATGAATTTCATGTTTAGACTTACGTTCTGCATCATTAAACATATGCAAATATTCCAAAATCTGAAATTTGAAACACTTCCAGTCCTAGCATTTCAGATATTGTACAATTGAGACCACCATCTATGTTTCTAATAGGAAACTTATTTCTTCTAAGATTATTAATCTGAGTGACACAGATCACCAATCTCTATCCTACTGAAGAATCACCTTTTTTCACTTTTCCTTATGTATACATACAAAAAACCCCACAAAGTTGTCAAAAACCCTTACCTGAAATTCTCTAAAACAAAAGTGGCTGAATCATAAGATGGCACTAATTCACTAAAAAGAAGCAAAAAAAAAAAAAAAAAATTATTTAGCTTAATATGCAACTTTAAAATTTCATTTAGTTTAAAAACAAAAAGTCCCTCAATAATACCTTTAAAACTTTATTAAACTAGTCCCTATGAGATATTTCCAAATCCTTGTTAAATATAATATTAAATGAATTCCTAAAACTACCAAGTTTTTAAATTTTACAAAGAGACTAAAAAAAGTATACTCAAGAAAATAGGAAAAAGAAAGAAATTGGTGCTTAGGCTACAAATTTGAATTATAAAACAAATATAAGCAGGCTTTAGAAATGAAAAGAAATAGCAAAGTTAAAAACATCACAATTTATCCAAAGAATTCCTTCAAAACAACTTTGTAGAAATATTAATAGACTTTAAATATACTTTGAGACTACTTACTAGTAAATAAACCTACATAATACATAATCACTTAGGAGATAAATGGGATGGACTAGCATAATAATACTTTCTTGGCAATGCAAATTTACCTAAAACAACTTTAGTTCCATAGTATCTCCTCCAAAGAGAACTTAACTATAACTATAGCAGATGGGATATGAGATAATCCATTTTGCTGGTAACTACCCTTAGATCATGTGGATGGCTTGTGGTACTCTCATTAGAACACCTCTAAAGTCATTAAAGCACCATTTATTATAAAAATCTTATCATATACAGTGTTTTAATACACACTATAAATTTGATAAAAAGTTTAACAAAACAACAAACTGAAAGCCATTTCACAATATCTTCAGATACATTTTCTAAAGCCAATTCATCAAAAATTTGACCAAAATAAGAGAGGGACACATCAATAACATTGTCACACTATGATAGTGCCTAAAGAAATTAGTGATTTTCCCTATGAAAATACAGTATTGATAAAAAATAAATTATTCTTTATTCAGCTAAATAGGTCACATCTTTTTCACAGAAAGGAGATGTACTTTGCCCTGCAATTGTTAACTATAAAACTACTATCCAAATTGACTATGTGAAGCACTCATATCCCTGGTCAATTGTTACCTGATTCATATTCTTCACCCCTAGATCTTTAATCCCCTTCATGTAAGTGATTTAGAAGTCAGATATTCGTGGAAGTCAGCCCTAAGGTCTTCCCATTATATGCTTTCTAGCAGAAATAATGCCCTTAGTGCCTAAGAAGTTTTAATGGAACCACAAATCTAATCAGAGGTCTAAAAGAATCTTCCCAATAAAGTCCTCAAATTTGTTCACAAAGTGGTATATTTTGGGCTATAATCTTATGTAATTTACAGTATTGGTCAGTTTGCCTATATTTAGATCATCCTCATAGTATCTAAAGATTTCAACCAATCCCCAGCTGCCTGATGAGCTATGTAGTGTTTCTCCAATCATGCCCTCAACATCCAGTGTAATATCGTTCCTTTGTTGTTATTACCTTAAATCCAGACTATCATTGTCACACACACAACCTCCATTATCCCACTGTGGTGAGGATCAAACCCAGAATCTGACACATAAAAGGCAAGGGCTCTACCACTGAGCCACATCCCCAGCCCTCATCAGCCACTAAGGGTTAAAAGAGTTTATCAGAATATAAACAGCAGAAGATGACCCAGTCAACTGAAAATGATCTAAGAAAAAGTTTACAGGATGAAGACTACAGTTGCCAAAACTCACTAACCAAGATATTACAGTGTAGTCTAGCTCTCACTAGATGAGGAAAAAATGATCACACTCAGAGCACAGAAAATAGATCTGTCAATCCAATATATTGCGATATACTTCTACATATGTACCTTTCAGGAAAAATGCAGACACAAACAGCACTATATCAAATCAGTGCAATGAGAAAGCATAAAACAGGATGCATACACTTCCTCTATTACCCGTCATCACATTTTATGACTGCTTCAGTCATCTCTCACTAAACCCTAACTCATCAATCACAAGGGCTCTTCTACTGCATTTTCTGCTAACACAAGCTTGGAACATGGCTAACATTTAAATAAATATTCACTGAATGAATATTTATAAATATTTGCTGTCAGATCATGAAGAGAAACATTTGCTCAAAAATTTATTTTGCACTCTTTACCTATATACTCAAAGCCATAAACACAGCTAAATGGTCTATTCCACCTTGAACTATTATTAACAACTCCAAATTGTGATTATTCAGGTTATCTTTAATCTTATTATTACCATTCTCAGTCTACACATAATGCATTGCTATATCTTCTCCTCATAATTTTATACCTTCTCCCACAAACATAGACTATTCTTTATGAATGGATTCATCTCATGATGATGTTAATCTTCATCTTCACAGAATATGGGGAAGTAGCCTCAAATCCATTCTATGCTTTTTATATGATTTCCATATGCTTTCTAGCAGAAATAATGCAATTAGTGCCTAAGAAGCTTTAATGGAACGATAAATCTAATCAGTAATTTGCAAGCCAATGAGTTGTGCATCTTTAGAAATATGACCTCCTCCTAACTTAGTGAATAAAGGATGGAAAGAGAAGACAAGTATCCACTTCATTCCCTTAAGGAAATAGATCAAGCTGCATAAAAATTGGTTCTCCCTCCCAACTTGACTATTCTCCCAGAAACTTATAATCTCTATGGACTCAGAGCTATACTATTCTCTCTTCTCAGTTCTCCTTAGGGACACCTAAACAGTTCTATTTCTCATTATGCCTCAACAATAAATAACCTTTCAAATTCTAGCTAAGATTATTCCCTGTTGTCCCCCGAATATAACAGCTTTTATCATATCCATATTTTGTGTGTATGCATACCCATTCTCATCTTTCCAACAAAATCCTACATATCTTTCAACACCTTTCCCAATTCTTTTCCAGATTATACTTTTCTTGACCATTCCAGTCTTTACCCTGACTTCTTTTCAGAACTGATATAAAATGGTATATAAATGAGTACAAATATTTGATTTTAAAAAACAATTCTTTACTTAATGTGGAATATCTGACTGATATTTTTAGTTCCTCTTTAACACCACCTACAATAGTGCTAGCACCTTTTCATCTCCATAGTAGCTTCAACACCAAACATTAACTAACAGAACTAAAGACAATCCAGTCTCAATCTCAAAGCTTAAAACATTACTGCTTCGCACTTCTAAACTTTGATTTGTAACTTAACATCAATAAATGCCAGTCTTTTTTATTTGGCCATCTCTTCTTTGCTGATCAAGTTATCAACAGATCACCTCTGTTTCCTGTATATTGCAATAGTAAACTAAGTCTCCAATAAAAATTAGAGTTAAGCTAAAAGCCAAAATTTCCAAAAAGGTGGTGGGCATTAGTAGACAGGAAGCCACTTAATTATCACACTGGAAAGCACTATTGCTTGCCTGATAAGCTGTTGAAAGTGGTAACAGGATAGAAATTTACCTGAATCAGCGGTTCTCCAACTATACTATGATATTAATATTGCTTAGGGTGCTCAAGAAGCATTTTCTAAGGGCTGGGGATGTTGCTTAGTGGTACAGCACTTGTTCAGCATGCATGCATTGAGGCCCTGGTTTGATCCCTAGCACCATAGAAAGAAAAAAAAAAGACAGACAGAAAGGAAGGGAGGGAGAGAGGGAGAAAGAAAGGGAAGAAGGGAGGAAAGAAAAGGGAATAGGAAGAGAGGGGAAACTAAGAGGAAAAGCAGCAGCAGAATTTTCCCAAACAATCTAAATGTTAAATGTTAAAAGCTATGTTTTCTTCCACTGGTCATAGACTGGAAAACAGTACCTTTGAAACTGAAATGTGACCACACAGTTAAATAGAGGAAGCACTGGGATATTGGTGAATATTCTTTCTTATATATATATATATATATATATATATATAAATATATAATATAAATATATATAAGTAAATATATATATAAATAAATATATATAAAATATATATATATTTTTTTTCTAGTTGTAGCTGGACACAATATCTTTACTTATTTTTATGTGGTGCTGAGGATCGAACCCAGTGCCTCACATGTGCAAGGCACACGTTCTACCACTGAGCTACAGCCCAAGCCCTGGTGAATATTCTTAAATCACCCAAACCTATTTAATGACAGCAAATACCCAATACTTTTAAAATTTTTCAGTGCTTTGATGTTATTTTATCAGGTATTTCGTTTGTCTGTTGGTGGTACTAGGGACTGAACCCAGGGTAATTACTGCTAAGCTATATCCCCAGCCCTTTTCATATTTTGAGACAGGATCTCACTAAAGTGCTGAAGCTGAACTCAGACTTGTGATCCTCTTGCCTCAGGCTCCTGAATATCTGGGGTTTCAGGTGAATGCCACCATGCCTGGTTTTATCAGGTTTGTTAATCAGAAACAAAGACTTCCCTTGCATATCAGTAAGTTTGCCTTTCTGTTTATAGGACTATGGGACCCTCACTCATGATCCTTAAAAATCCATCTAGGATAAGGAACAAGTGCATTTACCAGTAATTCCCAGCCAGGGGTGATTTTGCCTTCAGAGAATATTTGGCAATGTCTGGAAACATTTTGTTACAACTGCAAGGTGATAATGTTGGAGTGCTACTGGCAAGAGGGTGCTACATCCTACAACACACAGGAAACTCCCTCCATAACACAAAATATCCAACTCAAAATGTCAAAAATGCCGAAGTAGAAAAACCCTGGCTTACACCATATACTCCAGTGCAATGTATGCCTTATGGCCATTAGATAGCATTGTGTTGTAGAGAAAAGGAAAGTGAGTTCAAAAAAAATTTAAATTTTTTTTATAACAAGAGTTGTTTTCTAAATGAACCATAACTCTCCTCAACATGTAAGAAAAACATGATAGTTTTTTCATAAGCCGCCTTTAAAGTATAAGATAAAATGTGTCATACCAAAATAGTAATCTGAAACATTGGCCCTCATTTTATGAATAAGCTAAGATTTAAAAAGAACAAACTGTGTCAATCTGTACCTAAAGTTAATGAACTGAATTGTCACCCCAAATTCCTACATGGAATCCCTAAACCCCCATGTGACTTGGAATTAGGGCCTAAGGAAGTAATTAAGGCTAAATGAGGTAAAAGTGGGGCCCTAATCCAATAAGGCTGTTGTCCACATAAGGAGAATAAACACCAGAGACTGATCTCTCCTTGCGTGAACAGAGAAAAAGTCACGTGAAGACAGTGAACGCAAATGCCTACCACTTCAGAAGCTTCACCAGACACTGAATTTTCTGATACTTTTTCTTGACTCCAAAACTGTGAGGAAGTAAATTGTTTTGTTTAAGCCACCCTGAAAGTTTGTCAAGACTTTATAGCCAACTAATAAATACACAGAAAATTCGTTTCAAATGAACTGGGGTATGGTCTAGCACTGACACTTTTCAACAGAATCTCAAGCATTAGTGTTAAGAAAAATAGTGTATTTTCTACATATGATAAAAAAATATGCTTTAAAAAAAGTTTAAAGATGAACACTAGAAACATACACAGGTTGCAATTGCTGCAATAGTTTCCTCCCACTATCTTTGAAGATCCAGGTCATATTGGACATTTTATCCACTTCTCAATTCTGTTTAACAAGATACAAATTAAGTCAAAAGGTAAATAAAAGATTCAAGAAAAAAGTTTTTAATTTACTCTTTTTTTTTGTTTGTTTCTTTTAGTCTATTGTCTTTTATTTTTTGTATTGGGGACAGAACACAGGGGCACATTATATTGAGCTATATCCCCCGTCCCTTATATATTTTTTTAAAATTCTGACCAAGTGGTTTA
>NW_025999880.1:4262799-4270009 GCF_001458135.2 Marmota marmota marmota | reverse complement strand
TTATATATATATATATATATATATATATATATATATATATATATATATATTTATTTACTTTAACCACTGAGCTACATCTATAGCTGTTTTTATATTTTGAAACAGGGTCTCAATAAGTTGATTAGGTCCTGCTAAGTTGCTGAGGCTGACTTCGAACTTGCAATCCTCCTGCCTGGGGCCTCCCAAGCTACTGGGATTACAGGCAAGTGCCAGCTCCTGTCTATATTTATATTGCACTTTTCTCAATTCAATAAATAGGACTTCTGGTAAGAAGTATTGCCAATAGGCAATCCTGGATTACTTTTAAAAAATTTTAACAGATGACATAAAATCACAAAAAAATGAATGTAAAAGTGATATGTCAAGTTTCAATATGTCTATAAATTGTGTTATATTTAAATCAGTTTAAACACATATACCACCTCAAACACTTATCTTTTTGTTTAAGACTTTGAAAATCTCTTCTTTTAAACTTTTTGAAATAAACAGTATAGGAATGCTATAGTCACCCTACTATTCTTTTATCAAACTATAACTTAGTACCCACTGATCAAACTTTCCCCAACAGATAATTAAAAATCTGGGAAATACTTTCTATTAATCTGGATTTGATGTATTTTGGAAGAGACTTATCAACAATTTACTTAATACTTATTGGCTTAAATTATATTAAGTCACTTTCATTAATTACAAGTTTCTGGAAAATTATCCTCTTCTTGTGGATTCTACTTATATGAAGTAGCTCATAATGTGCAAAGCACATAGAACAGAGCCTGGTATAAAGTAAGTACTTTATATAACTACTTAAAAGATATTTTTATTCTTCAAATTTCTTTTACCTTTGCAATTTTATCCCAGTTTTCCCTCCCACTATACTGTAAGATGATTTATTTTTCTTGGTCAAACCTGATTAAAGTTTCACTTAACTCATTTCTTGGGAAATGAGTTCGTCTCAACTACTTTGTGGCATTTTGTGTTAATTTCGTCTATCTTCACCATTTCTTCCCATTTTATGCTTCTATATTCTTATTGCTTTCCTGGATTCTTTAGTTGAGAACAATTCGTTTATTTATAATTTATTAAAATAATTAGTTGGGTGCAGTGGCACAAACCTGTAATCCCGGGGAAGAGGGGTGGGGGTTGGTGCCTGAGGCAAGAGGATCACAAGTTCAAAGCCAGCCTCAACAAAAGCAAGGTGCTGCTAAGCAAACTCAGTGAGACCCTGTCTCTAAATAAAATACAAAACAGGCCTGGGGATGTGGCTCAGTGGTTGAGTGCCCCTGAGTTCAATCCCTGGTACCCAAAAATAAATAAATAAATGTTTTTCAGAATTAATTTTCTTCTACATATCCCTTACATACGGCTGGCATGTTAATAATTTTATATTTTCAACAGTGATTTATCTCATAACAATTGAGTTATATTTGAACATTTTAAAGAATATTTTAGATTTTTAAAGTATTATGCCTATTTTAATTATAAACTAGTTTTAGAAAATGTTTTTTATATTAACTTCTGAAAATTCCTCACATTTCTATGTACCTTACTACATGATCAGTTGGTGAATTTGTTCGATGTGGCTTGAAAAGTATATATATTCTCGGGGATAGAGAAGAGGCTCAATGGAAGAGTGCTTGTCTAGCACATGTGACACCTTGCCTTGGGTTCAATTTCTAGAATCAGCCAAAAAATATACATGTATGTGTATAAATATATATATATACACGCACGCACACACACAAATACATTTTTCATTTTAGGATTCAGTATTCCATAAGTATATTTTAGATCACACATCTTAATTTTCTTTTTTAAATATTAGTTGAGGGACTGGAGGTGTAGCTGAGTGGTAGAGTGTATGCTTAGTGAGGCCTGGGTTCAATCCACAGCACCACCTCCCAGTGAGGTGGGAGGGTGAAGCAGGAGGATTACAAATTCAAAGCCAGCCTCCTCAGCTTATCAATTAATTTAATTAATAAAATTATTTATTTAATTGATCATTAAATTAATTAAATAAAATAAATATTAGTTGGGGCTATCAGTTTATATTTTTAAATCACTATGATAGTGATTTTACCAAAATTTTATATCAGGATCTGCGTTATATATTCTGTTTATAAGAATACAAAATAATAGCCCATGTTAGGCACTGGGTTCAGTCCTCAGCACCACATAAAAATAAACAAAATAAAGGCATGTTGTCGGGCTGGGGATGTGGCTCAAGCGGTAGCGCGCTCGCCTGGCATGCATGCGGCCCGGGTTCGATCCTCAGCACCACATACAAAGATATTGTGTCCGCCGAAAACTGAAAAATAAATATTAAAAAAATTCTCTCTCTCTCTCAAAAATAAATAAATAAATAAATAAAGGCATGTTGTCCATCTACAACTACAAAAAAATAAGTATATTTAAAAAGAAAAAAACAGGGAAAAAAGATCAAAAACATAAGATGGGCGCTGGGGCTGTAGCTCAGTGGTAGAGCACTTGCCTAGCATGTGTGAGGCACTGGGTTTGATTCTGAGCACAGCATATAAATAAAGGTCCATCGACAACTTAAATAAACATTTTTTTAATGTGTGTGTGTATAAATTTAAGATGGGACAAATAGAAAACTAATAGCAAGACTAAAACTTCACCATATCGATAAGCATACTAAATGTAAATGTCCTAAACATCCCAATCAAAAATTAAAGATTATCAGCGGGGAGAGGTGGCATATGCCTGCAATCCTAGCAGTTCAGGAGGCTGAGACAGAAGTATTGTTCAAAGCCAGCCTCAGCAAAAGTGAGAGGGATAAGCAACTCAGCGAGACCCTGTCTCTAAATAAAATACAAAATAGGGCTGGGAGTGTGTGGCTCAGTGGTCCAGTGCCCTTGACTTCAATCCCCAGTACCTTATAATGAGGCATAATAATTCCAGATAGTTATTAATCAAAACTTGATAAAGCTAACAAAATAGACAAATCAAAAGTTACAGTCTAAGATTTTAATATCTCCTCCCAATATTTAATAATACAAATACAAATTGAATATTCCTTAGCCAAAATGCTTGGGTCAAGAAGTATGTCAGAATTTAGATTTTTTTTTTCAGATACTGAAATACCTGCATAAACATAAGGACCTACCTTAGAAATAGGACCCAAGTCTAAATACAAAATTTACCTTTCAGAAGCACCTTATTCTCATGGCCTAAAGTAATTTTATAAACTATTCTTAGTGCACACATTTTTGACTACAATTTGTTACATGAGATTGGGCGTGGAATTTTCCATTTTGTGGCATCATATTTGAATTGAAAAACTATCAGATTTTTGTAACACTTTAGAATTTGGATTTTCAGATTAGGGATGTTCAACCTGTACATAGAAAGTCTGAAAGAATATAGTAGTAATGATCATTAGTCTACTTGACCTCATTACCACCAATAAAACATTCCACCCCAAAATGGCAAATACAGTTTTCAACTGTGCACAGAACATTTTCTAGGATGTACTGTATTTTGAGAATAAAACATGCTAAAATTCAAAGAGTAAGTTAAAAATAGATTTCAGTTATACACAATAAAATTAAATTAGAAATCAACTAAAGAATATTTTCTAAATCACCAAATATCTAGAAACTAAACAAACTTATAAAGAGCCCATGGATCAAAGAAGACTTCAAATATTTATAATTATTATTATTTATTTCTAAAAGAAAATATTTGAATAGAAAGGTCTTAAATCAATAACCTCAGCTTCCATCTTAAAATATTAGGAAAAAAAGGAATTAAACTAAAACTAAGCAGAAGAAATAATTAGATCAAAATAAAAATCCATGTAATAGGAAAAAAAAGAAATTAAAATCAAAACCTAGTTTCTGGAGAACATCAGTAAAACCCCATAAACTTCTAGCCAGAACAATCGGGGAAAAAATAAGAAAGACCCAAATTAAGAAACAGGTGACATCTTTAAGAGTCTAAAACTGCTAAAAGGATAACAAGAAATTATTATAAACTTCATGCCAATAAATTCACATGAAACAGAATAGATCCTTGAAAGTCACATAAACTACCAAAGCTCACTCAAGAAAAAATAGTAAATGTGAATTTACTGCCCTATAACTATTCAAGATATTGAATTTGAAGACAGGCATGGTGATGCATGATAATAACGCCAGCTAAGTGGGAGGGTGGGACAAGATATCTTGAGTTTGAAGCCAGTCTTGGCAACTTAGCAAAACCCCATCTCAAAAACAAAACAAAAAGGGTCTGGGGTTGTAGCTCAGTGGAAAAGCGCTTGCCTCGCACATGTGAGGCACTGGGTTCAATCCTCAGCACCACATAAAAATAAATAAAATAAAAGGTATTGTGTCCAATTACAACTAAACACTCAAAAGGCACTACTAAGCCTAAATATAAAACCTATGATAACAAATTTTCCAAGAGAAAACCTTTGGCCCTGAGCTAAAGATTTCCTAAATATGACAATATGACATCAAGAGCATATTAATTGATAAATTAGACTTCATTAAAATGTAAAATTTCAGGGCTAGGGTAGGGTTGCAGCTCAGTGGTACAGCGCTTGCCTAGCACGTGTGAAGCACTGGGTTTGATCCTCAGCACCACATAAAAATAAATTAAAGAAAGGTATTTAAAAAGAAATGTAGGGGCTGGGGATGTGGCTCAAGCGGTAGCGCGCTCGCCTGCCATGCGTGCGGCCTGGGTTCGATCCTCAGCACCACATACAAATAAAGATGTTGTGTCTGCCGAAAATTAAAAAAATAAATATTTAAAAAAAAAAAATAAATAAAAAAAATAAAAAGAAATGTAAAATTTCAGAGCAGGAGTTTTATCTCAATGGTAGTGCACTTGCCTACTACATGTGAGGCAATGGCTCAATCCTCAGCCCCACATAAAAACATATAAATAAAATAAAGATATTGTGTCCATTTACAACTAAAAAAAGAAAAAAAAGTACAATTTCAGCTCTTCACAAGACACTTAAGAAATGAAATATAGAGATGAAGAAAATCTTTGCAAAGCATTTATCTGATACGGGGCATATATCTAGTACTTTATGTGAATTATTCTGAAAACAAAATCAAAAAAACAAGACAATAAAATGATGGACAAAAGATCTGAACAGACATCTCAACAAAAAAGATACACAGATAGTAACTTAGTTAAAAAGGGAGCTTATGATCATTAGTCATGAGGCAAATAAACCACAAAATTAAACAAATTAAACCACAATTAGACACTCCCAGGACATCAGTTAAAGAATAAACTATATCATGTGTTGGCAGTATTGTGGAGAAACTGGTACTCTCATATAATATTGTTAGAAATATAAAATAGGGGCTGGGGATGTGGCTCAAGCAGTAGCGCGCTCGCCTGGCATGCGTGCAGCCCGGGTTCGATCCTCAGCACCACATACAAACAAAGATGTTGTGTCTACCGAAAACTAAAAAATAAATATTAAGAAAAAAAAGAAAAAGAAATATAAAATGGTACAATTCAGAAAACTGTTGGCAATTATTTTTAAAATTAATGATTTATCAACCATTTGATGGAGCCATAAGCATACCCAACAGGGAAAAAAAAAAACAAACAAAAAAAACACTTTCATGTAAAGACTTGGACATGTATATTTATAGAAGCTTTGTCTGTTATAGCCAAAAACTGGATTTCAGAGTTTACAGTTACGTCAAATGACCATTAGGAATTAAATGGAAAAATAAACATACAATACTACTCAGCACTAAAATAATTATTGATGCACACAGCAAATAATTTTGCTGAGGGCTGTGGCTGTGGCTGTGGCTCAAAGACAGCGCACTTGCCTGGCATGTGTGAGGTACTGGGTTCGATTCTCAGGACCACATATAAATAAATAAAATAAAGGTCTATCAACAACTAAAAAGAAATTTAAAAATACTAATTTTGTTGAATGAAGTTACACATAAAATGAGTACATAAAGTGTAATTCCATTTATATAACTCGATAATAAGCAAATTTATCAACAACAACAACAAAAAATCGATACTTGATTAGAGAGAGAAACGTGATCAAGGACAGTATAAGCTTCTTTAACAAATGGTGCTGGGAAAACTGGAAATCCATACATAACCAAAGGAAACTAAACCCCTATCTCTCACCCCACATAGAACAACCTTAAGTAGATCAAGGACCTAGGCATTAGATCAGAGACCCTGAAACTAACAGAAGAAATGTAGGCCCAAATCTCCATCATGTCAGCTTAGGAACCAAATTCCTCAACAAGACTCTGAAAGCACATGAAGTAAAATCAAGAATCAATAAATGGGGCAGTACCAAAACTAAAAAACTTCTTCACAGCAAAGGGAACAATCAAGAATGTGAAGAGGGAGCCTAGAGAACAGAAGAAAATCTTTGCCACCTGCACCTCAGAGTACTAATCTCCAGGATATATTTAAAAAAAAAAAAAAACCCTCAAGAAACCCCCAAACAACCCATTCAACAAATGGGCACAGGAACTGAACAAGTCACTTCACAGAAGAAGGAATACAATACATGAAAAAAATGTTCAACATCTCTACCAATTAGAGAAATGAAAATTAAGACTACACTGAGATTTCATTTCACTCAGTCAGAATGGCAAGTATCAAGAATACAAGTAACAGTGTTGGTGAGGATGTGGGGGGAAAGGTACACTCCTACATTGCTAGTGAGACTGCAAATTAGTCCAACAATTCTGGAAAGCTGTATGGAGATTCCTCAGAAAAGTTGGAATGAAACCATCATTTGACCCAGTTATCCCACTCCTGGGCCTATACTGAAAGGACTTAAAATCAGCATACTATGTGGCTCAGTGGTAGAATGCATGCTTAGCATGTGTGAGGCACTAGGTTTGATCCTCAGTACCACATAAAAATAAATAAATAAAATAAAGGTATTGTGTTCATCTACAACTAATAAAAATACTTAAAAAAAAAGAAGAAAACAACATACTATAGCAACATGGCCACATCATTGTTCATAGCAGCTCTATTCTCAACAGCTAAGCTACGGAACCAACCCAGGTGCCCTTCAACAGATCAATGAATAAAGAAAATGTGGTACATATACACAACAGAATATTACTCAGCCAAGAAGAATGAAATTCTGGCATTTGCTGGTAAATGGATGGAACCAGAGACAATCATAGTGAAATAAGCCAATCCCAAAAACCAAAGGCCGAATATGCTGACT
>NW_025999880.1:4232125-4262651 GCF_001458135.2 Marmota marmota marmota | reverse complement strand
GGGGGCGGTAGGTTCACCAGACTGGATGGTGGGGAATGAAGGGAAGGGAGGTGGGATGGGAATGGGAAAGACAATAAAATGGATCAGACATAACTTTCCCTCTCTCAAAAAAAAAAAGAACTTGTAATACGAGATATGGAAAGTTAGACACAGTGGAGCATACCTATAATCCCAGAGACTCAGGAGGCTGAATCAAGAGGATCCAAAGTTCAAAGCCAGCCATCAGCAAGGCCCTAAGCAACTTAGCAAAACCCCAACTCAAAACAAAAAACAGAAAAGGGCTAGGGCATGTGGCTCAGTGGATAAACACCCTTAGGTTCAATCACTGGTACCAAAAAAAGGAAATATGGATTAAAATGGATAAAGACCATTACATTTAATATTTCATCACCTGGTGCTCTACCTCCTGAAGAAGGGATTCTAACAGCTCCGTTTCTTGGGTTAGAGATGTCTTCTGACCTGTTTAAATATAGCAAAACATCAATATTGAACTCATCACTGGTTTGAGAAAGAAATTAACTTCCAAAAGCATACTCAATAAAAACAAATCCATTTCAAGTACAGAAAAATTATTTATTACGGCTACTCTAAAGATTTTCCTAGAATTTAAAGGATTGAAATTAACATTATAGAATTAGAACTAATCTGAAGTACTTTTAGAAGAAATTCAATTTAGGGGTATGAAATTCATCTAACATACAATAAAAGCCTGGGATTCCACCTCCAACATTAAAAAAAAAGAAGTACAATTACAATATACTTGAAGTAAAAATGTTAATTTCTCTAGATTTTTTTTTATCCTTTTGGTACTGGGGATTGAACCCAGGGCCTCACACATGCTAGGCAAGCACTATACAGCTAAGCTACTATATCCCCAGCTCTTTTTATTGTTTATTGTCTCATAGAGCCTCACCAAGTTGCAAGGCTGTCCCCAAACTTGGGCTCCAGACAAGAATCTACTTACACTGCTGAAGCTGACCTCAGCTATTGGATTCTCCTGCCTCAGCCATTGGAATCACTGGTATTACAGGTGTGTACCACCAATCCAGCTTGTTTTGTTTATTTTTGGTGCTTTCAGAACATTTTTTATTTATTTATTTTGGTTGTAGATGGACAATACCTTTATTTTATTTATTTATTTTTATGTGGTGCTGAGGATTGAACCCACTGCCTCACACATGCTGGGCAGGTGCTCTACTACTGAGCCACAAACACAGCCCCATAAAGTAGTGTTATTTGATGAAAGGAGACAATACAGACCTTTTATTTTTTCATTTTTCTGAAGCCAAAATCACAAGTTTTTTATTTGTGGGAATTGAACCTGGGGCATTCTACCACTGAGCAACATCTTTTTTTTTTTAATTTTTTTTAGTTGTAGAAGGACACAATACCTTTATTTTGTTTATTTATTTTTTTATGTGGTGCTGAGGATTGAATCCAGTGCCTGACACATATTAGGTGAGCGCTCTACCACTGAGCCACAACGCCAGCCCCCACTGAGCAACATCTTAAGGCTTTTTTATTTTGAGATGGCACCTCGCTTAATTGCCCAGGGTGGCACTGACCTTACACTCTTGCTATCAAGTGTCCAGGAATATAGTCATGTGCCACCATGTCCAATGATTACAAGTTCTTGATTGCAAAAATATGGAAGTTAGATTATATTATCAGAGATAATGTCTACCATCACCATATCCTATAGTCCTAAAGCATTAGCACTTTGGGCAATACTACCATATATAATCAACTTAAAATTTAGTGGTAGAGACAGGTACAGTGGCACATGCCTGTAATCCCAGATACTTAGGAGGCTGGGGCAGGAGGATCCCAAAATCAAGGACAGCCTGGGCAACTTAGTAATAACTGTTTCAAAATAGAAACTTTTGCTAATTCATAAGAAATGCTTCTAGTCCTTCAGACTTTGTGTTTATGAAAAAAAAAATGGTCTGAATGTACTAACAAAAAATGTTTTAAGAAAAAGTGAAAAGGTCAACTTTAAAATATATCCCCAAAGTATATTTACAACTGGGTATTTACTTGACTGAGTATATAGCTCCAAGTTAGAATAATCCCGAGTTGAATCCCCAGTACTCTGGGGGGAAAATAATTAGTGGTAGAAATTGAGATATAAATCAAAGTGTGACGTTCCTCATAATACTAACCAACTACTAGTAAGATTATTGTAGAGCTATTCTAAGCCTAAAAGTATCCTATTTAATTATAAAAACAACCTTGGATATTTCAAATTGCAATAACTTTTCATAATGAAAAATCACTTGAAAACCACAAAAACAGGGGGCAGGTTAAATTTTTGGAAAAGGAAATCATTCCACTATGTAAACTACACAGTTGCTACCAGGTGAAATCGTACACGCCTGTAATTCCAGCAACCGAAGGGAGGTTGAGGTAGGAAGATTTCAAGTACAAGCTGAACCTCAGCAATGTAGTAAGATCTTGTCTTCAAAAAACAGATCTGTACTAAAGACTTGTTTGATTTTAAGTTAATTCAATTAAACAAAGGAAGCAATGAGGCAAACTCATTCAACAAAAGCAAGGGCAAATCATGTATACTTAGCTGCAATTTAAAATCACATTATCACTGAAGAAAGCTTCAGTTTTAAAAGTGCTAGTACATACTAACATCCCAGCACTTTATATGGCTTAATAAAATTAAGAAAGTCTCAAACATCATTTTAAAGTCTGAAAATATAAGATCATTATACATACAATTAACTTTGACTAAGGGCCTAACAAAAATTATGATTTTCATTTACACTTCTTTTATCTAAAGTAGTACCATTAAAAAAAAAAAAATACTAGATGTCTATAGGTTTCTTCTAATTGCTCCACTGTGCGGGTAAGCTGTACTATTCAATCTAAAGTTATGATTCTTTAAGATCTGCCGTTGGGTCTTGAAAATCACTAAGATCAGTATAGATTTATAAGACTAAATATTTTTGTAATGCAAAGACAATTTGTGAAATAATACATGAATATCCAAACTCAAGGATATCTGCATCTTAATAAAAGATAGCAAATAAAAAAATTCTTTGTTCATACCTTACTAAAGTATATGTATTTCATGTTACACTATGATGAAAAATGCAAAGCTGATTTTGCATCAGTAAAATGTTAGATGGACTAAAATTACAGGTTAAGCTCAAAGACACTAAATCAAACCATGCCAAACAAACTAGCATTTTTTTTCCCTAAACTTTATGTTTAAAATTTTATGTTCAGGCTAGGGATGTGGCTCAAGCCGTAGCGCACTTGCCTGGCATGCATGAGGCCCGGGTTCAATCCTCAGTACCACATACAAACAAAGATGCTGTGTCTGCCGAAAACTAAAAAATATTAAAAAAAATTCTCTCTCTCTCTTTTTAAAAAAAAAAATTATGTTCAATCCTAAGTTCCATAATCAATTTAGGAGGAGGGAATATTTGAAAAACCAAAAAGTTGAGCAATAAATATAAATAAATACGAATTAGACGTAAAATGAGACTAGAATTAAAAACCAAGATTAAGGGGAGGGGTTGTGGCTCAGTGGTAGAGCACTTACCTAGTATGCATGAGGCACTGAGTTTCACCCCTGGCACCACATAAAAATAAAATACATAAAAATAAAGGTACTGCGTTCATCTACAACTAAAAATAAATAAATACTTAAAAAAAAAAAAGAAAAGATTAAATCTCTAATAAAAAGCTGAGAGGACTATGCTGATAGTTACAAATGTCAGTTCTTCATCTTCAATGAAGATAGGATAAAGGAAATTTTTATTGGATTTAGAAAAGAGGAGGAAAAAAACAAAAGCTAACAATGAGGTCCCTGGCTAGGCTATTAAAACTCTTACCCAAATATCTATGAAAACTTTTCTCTCCACTGCTTTCTAAATACAAGTTGGACATATGGGCAGAATCTAACAAGGAACTATCTAAAATCTCAAGAGTCCTTCCTAGACTGTACCAACTCACCAACCTTATTTTTCAAAGATTGAACCTCCAGGAGGCTCAAAGTACCACGTACTCTAGCAGCATAGAAAAACACTCCCCAAAACAAAGAAAAAAACACCTAACAAAAACCCACACTCACCCATCAATGTTATAAGCTTATTTTTCAGCTGAGTGTCTAATCGTGCAATCATCATCTCCACTGCATTCCTAATTTCCCGAACACGCTCATCTTTTGCATTTCTTACAGCTTCTACATTTCTTTCCTAGAAAAAAAAACAGGTAAAATAATTTTAATTGGGGAACTTTAAAAAATAGAAGCAAAGAGACCTCAGTGTAATCACTGAAATTAGTCCGTTGACTAGGGCTAGGGTGTAGCTCAGTGGTAGAAAACTGAGTGTGAGGCACTGGGTTCCATCCTCAGTACCACATTTAAAATAAATAATAAAATAAAAAATAAAGGTTAAATTCTTTAAAAAAAAAATTGACTACCTCTTTAAAACTTACAAAACATATAATACCACTCTTACATTGCTAGTATAACATAGGTAACTCATTGCTTTAAAAAATTCTGTATCTTCAACTAAATCAATTAGAAAGATTCTTAAAAATAAATCATAATAAAACATATGATAATTTAACAGAAATATCAATAAAAAGACTTGTAATTACAAAAAAAATGGTTTAGGTAACATATACACAAGTCATACGAGAAGCTCCTATCAAATCCCTCATAGGATAAACTTTTTCAAAAATAAAAAAGGTAAAAGTTCACAGCCTGAAATACCCTAAAACAAATGAAAACAATTTTTAAATACTCCAGTTCATAAAAGTTATTTTGGTTTTGTTTTCAGAACTACATACGAAAAGAAAAGGCTTATTTCCAAGATTGTAGAGTAACATATGTTTCAAATATTTCAAAATGGCATATCACAGAAAATAAAAATCAATCTTTCTTGTATTTGATAATATTTTGTAAATATAAGGATCAAGAGTCTCAAACAAAATAGTCTCCTAATGTTAACAAGGGAATACCAAAAGGTGATGAAATGAAGGCCAAATAGAAACCATACAACTTGCTCATTTTTCAAAATTACAATGCAGCTTACATGCAATTCAATAATACTATTTTCTGTATAAAGAATATTACAAATGATGATTTGGATCTCAATTTCTGAGGGGTAAAACAAAGCAAATATCTGTTCTTAAGTTAGAAATGGTACACAAAGATTTACAACTGTCATTCTGTCAATTTAAACAGAATATATCCAAAGTATATTTTCCACTTCACTATTGAAGATCATCAAATTATTTCCAAAAAATAAAAAAAAATTACTTTATAAATGATACATATATTACCCAAACTGTTTGACCCATACAGTATCTTAAGAGTAGTATTCAATATTACTCTTTCAACTATATGGATCCTAATTAAGGAAAACAGAAAAAAGAGTTTATTCATTGGTAGCAGAAATCCTTCCAAAAGCTAGAGATCCAAAGTGAATAACATAATAATTCTACTAAAAGACAATACTGATACTATTTGGAAGTCCATTATTAATCTGTAACATATAAGCTTCTTTAACTCACTGTCTCTAATTCTGCATAAAAGATAATTCTCTGGCTCAACTATTTCCTCTATGACCAGGAATTTGTATCCAAATTCCTCCACTAGTTTGAAGTTGATGAGCCTATTAATTTTCAAATCTTCATTTCAACATCTAATTGATTTGTATTTATATACACATGCATTATTATATACTGTATATACACATTATTATATTCGTGCATTATGTTCTGTATTAGCATAGAATATAAAAATAATAATAAGCCGGGTGCCCATGGCACATGCCTATAATAACCAATTCCAGGAGGTTGAGATAGGAGGATCACAATTTTCAGGCCAGTCTGGGCAACTTTTCGAGACCCTCAAAATTAAAAATAAAAAGGGGTGGGGTTTAGCTCAATTGTAGAGCAACTCTGGGTTCAATACCAGTACCATCAAAAAAAAAAAAAAAGAAAGAAAGAAAGAAAAAAATCTTATGGGAGTAGTCTTACCACTTCTTGAACTAAGCTGATTAGTTCCATGAGGCGTCGACGAAGTTTAGCTACCTCTTCGTTCACTTTAGTGACATGCTGCTCATAAATTTCTGCCAAAGGCTTAAAAGTATGTCCACCATGCTATTTAAATTAACAAGAGTAGTTTTAGAACATTTTCACATCTTATCTGCATTTATAATCCTTTTTAACACTCCATAGACATTAATAAACTGGTATATATTTTCAAATGAATTTCATCTTTTTTAGTTACATTTATTTTGTTAAAGTAGGACAGTGCTAACATAAAGTCACCTGGCCCATGTAGGAACTCCTCAAGATTGTAAACAATGGACTTCAGAAAAATTGTTCACATTTAGAAATCTTGACTCATCAGAAGGAACCAAAATACTGGGCTAGTGATGGAGCTCAGATAGAGCACTTGCTGAACCCCAGCACCATGGAAAGAAAGAAAAAAAAAAATTCTTAACTATAGTCTAAACCATTGGCTGCAACCTTATTAACCACGTTTTTTCTTGGGCAACAACATGTCTTCTTCCATGTCCTCAAAACTTCTTCCCAGCAGACCTTTGCTAAAGTTACTCCCTCTTATTCAAAATAATTCTCCTTCATTTTTCCTCCATCTTAGCAGCTATTAATTCCACTAATCCTTGCAGCTAAGCCCATAGTTACAGGATCAGCACCCATAGTTATGTATTCTCATCAACTCTATTATTACCAAAATGTATTACACAGATTTAAATATAGAACTGTTTGATATATCTTCATAATCACCAAATCCCCAGTCTCTAGCACAAGTGACTGAATAAAAAAGATCTTGAAAAACCCAGTGTAGATAATTAACAAAAGCAATGAACCCATTTCTTGTGTTACAAAAGTTTACTTTTGAAATATAAGTCTGATAAAAGTTAGCATAACATTCAATTTAAAGAATTCAGTTAAATTCAGTTTGAAGAACATTTTGGGGGCATTAAAAACCCAAAAATAATTTTGTATCCGATTTTAGTAATTTAATCCATCACTGGTAATTAGAACCTCCTATTTCTATGATAAGAACACTTCCTATAATAAACTCTTAACTAGAATTGTCTAATTTAGCCAAACCGACCAGTATGGTCTCTGAGAGAAAAGAGATGTGGATTTTTAAATGCTCACTTAAAGAAAGTATGGGAAAGAAACTGTCCACTGTTCCTTACAAAACCCATGTATTTAAGTATTAAATTTTGGGAATTTATTTTTTCTAATCAGCACATTAGCATTCATATTCAAACAGAAAGCTCACTGAAATGAATGCTACTCAACCAATTCAGCCAGCCATTCTTTCCGTAAAATATACTGACACAAAAAGAATGATCAATTCTCATGGTTAACAGATCATTCTATGTATCTACCCACTTCCATTCCCACTGTCATTTATTTTCCCAAGAATCTTTTGTGTGGGGTTGGGGTGACCTCAGTGGTAGAATGTGCATATGAGGCTTTGCTTTAAAGGTCAGGTGCAGTGTGAGTTATGCCTATAGTCCCAGCTACTTGGGAAGCTGAGGCAGGAGGATTGCCTGAGCTTGAAAGTTCAATGCCAGCCTGGGAAACATAGAGCCCATTAAAAAAAAAAAAATTGCTCTTAAACAAGATGATGGAAAAAAATTAAAAATGGAGTAAAATTATAAAATCTAGATATATGCATTCAGATTGTCTCATGAGTATCTAAGTTTTTGCTCCATTTTAAAGAAACAAAAATTGTAAACTATATCCAGTATACCAGATTACCTGGCCTTTAATGAAAGGTGATCCTACAACAAAAGAGTTAGAAATAATGACAGGGCTAAGAGGAGTAACTCACTGTTGAAATCACTTGTCTAGGATATACAAGAACCATATTTGGACCCCAGCAAGGGGGAGAAGGAAGAATGGTTTAACATGAACATGCATTTTATGGACAGAGTAAGATATTCAAATAAGAGGTACACATCCTACGTCAAATATCTCCACCTAAAGAGGTACTTCTCAGGAAGATCACAAGTTCAAAGCTAGCCTCAGCAAAAGGGAGACGTTAAGCAACTCAGTGAGACCCTGTCTCTAAATAAAATACAAAATAGGGCTGGGGAAATCTTCAATATATATTCAATCTTCAATGTATATTCAATCTTCAATGGGGATATGACTCAGTGATCCAGTGCCCGAGTTCAATCCCCCATACCAAAAAAGGTCCAATGGCCAAGTTCACTCCCCCATACCAAAAAAGGTCCAATGCCCGAGTTCAATTCCCCATACCAAAAAAAAGAGGTACTTCTGGAATAACAGAAGATACAATACCTTTAATAAGGCGTTTATAAATTAGATGCATTTTAATTTTCATTCAGTAGAATAAATGATACTTTTTTCCTAACTAAATCCAACAAATATTTCAATGCTTTCCAATCTCTAAAGATAAAGAATATACTAAACTTGTTCTGCTTACCATTCCTCCCCAAAGTGCACACTGATGACAGATACACTTCTTACAAGTCCAGCAAAACACGCTAAGTTTTTCATGGTGATTTTCACATCTATACATTATGGAAAAAAAGTTCGAATTAAAATTAAAATATGATTACTTCAACAAAATCCTAAGCTTGGGCAAATATAAATCAATTTTAAACAATTACATAAACAAAAACATAAAATGTATTCCAGGGCTTCTGTGAATTAAACTAAAGAATTATATGTGTAGAAAATTTTTATTAATGTTTTCATTAATTTAGATTACAAACGTATATACTGAAGATTTCTTTCTAAATAAAGCAAAAATTCAGCTCCATTTCCTAACATCACTACAGGTGATAAGTGCTACCCTACATTACATTTTGATCTACACATACATAAACACATAGGCTTGCACTTTTTCTACATGTGGTCAATGATAATCAAGACATCATTAACTGCACATTTAATACCAGATCCTCATGGAAAATAAACACCAAATTTTACTTTTTTTTATTAAACCAGCTATCCACAAGCAAAATAATTAAGTTATATTTGGTTAAAGAAGGAACTGTCCCCAAAAATTCATATGTTGAAGCCTTAACTTCCAATGTAACCATATTTAGAGATAGGACCCTTACGAAAGAAGTAACTAAGGTGACAACATGAGGTCATAAAGAGGAGATCCAATCCAATAGGACTAATGTCCTTATAAGAAGAGGAAGAGACACCAACACTGCACACATACACAACAAAAAACTGTGCAATAACAGAAGCAGCAGCAATCCTTTACAAGTCAAGGAAAGAGGCCTCACCAGAAATCAAACCCGCCAGCACTTTGGATTTCTAGACTGCAGAACTGTGAGAAAATAAATTTCTATTGTTTAAGCCACCCAGTCAGTGATACTGTTATGACAGCCCTACTAGAGTAATAACAGACTCTTATATCAGATTTAAAAAAAAAAGAAAAGAAGAAAAAAGAAAAGACTAAAAAGGGATCAGAAACTTAAATATAAAACCAAAACTATAAAACTCTCAGAGTAAAACACAAAGTGGAAAAGTTTCATGAAACTGGATTTGGCAATGACTTCTTGGATATCACACCAAAAACTCAAGTAACAAAGGTAAAACTTCTGAGCATCAAAAGTCACAAACTGGGCACAGTGGTGCACATCTGTAACCCAGCAATATGGAAGGCTGAGGCAAGAGGATCACAAGTTTGAGGCCAGTTTGAACACCTGCCTCAAAATAAAATAACAATGGCTAAAGATGTAACTCAGTGCTTGCTTGGCAAATACAAGGTCATTCAATACAAATTCATTCAATTCCCAGCACACACAAAAAAATTTTTTTAAATGTCACTTACAAAGTGACCTACAAATGTCACTACAGGTTGTCACCTACAAAATAGAAAAAAATCTGATAAGGGTTCAATTTCCAGAATAAATAACAGTAACCCCACAAATAAACAGATTTAAAAATAAAGAACATGAATATGTATATCTCCAAAGAAAATATACAAATGGCCAACAAGCATATGAAAAGATGCTCATCGCTACTAATCAATAGGGAAATGCAAATCAAAACCTTCCATCCATTAGGATGATGATATCAAAAAACTAATAACAAAAATTCTTTCAAGCAATGGCCAAGAGGTGGAGAAACTAAAACCCTTATTGCACTACTGGCAGGACTGTAAAATGGTGTGGTTGCCATAGAAATAGTACAGAGGTCTCTCAAAAAGTAAAATAAAAAAATTGGGATGTAGCTCAACAGTGGAACACTTGTCTAACATACTTAAGCCCTAAACTTGATCCACAGCATCACCACCAAAAAGAAAATATAATTACTAGATGAACATGGTGGCACATGACTATAATCAGTGACTTGAGAGGAAAAAGCAGGAGAACTGCCACCCTCAGCAATTTAGCAAGGACCTCAGCAACTTCCTTGTCTCAAGAACAAACAAAAAAAAGGCTGGGGCTACAGTGGTAAAGCATCCTGTGGTTCAATCCCCAGTATCAAAAAAAGAAAAAATAGAATTACTACATGACTTAGTAATTTCAATTCTGAGTATATACCAAAAAGATATGAAAGCAGAGTCTTGAAAACATGGACACCAAATTCATAGAAGCATTATTCATAATATCCAAGATTTTACAAATTTATAATAGCAAATAAGAAAAGAAGCAGCATATTAGATTCTATCTGAAGCTTACATAAAGGTTTTTGTGGGATTTAGTTTTTTAAATAACAGCCATCCTAAAGGATAAAAATTTGAGTTGCATTTCCTTACTGATTAGTAATGATGAGCTTTTGCAATGTGGGCCATTTATCAGAACAATTCAATTTTTTTTTTTTTTTTTGGTGATGGGGGGCTGACGGGGTAGGTGGAGGTGGGGTGAGGGGGTGAGGTGGGTACCAGGGATTGAACTCAGGGGCACTTAACCACTGAGCCACATTCCCAGCCCTATTTTGTATTTTAGTTAGACATAAGGTCTCACTGAGTTGCTTAGCGCCTCCTGGTTGCTGAGGCTAGCTTTGAACTCAATCCTCCTGTCTCAGTCTCTAGGGCCACTGGGTAGAACAATTCTTAATTAGTAGTCTATACATACTTGCAGCAAACCAAGGGGGCCAGGAGGCATCAAGTACCAAAAAAGAGATTGGCAGATTAGTAAACTGTAGCAATTCCAATCCTTTTAATTTTTATTTTTATGTATTTATTGGTTCCAAGGATTGAATTCAAAGGGTACTTTACCACTGAGCCACATCCCCAGCCCTTTTTATTTTTTGAGACACTGTCTCATTAAACTGCTTAGGGCCTTGCTAAATTGTTGAGGCTGACTTTGAACTTGTGATCCTCCCAAGTCTCTTGAGATTACAGGCATGCGCTACTGTGCACACCTCCATTCCTTTTATGGAGGATCCAGTAAGAGAGGTCCAAGAAAAGGTAAAGGGTGTTTCCAAACAGTGACACCTGAAATCCCAGAATACCCATATGTTTACTTATGAAATTTGTTATAAAGAAAATTTAAGATTAAATCATTAGTTTTAGTGTGACATCTTTAATACTAGAAATAACAGGAAGCCTCAAGAGTCCAGTTTAAACATGCATGGTGGCATACATCCCAGTTACTTGGGAGGCTGAGGCTGGGGAATTACAAGTTGGAGGCCAGGCTGGGCAACTCAATAAGATTGCTCAAAAAAAAAAGTTCCAGCTTAACTAGTAGAGTAATAGTAGAAACACCAGGTTTTATTTCTGATTATGAATTATCATTAACATTTTAAGCCTCTTCCATTTCTACAGTTCTGGCTTATCATAATGAAGGAACACATAAGATTTTTTTTTATAATGACCCTTGATGTTTCAACTTCTTGCTTTAACATGTTGTGCATCTATAGAAAGAGACATGTCTTTATTTTTAATATGGAATGCTTCATGAATTTGCACATCATCCTGAGCTAATCTTCTCTGTATCATTTCAATTTCAAGTGTACATGCTGCAGACGCAAGCACTTTGTTTTTAAACATTCAACATTACTGGAATCTCTGCTAATTTATTATTAATTGCCTTCCAATTAACTATATAGTTTCTTAATCTATAAAACAGATTACTGCTATATTACTAGGTCTTTCTTCTCATTTTCTGTTCCTCATATCCCTGAAAATATGATCAAAATAGTTAATCATGTACCAAAAGACCATTCTTGTCCCTCAAAGTTTCTGCTCCCACGGCAGTGTCCAACAACTTATCACTATATTAAGGTTCATAAATCATGTATCATTTGCATTTGTATCCCCATAATCTAGTACCTACATACGTAAGTGTATACATAGCATGAAATAAATGTTTAAAAAAAACAACAAAAGGAGTTGGGGTTGTGACTCAGCGGTACAGCGCTCGTCTAGCACGTGCAAGGTGCAGGGTTCGATCCTCAGCACCACATAAAAAATAAATAAATAAAATAAAGGCATTGTGTCCATTTACAACTAAAAAAAATTTAAAAAATAAAACATAATAAGCATTAATCATTACATGCATATAATCCCAACTACTTGCAAAGCTGAACTAGAAGGATGGCAAGTTTGAAGCCAGCATGGGTAAATTAGCAAGACCCTATCACAAAATAAGAGCCAGAGAACTGTGGTAGAGTGCTTGCCCAGTATGCACAAGGCTCTAGGTTCAATACCCAGTACCAAAAACAAAGAAAGAATGAATCATTTTAAATACCTTCAGAAAAATGAAAGCATTAGAAAATTAAGAAATGCTAAATTTCTCAATTATAAATGATTAACAGTTAAATATTAATATAATTGTATCATTAGGGTTCAGTTTAGTGGCAGAGTGTGTGCTTCTTGACACACAAAGCCCCCAAGTTCAATCCCCAGCAACACACACAAACAAACAAACAAACAAAAAGTAAAAACCGCGTCATTAAAATAGTACATGGAGAGGCTGGGGTTATGGCTCAGCAGTAGAGCGCTCGCCTCACGTGTGCGAGGCCCTGGATTCGATCCTCAGCACCACATAAAAATAAATAAATAAAATAAAGATATTGTGTCCATCTACAACTAAAAAATAAAAATTTTAAAAAATAGTACATGGCAAAATCTATTAGATACTGAACAAGAAAACTGAGAATATACTTGTCTTTTTCATTTTCTTCATGTTTGGTGAGACTGCAGAGCTGAAGAGTATCAAGCTGTTGTGTAACTTCTTCGGCCCAACGACAATTTACTAGTTCTCGAAGCTGGAGAGGAGCACTGCAGAGAAAATCCATACACACATTCTGAGAAAAATGAGATTATTTTCTGAAATAAACACATTCCTCAAAACAGAGCTCACAATCACACTCATACCACAATACTACTAAAGACAATGAAAAAATGCTTTCAACTTATATTCACATTAATACAACATATATTAAAAACAAAAAATACTGATAATTCAGATTATGAACTGAATTTTCAACTCCTTAGTCTAAAGTTGTACAGTCCAAAATGACAGCCACAGGGAATACTATTTGATGGTAGAGCTTAATGGTACAATGCATGTGACAGCATGTGCGAGACCCTGGATTTGATCTGCACCACCACCGATATAAAACAAAAAATGATAGCCACTAGTCACATGTGACTATCTTACTTAAATTTTTAAAGAATAAAATGGCACGGGCTGGGGTTGTGGCTCAATGGTAAAGCACTCGCCTAGCACTCATGAGGCACTGGTTCAATCCTCAGCACCACATAAAAATAAAGGTTATCGTGTCCACCTACAACTAAAAAAAAAAAAAAATTAAAAACAAGAATAAAATTTCATTACACAGACAAACAAGACACATTTCAAGTGCTCAAGAGCCACATGAAGCTACCATATTGAATAGTGTAAATAGAGAACATTTCCATCATCACAGGACGTTTCATTTAATAGTGCTGGTTTTCTCACAAACTCATGTGAGAAAAGTAAATAATCCTGGAGGAAACAAGGGCAAAAGATGGCACTCTGCCACCATTATTTGAAATAACCAGAAGTTGAAACAAATTAAATGTTTCTCAATATGGGCATAAATAAATAAAACTACATAGTTACAGAGGGAAATATTATTCAAACATTTTTGTGTCTTTTGGTGAGGGGTACCAGAGATTGAACCCAGAGGCATTTAACCACTGAGTCATATCTGCAGCCTTTTTATTTTTTTATTTTGAGACAGGGTCTTGCTAAGTTGCTCAGGGCCTCACTAAGTTGCTGAGGAAGGCCTCAAATTTGTGATCCTCCTGCCTCAGCCTCTCAAGTTGCTGGGATTACAGGTATGTGCCACTGTGTTTACTCAAGCTTTTTAAAAAAAATGACACACACACACACACACACACACATATACACATACATACAATCAAGGAAAGATATCTACCATTTTTATTAACAGTATTGTATCTGTGTAGTGTAACAAAAAGCATAAGGATATGTTATCAGTATATACAAAAAAAAGTGTGTAGAAAAACAGATACCATACTAGGTATGGTGGTACACATTTACAATCCCAGCTACTCAAGAGGCCTAGCCTCTACAATTTAGGGACAGCCTGTCTCAAAATAAAAACTACCTGGGGCGCACCTATAATCCCAGCAGCTCAACAGGCTGAGGCAGGAGGATCACAAGTTCAAAGCCCAGCCCCAAGAACTTACCGAGTCCCTAAGCAACTTAGCAGAACCTGTCTCTAATAAATACAAAAAAGGGCTGGGATGTGGCCAAGTACACCTGAAATCCTCAGTGCCACCCCCCCTTCACCCTGCCACCACAAAAATAACTAGAAATGTAGCCCAATGGTAGAGTGCCACTGGGTTCAATCCCTAACACTACAAAGAAGAAAAAGAATAGATACTACACATAACAATTTCTTCTGAAAGTATTTTGTGAAAACATAGGATTTAAAATAGTACAACCAGAAGACTTTCCCCCACCCCGTATGGGGTTGAACCCAGGGGTGGGCTATTTTTTAGTTACATCCCCAGTCCTTTTTTTTCCCCCATTTTTGTGGAGAGGGGGTCCCAGATGGAGACAGGATCTCACCGAATTGCTGAGGCTGGCCTCAAATTTGTCATCCTCCTGACTTAGCCTCTCAAGTTGCTAGGATTACACATATGTGCCATGATACCCCATAGAACCTAAAGCCTTTTCATATTAATATTTATCATGAATATTTTTAAACCAAAAATATGTAAACTTTTATTTAAATTATAAATAGCTAAGAAGTCACATGATAATTTTCTATGAGAGGCAGGGGTACAACATGCCAAGTAATGTAATACATCCTATATAATCTTAAGTCAGGGAAATTAGTGTTTCATTTCTTTTTAGACATAATACTTATTTTCTCTTCAAGCATATTAATGAGAAGTACAGTAAATTGCAAAGAAAATTTTGCCTTTATGAATCCTGAGGCACACTTTAACCCTGTAATCTTACTCTTTTTTAGGATTCACAAATGATTGTAGCAAAGTACTTACCGACAATGAGGACACTGAGCTCTCTGCTCTGTCAGCCAGCGCTAAAGAGGTAGAAGAATTAGATTTTGATTGTAAAAACACCATTAATTTATATATATATTCAGTATTTATAAATCAAATTTAATGAGTTTGTCTCATGATTTTCCCCTTCATTTTATTTACAACACTTTATTATGATTATTTGTTGTTCTCCTTACACTGCTACATTATAATCTTATTAAAGGTTCAAATTATGATAGGGAATAACCTCACCATATTCTTTAATATGGTCAAAACATTGGGCTGGAGTTGTAGCTCAGTAGTAGAGTGCTTGCCTGGCATGTGTGAGGCACCACATGTAAATAAATAAAATAAAGGTCCATTGACAAGTAAAAAAAAGAACTAAAAACAGGCTGATTGCTGCAATACATGCCACTCTTGGCATCATATTTTTGTATCTGTTTATAATCCCAGCAGAATATCCTTTGCTTATGGTCCATAAATCCTTCCTGCCAGCCAGGTGTGGTGGCACACTACTGTATTCCCATCTACTCTGGTGGCTGAGGCAGGAGGATCACAAGTTCAAGGCCAGCCAAGACAACTTAGCAGATCCTGACCTCAAAATTTTTAAAAAGTGAAAAAGAGCTGGGAGGTAGCTCAATAATAAATAGAGTGCTCTTGGGTTCAATCCCCAAACAACTACTGCCATACATTTCACATGCATATACAAACTGAGCCGAGTGTGGTGGCACATGTAATCCCAGAGGCTTGGGAAGTGGAGGTAGGAGCATCAAGAGTTCAAAGCCAGCCTCAGCAACTCAGCAAGGAGGCCCTATGCAACTCAGTCAGACTCCTGTCTCTAAATAAAATAAAAAATAGGGCTGAGGATGTGGCTTAGTGGTAAAGAGCCTCTGGGTTCAATCCCCAGTCCAAAAGAAACACCAACACATGTACATCCCAGGAGAGTAAGCTTTTCCTTCTCTGAATATTAGTGGCATTTTTACCTTCTATTCATGACCCTATCACAAAATAAATATGGCAATTTTATTATTTTGAGAAAAAAATAATGAAATTCAGAGATAGAAAGTAGAACAGTAGTTACCAAGGAATTGGAGAGAGGAATAATGAGAAGTAATTGTTTAGTGGGTATAATATTTTAATTTGGGATGATGAAAAAAGTAGTGGAGATTGATAGTGGTGACAGCTGCATAATATAATGTACTTAATACCACAGAACTGTACACTTAGAAATAATTAAGCGCCCCTTTAATCCAAGTGGCTCAGGAGGCTGAGGCAGGAGAATTCCAAGTTCAAGGCCAGCCTCAGCACTTAGTGAGGCTCTAAGCAACTTAGAAAGACCCTGTCTCAAAATAAAAAATAAAAAGGGCTGGGGATGTGGCTCAGTAGTTAAGCGTCCCTGGATTCAATCCCCAGTACCAAAAAAAATAAAAGTTAAAATGGAGAGTTTTACATTATTTAAATCTTACCACAATTTTTAAAAAGTCAAGCAAAGAATTACCGTATGACCCAGAAATTCCACTACTAGGTACATAATCAAAAGAAATGAAAACAGGGACACAGATACTTATACACCTATGACTATTCAATAGCCAAAAAGTGAAAACAACCCAAGAGTCAATCAACCAACAAAAACAAATACATGAATTGCAGTATACATATGCAATGGAAGATTATTCAGCCATAAAAAAGAATGACATTGACACATGCTGCCTGAATGAACCTTGGACACATGCTAAATAAAACAAAACTCAAATACAGTATGATTTCACTCACATGAAATATTTAGATAAGTAAATTCAGAGAGACAGATTAGAGGTCACCATGGACTGGGGAAAGGGAAAAATGGAGAATTATTGCTTAATAGGTAAAGACTTTGAGGCAATGAAAGTTTTAGAAATGATGATATGGTTGTACAACATTGCAAATATAATTAATGACACAAGTGAACAATATGGATAAAATGGCAAATTTTGGTATATTTATTGCCACAAAGAGGAGTATAAAGTGTTTGTACAGACACTGGAAAGATCATCACTCAAGAGAAATACTAACTAAAACCACAATGAGATACTGTTATACACACTAGAACAGCTAAAACTCAAAAAAGTGAACATACCAAGTACTAGCATTAATTTGGAGGAAAAAGAACTCTCATACATTCCTGGTTTAAAATGTAAAATGATTCAACTACAGTTTGGCAATTTAGTTAAAAAGTTAAACACACATCTACTAATATGATCTAGCCATTCTATAACTATTTATCCAAGCAAAAATAAAGCTTCAGTTCTTCAAAGACTTGTACACAAATATTCATAGGAGCTTTTCATGTAATAGCAAAAAACAATACCACATGTCCATCAACAGGTGGATAGCAAATCATGGCATATGCATGCAGTGAAACACTATTCAGCAATAAAAAGGACTACTACTGATAAAATGTAGATGGAGCTCAAAATAATTTTTTTATTTCACTTCTGTCTTTTTTTATTTTTATTTATTTATTGATTGATTGATTATGGTGCTGGGAATTAAACCCAGGGCCTTATGCATGCAAGGCAAACACTCTAGCAACTGAGCTATCTCCCCAGCCCCTCAAAATAATTTTACCAAGTGAAAATAGTCAAACACATAACAGTAACAGTACATATTGTATTATTTCATTTGTATAAAATTCAAAAAAAAAAACTTATCTATAGAGCATAAACCAAGTTGGTGGTTTCCTGGTAACTACAAGAGGGAAGGCACAAGAAAATTTGGGGGAATAATAGATATATTCAATAACCCGAATACAGTGATAGTTTTACAAGTATATACTTATATCAAAACGTATTCAACTGAAAGAAAACATCAAAATGTATATTTTTAAAAATTCTACCTAATAAAAATGACTAGCAAAATAAAAACAAAATGAAGTCAATAATTATAAGCAATACTACCAATGCTAAAAATCAAGGGGGTCAAAAAAAGTTGGATGAGAAAGATGGTATCAAAAAAAAAAAAAAAAAAAAANTGTCCTAAAAGGTTTTTTTGGTACTGGGGATTGAACTCGGGGGCACTCAACCACTGAGTCACATCCCCAGCCCTATTTTGTATTTTATTTAGAGACAGGGGTCTCACTGAGTTGCCTAGAGCCTCACTTTTGCTGAGGCTGGCTTTGAACTCTCAATATTCCTGCCTTGGCCTCCTGAGCCACTGGGATTATAGGTATGCACCACTGCAAGTGGCCTCTCCTGAAAGTTTTTTAATGTTTGCTTTTTCTCTTCCCACTCTCTCCCATCAGGTTTTCATCCTCACTATTCCACTAAGTCTTCACCAGGTCACCAATAACCTATCCATTTTGAAATCCAATGACTGATTCCCAAGTCAGAACCATAAAACACAACTAAAGAGATTAGGCTCTTGCTTGGTCTCTTTTGCTCACCTCCTCCTGACCTCTAAATGGTTAGAATGCCCCAGAGTTCAGACCTAAATTCTGTTCCCACAGGAGATAATTTGAGTGTTCCCATCTAGTTTCTCCATTTTAAATACAATCTAAATGCTGATTATATTGGTCTCTCTAACCTCCCCTTACTCAAGACTTACTTTTGCCAGGCATGGTGGTGCACACCTATAATCCCAGCACCTTGGGAGGTGGACACAGGAGGATCACAAATTTGAGACAGCCGATTTCAGAATAAAAAATAAAAAAAGAATTGAGATGTAACTCAGTGGTAGAGCATCCCTGGGTTCAATCCCCAGTACTGAGGGAGGGGGGAAAACAAGTCAAAGCTGAAGGAATAGATCTAGGACCCATATACAGTGGATAACAAAAACCTGCAAAAATTAATCATTTCCCAAAGTAGACACATTTTTCCAGAAACCTCAGAATAGAGAAAGCCAGCATCAATATATAAGAAATGAATGTACATTCCTGTAATTCCAGCAACTTGGGAGGCTAAGGCAAGTTTGAAGCAAATCTCAGCAACTTAGCAGACCCTATCTCAAAATTAAAATTAAAATGGCTAGGGGTGTATCTCAGAGTAGAGCAACACTGGGTTCAAATCCCAGTACCCAAAAAAAAGGCACTTAAGAGACAGGAGGAATGTAACAAAGAAAAAAAGATTCAAGGATGTATAAACTAATAATCAGAGATTATAAGCATACAAGACCTTCATTAAAAGGAACTGAGTCCAGATTTACACTCTACCAATTAATGAGCTATGGTGATGGAGGTATATCACTTAACCTCTCAGGCTACAGTTCCACTATTTATAAAACAAATGCTATGTGTATTGGTTGATGTTTTAACAACCAGAAGGATATAATACCTTACAAGTGGATGATGCTTTATAATCTCTGAATTTCTTTTAGCTTTATCCATTTAATGCCTAACTACCCTGTGAGGCAGATTGTGTTATCTGAATCCTATAGCTGAGGAAACAAGGCTAATACATTTAATTCTCTCCTTTTATCAGTGTGAGAACATCATATGTAACCTAGCTCTACTAGAAGCACATGGTGTAGAGGCAAAGGACAGACTCTAAAGTCTTAATGGGTTCAAACCTAGGTCCAACATTTGCTGTATGTGTGACTGGAAGAAAATTATTGAAGTGGTACAAATATTATTCTTGACAAAGGGATATTTATCTTTTTTAGGAAAGAATAAGGAAACAAATTTTCAGGTGAAGAGCACATTAGAAGGCTTTGATTTTCTCAGTAAAGGAATATCTCAAGAGTAATGTGAGCAAGACATTTTTCAACTGTGCTCTGCAAATGTCTTCCTGGATCCCCACAATCAAAATAAGTTCTTCTGTTTTATATCTTGAGCTTTCCCACAATTTTAAGGGATTCCCTTGTATTCAAGTGATAGTTACCCCCACCCCACCCCACCCCACCCTGCCCTGCCCTGCCCTGGTACTATGCTACCTTCTTATTTTGAGACAGGTTCTCATTAAATTGTGGTGGTAGCCTTGAACTTGTGATCCTCATGCCTCAGCCTCCAGAGTCACTGGAATTATAGGTGTGCACCACTGCACTTAGCTTGTATTCAATTTTAAAACCACTAGATTATATCCATCTCTATGGTCTCTTGTAAGATTATAATGTGATTCTCTTATTTAAGCTCTTGCAAAAAAGGCACTTTGTCATTTATCTTAGTATTCCTCAACCCCAAACATAATGCAGGTAAACAGTTTACAAGTATTTGTTAAATGTATAGAGAAGTTAATAATTTAAATATATTAAAATTACAGTGAACTTTATTTCCAGAAGCACTATTTATCTCCATACAAATTGGTGGTATATTAAAGAATCTTCATTTAAAAGACATTTTTTAAAAGGACTCAAAATGTAAAATAAGAAAAAAGACATGGAAATGGTTGATCCTTACAGAAGATCATACATAAACTGAACGCATTTAAAAAGAAATACAACTTACCCTAATACAGCTGAAACAACAAAGCTTGGAGCAATGAGGACACAGGCGAGCATCCCGCAATTTTTCCATACAAATGAAGCATCGGAAAACCTCAGCAATGCTCTTAAAATAATAAAAAAGACATAAAATCCCAAGATAAGACTACTGAATCAAAAGTTTAAAACATGCTAAAAATAATTCACTGACCATTTACATTTATTCTGAGCTAACACCTTAGTTTTAACTATATTCCCAATCAGAAATTAGCTAGTCAAGGCTCAGGGTGCCTCAGAATACCTCCTGGAAATTGGGGGTCGGGGAATTGTGTGTTTTTTTTTTTTTAAGCTTGACAATGAATCTGTTCTAAGGAAAATGTATGAAATGCAAAGATTATCTACAAATGTTTTCAACAAAGCATTAACAATAATGGCAAGAATCTAGCTATAGCCCCAGTGTACAAATATTAAGTAAATTATAGTAATTATAGGACAGAGTCACTAAAAATATTTCTTGATTGATGGACAAGGTGGTCCACCCAGCTTCTTGGGAGGCTGAGACACAAGAATCAAAAGTTCAAGGCCAGGCTGGACAATTTAGCAAGACCCTCTCAAAAAAGGGATAAGGAGTATAGCTCAGTGGTAGAGTCCCCGGAGGTTTAACCCCCAGTACCACAAAATAAATTAAAAAAAAAAAAATACAGGAGTAAGAGACAATTTAGTATGTGGCTCAGGGGTACAGCACTTGCCTAGCATGTGCTAGACCCTAGTTTAAATTACTAGTACTGCAAAAAGAAAAACAAGTGTGTTTGATTTAATGATACAGAAAAAATGCTAATGATCTATTATGCTAAAAAAAAAAAGCAGTCTGTGTGGCTAAATGTACAATATTGTTTATTTTTTCTGCAGTTTCCCAAAAGAAAAATTGCTTTTATAATTAAGAAGACAAATACTGCCAAACACAGTGGTGCAGGTCTGTAATCCCAGTGACTCATGAGGCTGGAGGAGGAGGAGGATTGCAAGTTCAAGGCCAGTCTTGGCAATTTAGTGAAACCCTAAGCAGCTTGGAGAGATCCTGTCTCAAAAAAAAAAAAAAATGTATAAGGGCTGGGGATGTAGCTCAGTGATAAAATGCCCCTTGGTTCAATCTCCAGTGCCAAAAAAAAAAGGAAAACATTTTAGAAAAACATGAATCCCATTGGCAGTGTATTTTGATCCAGAAATAAACTAATTCATAATCCAGAAATATGATTTTCTGTCCTGACACTGTGACCAACTAACTATTTAAGACTGAGAATCTACCCCCTACTGAAAATTACAGTGGCAACTCTTTGGGGCCTTAGAAAAAAACAACTTGTAAATTGAATGCTATTATCTTTGCAAACCTCAGTTGAATCAATTTAGGAAGCAACTGACAAAACAAGAAAACGCATAAAATGGCTTTTTTTGTTTGTTTGACATTTAATTTTATTCCATTTCGGAAGAACTGAACTCTCCTAAAACAAGGAAATTTTACAAAACTTTTATAATACTTTCACTTGGGGAATTAAGGAGAAAATTACTCATGAGTTTAATCATAAACGCAGGAATAGAACTTGTAAGAGGCAGACTTTTAGCTCACTGGGGGTGGTCAAAAAGATCACTAGAAGAACTAGTTTCAAGTGGAGGGGTCCAAAATACAGTTACCCTTATCAAGAAGCAAGGATTTCTTATTTCAGTATTTGAAAGGTTCGAAATTAGGCAATCATTATGTAATTATGCCCATGGTAATTGTGCCCATGAGGACTTATGAAAATATCCCAACCATGTGAAATCACAACTTACAAGAATCAGATATGAAAGTCTGTTCTAGATGCTACGGTCAAATAAGACAGTACGATATATATATGTATATGTATGTATGTATATCTCAATCTAGGAAAGGCAGAAGCCTGCGAAATCTAACACAGGGAGGGAAAAATGATTATCCATTCGGAGCGAGATGTGGATGCGCTCTCAAGTACAAGTAGTAGTGGCGAGTAGCAAGGCACGTCTATCTGATGAATTTGCAGTTTTGTTCTGCACAGGTTGTATTTTGCAAATAACTCGGTGGCGATAAGTACAGGTGCCGAGATATCCTGAAAACACCAGAATACGCAGCACCTGACTGCGGAACAGTCTTGAGTAAGAGAAACCCAAAGGGTTACAGAACGAGCACCGGGCCAGCGCTCCACGCAGCGGCAACCACCGCAAGGGCTAGGGGGACGCCTACCAGAAGGATGTCGAGGGAATGGCGCCCCGAATAAAATACGCTCACAAAGTGGCGGGGGAGACTAACCACCACCCTCCACAACCCCCCCTCACCTCCACACTCTGTTCATCCATTGCCTCCGGCTCTCGGCGGGGCCCCCGGCGACCCGCGGAGTCCGTGGTTTGCCCTGTTAGGCGCTGACCCGAGGTCGCCAGGTCAAATCACCAAGAACAGCCTGGGCCCGCGTCAGGGGGCTCCGACAACTGCCCAACCTGCGCGCCCCATCGCTTCAGGTTCTGTACGGGCTACCCCCATTTCGCCATTTTTATCCGCGAGCCCGCCTTGGGGCACAGAGGTAGAGCGAGCGGTGGCCAGAGCTCCTTCCTCCCGCCTCACCCGCCAGCGAGGGACAGCAAGAGCGCCTCGGCCCACGTGACGCGGGCGCGAGCGTATCTGAACTGCCACTGGACCCCGGAGGGCGCTGGTCACAGGCGAAGAAGGCGCCGCAGAGAATTCGCAAACACCAACGGTAACCAGGGGAGCTAGAGCGCGGCAGCCCGGGCAGACGCCATACGCATGCGTCCAGAACGGGAGAGGAGGAGAAGCGGGCGCGTAGTTCCCGCGGTGCGGGGGCGTACACGAGACTTGACTAGTAGCTGCCGCAGGGTTGCATGCCTTGGGCCGCAAGCTGGCGCGCGTCGCCTTAACTCATAGCTTCGCCTGGCTCCGCCCGGCTTCAGAGGGGCGGTGCCGCACTAGCCTCAAAAGTTAGCGCGCCAAAAACTAGAGCTACCTGGGGTGATTGTGGAAAACGCTGACTTCAAAGCCATACCCCAAGGTATTCTGACTCCTACTAGATTGTTGGGTGGGTAAGGAAATCGGCATTTTCAGGAACCACTCGCGGTGACCCGCTGCAGATGGTCTGTGGTCAACACCTTTAGAAATCCTCGAATGGAGAATTCCTGGTTAGTAGTTCTTTCTCTGAGAGGAAGCGATTCAAAGACTACCTTTCCGCCTAGCCCAGTGGAATTGGCAAAGCTCCAGTTTGTGAATACTGGAGAGGTGTTTCTCATTTCGCTGGTTGGAGGACAGACCACGAATGAAGACACCTGACCAAACACCCCAGGCTTCCTTTCTTGCCAATTGAGTTGAGCTGTCGCCCTGTAACTACTGAAAAGGATCTCAGCTGTATTCACCTTTCCTATACGTGGGATCTGCTTTCTACATTTTCCTGCCAGAAGAGACACATGTATTGCAGAAATTTGTGAGTCAATGTACATACATAAAATTCCTACTTTGAACCTCATTTTTCCTTTCCGGTTTATTGCACACAGCTATTTATTAGTACCACAATTTAGAGTATGCATGTAGGGAATTAATAACCTTGAATATGGGTTAGGGTTGTGGTTCAGTGGTGGAGTGCTTGCCTACCATGTGAGGCACTGGGTTCGATCCTCAGCACCACATTAAAAAAAAATAAAAATAAATAAAGTTATTGTCCACGAAATAAGTGGACAAATTTAAAAAAAAAACCTAGAATACCACACGTTCAGATTTAAAGGAGTAGACAACAACAAGGTTTTAAATGGCATGATCCACAGACAAGATATGATTAATCTAGGAATGAAAATGCTTTCACTAAAAAGAAAAAGTGATGGTTGCACAATGCTATACTAAAAGGTCCACTTTTCATTTTTTAATTGTTATGTGAATTCTACTTCAATTTTATAATTTTTTTGAGCACCAAGGGGTGGTATCCCAGGCCTGTAATCCTAATAGCTCGGAGGCACAGACAGGTGGATCACAAGTTTGAGGCTAGCCTCAGCAATTTAGCAAGGCCTTAGGCTACTCAAAAAAAAAAAAAAAAAAAAAAGGTATGGGGATATAGCTCATTGGTAAAGCATCCCTGAGTTAAATCCCCCCAGTGTATGTATGTATGTGTGTGTGTGTGTGTGTGTGTGTGTTGTGTATATATATATATATAAAAACATTGTGACAGTACAGTACTTGGGATTCCAAGATTAATGAGAAGTGGTTATTGCTCCTAAAGGACAGTACAGCAGACAAATAAGACAAACTACAATACATGATAAACACTAAAATAAGTTATTATATACTTGCCCAAGAAATTAAAAAATGTTTAAGGATTTATTGCACTAGTTCAAAATAATGAAAATTTAGAAAAACCTGGAAAATTAGGGCCCTTAGGTTATAAGCATGAAGTCTGATTCTAACTAAATTGAGCAAAGAAAAAAATTAGTAGTCAGAATGCTTTAAAGTTCATCTGCCAAGCACTGGGGTTGGGGAGCCTGTTACCTGTTCTGTCAGAGTCCCTAAAGGCTGGCTGTGCTCCCCTCTCCACAACATAAATCCCCTAACTGCTATTGTATAACTTGTTACATAGCTTAAATGTCTCTCAACAAGGAAGTAATCAAAATCATGGTACATCCATTTAACAGTTGTTAAAAAGAATGGTAGATGTGTGATATGTGACATGACAAAAACATTTACAATGAAAAAGAAATTAGCCAAGTGTGTTGGTTTACACATTTGGGAGACTGAGGCAGTAGGATCACAAGTTTAAGGTCTGCCCCAGTAATTTAGTGAGGCCCTGAGCAACTTAGACCATGTCTCAAAATAAAAAGTTAAAAGGACTTGGGGATGTAGCTCAGTGGTAAAGAACCCCTGGGTTCAATCCCCAGTATTCTGCCTGGCTCCATGGAGGTGGGGGGAAAAAAACTAAAAATAGCTGCAGTACAATGTATGTTTATCAACCTGTTTTGTAAAACAAAAATAATTTTGTAAAAATCTAAATACATGTAGAAATGGTTGAAGAAATTGTACATTATTTTTGGAGAACAGGCATTTTTATACTTTTAATATGTTAAACATTTATTACTTATAACATATATAAAAACACTATAGCCACATAGGAGAAAAGTATAATCTAGATGACAAATGATATCTAAATTAGCATAGTAAGAATGAAGATAAAGGGCTGGGGTTGTGGCTCATTGGTAGAGCACTTGCCTAGCACGCGCGAGGACCTGGGTTCGATCCTCAGCACCACATAAAAATAAATAAACAGGGCTGGGGTTGTGGCTCAGTGGTAGAGCGCTTGCCTAGCATTTGTGAGGCACTGAGTTCGATTCTCAGCACAACATACAAATACTTAAAATAAAGATCCATCAACAACTTTAAAAATATTTAAAATAAATAAATAAACAAAGTAAAGGTATTGTGTACAACTAAAAAATAAATTAAAAAAAAGAATGAAGATAAAGTGGAAGTTGGATATTATTAACAATTCAGAAAAAGAACTGTAGGTTTTATTGACTAAGAAGATAATCTTAGTTGTACAGATTTCAATTTCAGCTAACAGAAGAGTGGTCATTAACAAAATAATAAGCATTCTGAACATCTTCAATTTGAATCTTCAGGGAGAGAATTTATTGGCAGTATGAATATAGAGCAAGCAGAAGTCATATTTAGGAGTCACCCATAGAGGCTTGAGGCTTGGGAAACAAAAAAATATATTGAAGCAGGGCATACTGGCAGACACCAGTAATCTCAGCTACTTGGGAAGCTAAAGCAGGAGGACCACAAATTTGAGACCTGCCCAGGAAAGTAAGGGAGACACTGTCAAAAAAAAAAAAAAAAAAAAAAAAAAAAGCTGGGGATGTAGTTCAGTGGTAGAATGATTGTCTAAGCATGCCTGAGGTCCTAGATTCAATCCCTAGTATAGTATTAAAACCAAAGGTTAAAATATATATATATGAGAGAGAGAGAGAGAGAAATGCAGCAAGAACAATTTTAAGGAGACTGAGGGTTCCACTGCGCGACCAGCACGCTGTCTTCATACAAGTGGTTCGAAGCAATAGAAGTTAACTAGTGAGATCAAAATAAACACACAAACTCAATTTACCTTTTTTCTTTGACCAGGTCTGAGACAGCTCTCCCCTCTGGCTCCTGCCTAGAGCCACCCTGTGGGGCAGCAAGGTTTACACAGACTAGCAGGAGAGAGAGAGAGAGAGCAAGCCAGGGAGTGGCCTTTTATTGGGGAACAAGAAATTCAGGGGAAAATTCCTTCCAATGAAGGTCAAGGGAGACGGCATTCCAAGGTCAGTGTCAGTCACACCCCAACACGGATGGGCTCTCGCACCTAGAGAGGGTGGGGATTAGTTCCAACACAGTTTAGCCAGACCGCCTCACACCCAATCAGGGAAGTGCCCAATCACGTGCGAGAATGGCTTCCCACAGAGGGTCAAAACTACCATTTAGAAAACAACTATAAAGGAAATCATAGAAGAAAAGCAGCATAATCTAGTTTTTTTCCTGGACTGTAAGCAAAACCACTTCAATACTAAAAAGAATTCGTTATGACCTCTTTATGATACTACCATTTCTTGAACACCACGGATTAACATCAGAACTCAGAGTCATTCCATGACAAGATGAGATAACATTAATTGCCTGAATTCTGAAGAAAATTAATACCTTATACTAAGGTATAACTTTTCTCTGTAATTAAAAAGATTAAAATATTAAAAATAGACCAGACAATTTTAATGCAGCTATTCTCCCAACCTGTTTGTCAGCTGTTTTAAATTGTCAATTGGAAAATGCTGACAATGAATTTTAAAATCATATAAAAGTATAATTCTATAACCTGCAGATACCTTCCATGCATTTTTGCATTTTTCCCAGCATTTTCAATGCCTAGCTTTTATTATACACACACACACACACAATTTATTTAAGGCTTACTAAATACAGTACCAAAACTTATGGTTAAATTTTTTTTTTTTAATATTTATTTTTTAGTTTTCAGCGGATACAACATCTTTATTTGTATGTGGTGCTGAGGATCGAACCCGGGCTGCACACATGCCAGGAGAGCACGCTACCGCTTGAGCCACATCCCCAGCCCCTGGTTAAATTTTTTAATATCTTATTATCCTTCCAACTAGTCTCACACTGAAAAATTAATTGATTTGGTCAGGGTCACAGCTAGAATTTAAAAATCTAGTACAGTAGTCATCCTCCCTGCCAAGGTGGACGCCTCAAATTACAGATAATACCAAATTCTATATATACTATTTTTTCCTATGTCCTGATGCATTGCATCACCGCTTTGATAGTTAATTTTAGGCAACCTGACTGGATTAAGGAATACATATAGACTAAGGGTGTTTTCATAAGAGATTAGCATGTGAGTCTGGGTGAACAAAGTGAAGATCTTCCTTCATTGTAGATGAGCACCATCCTACTGGCTGGAGGCCAAGATAGACAAATACAGAAAGTGAATTAGTCCCTGTACCCAAGAACTGGGATAGACTCTTCTCCTGCCATGGATATCACAATGCTAAGCTTTTCGACCTCTGGAGTTCAGAACTTATCCCAGCAACTCTCTACCTCTAGGTTCCCAGACTTTTAGCCTTTTAGGAATTAAACCAGCTTCTCTGTTTTTTAGATAGCCTAATATAAAACTTCTCAGACACCACACATCATGAGTCAATTATCCTAAGAAATCTCCTCTGTACATCTATATGCATATCCTGTTGGTTCTCTCTCTTTGGAGAACCCTAATACAAATGTGTGATCAGAATGTTCAATCTGATAACCCAGATGGCTATTGAATGACTAAGATAGGTAGTTTATACAACATGAATACACACAACAAAGGGATGCAGTAGGATGGCACAAGATTTATCACATGAGCCAGAATAATGTGAAACTTAAAACTTACAAATTTTTTATATCCAGAATTTGACAGTTATTATTTTTGGACTGCAGTTGACCACAGTTAACTAAAACCATGGAAAACAAAACTGTAGCTAAAAGGGTTAACTACTGTACTTATATCTCAGGTGTGACTCCAAAGCCCAATCTTTTTTTTTCTTTACTTTTATTTATTTATTTATATGTGATGCTGAGGATCAAACCCAGTGCCTCACACATGCTAAGCAAGTGTTCAGCAACTGAGCTACAGCCCCAGCCCCCAAAGCCCAATATTAACTATAAAACTGCAGTACCTGTTTCTCTTCTCCCCAATTTGGCATAGCTTCAGCATTTCCATAATAATTTCTTGACTATTCAATAATCTTATTATATAGATATACCATGATTTATTTTCCTATTCACCTACTACTAGCCAGATATACATATGTATTTATTAAGGATAAACCCAGAGCCTCACACATGGTAAGTATATGCACTACCACTGGGCTATACCTTCTATCCCACAATTTTTTTTGTGGCGGGGGGGGGTCCCAGGGATTGAACTCAGGGGCACTTGACCACTGAGTCATATCCCAGCCATGTTTTTTTTATTTTTATTTTTATTTAGAGACAGGATCTCACTGAGTTGTTTAGTGCCTCATTTTTTGCTGAGGCTGGCTTTGAACTCACGTTCTTCCTGCCTCAGTCTCCAAGCTGCTGGGATTATAGATGTGCGCCAGCGCTCCCAGCCACAATTTTTTTTTTTAATCTGTCCCTATTTTGGTGTTTTGTTTGTTTGTTTTTCTGGTTCTGGGGATCAAACCCAGGTCTTCCCACATGCTAGACAAGCACTCTACCACTGCTTTCTCAGTCCTGTCCCTACTTTGGACAATTACTTGTTGCCAATAGTTGTTTGAAAATAAGTAGGGAATTTGGCTTACACATATAAAACTGGCAAATATCAGATACATCTACATTTTTTTTTTTTTTTTTACTGAAACAGGGTCTTGCTATGTTGCCCAGGCTATCCTTGAACTCGAAATCCTCCTGCCTCAGTCTCTGGTTAGCTGGGAATATAGGCATGCACAACTACACCTGGCTTTCTTTCATACAAAATGAACAATTTCAGGGTTAGGGATGTAGTTCAGGTTAGGGATATAGGATGTATGAGATCCTGGGTTCAATCTTCACTGCTGCAAAAACAAACAAAAAACAGTAAGAAACATAAGATGAAGGAAAAGAAAGGGATTGTTGAAATACCACAGGAATAGTCTAACATAGCATTTGCAGAAAAGCTCATGTTGTTCAACATTAGCAGACAGAATAGGAAAAAAAAAAAAAGTGAGGCTTTCACAGAAAAGCCAACTTATTACATTAATTAGGTTTAATGAGATTATACATCATATATTAATGGTCTCATCAATAATGATTCCAATCTATACTCAACATTTCAAAAAATGGAAGTTTTTGGGCTGGGGTTGTGGCTCAGTGGTAGAGCACTAGCCTCGCACATGTGAGGTACTGGGTTCAATCCTCAGCACCACATAAAAATAAATAAAGATATTGTGTCCATCTACAACTAAAATTTTTTTTAAATGTAAGTTTTATATAAATATATATATATATATATATATATATATATATATAAACAATACGTTGCTTATTCTTTAAATTTCTAAATTCTAATTACTCATCACACACTGACTGACCAT